>NW_024722227.1:22749720-22782713 GCF_018991925.1 Homarus americanus | reverse complement strand
TACGTCTCTCGAGAGAGTGCAAATTAAGATGCTTTAACCTGTCTCTGTACTCAAGGTTCCTAATACCCGGGATTAGTCTTGTCATTCTCCTACCCACAAAGGTCAGGTGAGTAAGTTGAAAATTATTTCCTTTCGATAGAGGTAGATTTTGGCCCATATAATTAGTTGTTCAAGAATTCAGATGAAATTATCCAAAGTTAAGTCTCATAAAACCGATACAGATCAAGTGTCATGAAGTTCTAATTTCTACAGGTTCTCAGCCATTTCCTAGGATATACTTATCTTCACTCCGATAGACGCCATCTGCTGGATGTTACGATTAACAGTTTGTTTTGTTTACCTTTTCACTGAAGCAGGTTGTGATTCTTAGAGTAATAACTGCGGCTTAACTGGCTGACCAAGGTGATAGTCATGCAGTCAGCCATCACCTGAGGGAGGTATAAATGCCCTCACCTACATGCCTCTTCATCCAGTCAACAACTGAACTTGATCCTCCCAACATCAGTATGGTAAGACTTATTATGCCTATTTAACTTACCATCCTCGTCTTAAAATGGCTTCTTCACTTGTTTTCTCGATAACATTTCATTTTATCTTAGCCTATCAATTGAAAAAACACTCAGGTACAGGTACAGTCCCCTGCACTCGTGCGTTTACAAGGGTGCGTCAGGAATTGTGAAGTGTTTCAGAGCTGTATTTGGTTATAGGAAACTCGAAATACAGTAGTAAACATACTATGGATTCAAAGTAAACAAATATTAAAGCAAATATATAAATGTAAAGAGTTGTGAATGTTTATACGTCTAATAAGAAATGCATTCACTATGGCCAAAGTTTAACATGAACAGTATGAATGTTATCTGCATAATATAACAGATGAGGAAAATAATAGATAAGCTTAAACTTCAAAAGAGTGTTACTAGCTCATGGTATTGAGGGGAAAGTCTTAAATTGGATAAAATCATGGCTCACCGATAGAACGCAGAGGGTCAGCGTAGATGGTGTTAAATCTGAGTGGGGTCGTGTAACCAGTGGTGTTCCCCAGGGGTCGGTACTAGGCCGACTCTTGTTCATAATCTACATAAACGATCTAGATACTGGGATGAGCAGTGACATAAGCAAGTTTGCCGATGACACCAAAATAGGGCGGCAGATTAATTCAGGGCAGGATGAAAATACATTACAGGAGGATCTAAATAAACTGCAGGGGTGGTCTGAAAAATCTCAAATGAAATTCAACACCAGCAAGTGCAGCGTACTTAATATTGGAAGAACAAATACTGATAATGTATACAGCCTTAAAAACATCAACCTAGAGAAGTCGACTTGTGAAAGAGACCTAGGGGTACTTGTAAGCCCGGACCTACGGCCTAAAAAACAGTGCGTTAATGTTCGAAATAAGGCAAACAGAGCATTGGGTTTTATATCTAGAAGTGTAAGTAACAAGAGTGCAGAGGTCTTATTGCAACTATATCTTGCGCTAGTCAGGCCGCACCTCGATTATGCGGTTGACTTCTGGTGCCTTTATTATACAATGGATATAAATTCACTAGAGTCTGTGGAGCGAAGAATGACAAAAATGATTCCGGGACTTAGAAACCATCCATATCGGGATAGGTTAAAGAAACTAAACTTGCATTCCCTAGAAAGATAAAGAGTGCGGGGAGATATAATAGAAGTATCCAAGTGGGTGAAAGGAATCAATAAAGGTGATATGGATAAAGTTCTTATAATATCCGAGCAGGATAGGACTCGAAACAACGGATTTAAGTTGGATAAGTTTAGGTTTAGGAGGGAGATAGGAAGGAACTGGTTTACAAATCCGGTGGTGGACGAGTGGAACAAGCTTAGCAACTTTGTAGTAAGTGCTGGAATGCTGGAAAGTTTCAAAAGGAGGCTGGATAGATTCATGGATGATAGAGAGTGGTAGTAACTCTCGGCAGGAGTTGCCATGCATAGGCCAACCGGCCTATTGCAGACTCCTTATTTTCTAATGTTCTATCCACCACTGACAAACTGAGCCGTCCTCCTACTCCCAAAGCCAAACAGTGACCGATATAGCTCCATACTCCACGGAACTACCAACCTAAAACTAATATTAATGAACTCCCAGATTAAGCTGCAAAAATACCTACATACATACAGAATAATATTTTATATATTAAATACCAGCCCTGCTCACACATCATTATACAAAATTATATTTACAAAACTTGGGGGTAACATGCCTATAAAAATATTTCACTATGCACAGCGCAACGCACCAATGTACATTACGCCATGCATAACACCCCCTCCTTAAAATAGATGTAATATAAACCAACATATAAAATAATATAAACCAAGTTCTCGCACAGGTATAACTTCCGGATATATAGTGGAAGCACACATCACCGGTAACAAATATTCATTATCACACTCAGTTTTAGGAAGAGGGTCCACACAATCAATGTTTACTTTTGCAAATGGCTCATCAACAACAGGTATAGGTTTTAAAGGTGCAGGTGAAAATACTTGATTGGGCTTACCAGCTAACTGGCATACATGACATATACGGCAAAAATCGGCTATGCCTGAGGAAACACTAGATTCATAATGTCTCTCTCTCTTTCTGATACGGATCTAGCAAATAATGGAACCAACGACTGGTCAGACTCTTGAGCAGAAATCAACATCTCTCTTGGGACAGGAAGGTTACTGAAATCAACATTCACATGATCCTTAGACTCTGCCTTTACATCACTTGACACATCACTAACAGGTTGATCTACTAGACCTGCATCTAACTTATCTGGCTTTACATCAAACAGTCCATTCAAATCATAATCAGGCAAAACATCACACTGATCACTCACATCTGTCCCATACGTCACCATTTTAGCTTGACTACGGGTTAAAGCACCTGAACGGAATAACCCAACATACTTACTCGAAAGGTCTGCAGCAGGGTTATTACTTAAAGGAGTAGAGCACACAACTGGATCCGGAACAACAAGGCTACCAGCTATATCATTTCCCAAGAGGAACGTTACTCCTTCCACTGGCAGCACCTCCTGAACCCCTACTGTAACTGGCTGAGACAAAAGGTCCGTCCGAAGATACACTTTACACAATGGAACGCAAGTGGTTCCACTAACGCCCCGCAACACAACATGCTCACCAGTATAAGACTCTTCCACAGATGGAAGAGGACTTTTCAAGAGAATACTAAGTGAAGTACCAGTATCCCTCAAAATACTCACAGGGACAACAGTACTACCCTCGGACACGGACACAAAACCAGGAAACTTAAAGGACTGGAACAAATCCTTAGGATGCACACAAACTGGGTCAGAAACCGCAGCAACATCATCTGCTGAGACAAACGCAAAATTAGCAACAGGCGTTTCATGAGACTCCTTAGCTTTGAGCTTATGACATTGGGCAATAGTGTGACCAGGCTTTCTACAATAAGAACACACAGAAGTCATAACCCCGCTAAATGCCTTACCACCATTGACTATCAGAACCTCCGCCAACATTCTCAAAGGAGAGTTTATTACCTATGTTACCAAACGGGTGCTTACCACCTTGAACTGGAGTCACGGCTCGGCCTGGAACATCATTAACTTTATGCCTATGAATAAGACTGAAATAAGGAAGTTCATAAGATAAAATGAACTTTATTTTTATATTAAAAACTTTCTTCTGTTGGTGCTATATTATTCACTGGGTAAACACACACACAAAAAAACCAGCACTAAGGCGGCTATAAAATAATCCTCATCACCTCAGGTTTTTTATTTAGTCCCGCCACTGTTGACTGTTCCCGTGTCAGGACGTCTCGACGCCACAATCTGGAGGGACACAGGTATATACATAAATGATATTTGCACTAATTACGAGAATATTTAATATAAACAATATAAATGCATCTCAAGTTTCAGGTTTAGAAAATTTGATAATCTCAGTTAATAGAATAAAATGGCTTATAGATAAATTAGATACATAAGTATTATACTAAGGCGTCGTCGGTAACACCAATAGCGTACACAGGAAACTCAACTGGACCATTAAATTCTAAAATCAATTTAACAAAATACTTTCGAAGGGCATGGCAGGTAGTTTAATATCAAATATCATTTCAAGTTATTCATAAGTATTTTGGTACAGAGGAGTGGGGTAATGCCAAGCCAACAGCTTCAGTAAGGTAACACCAGCCTCTCCACTCTACATACGGCGACACTTGTAGCCACATTTGAGGCCCTCACTTTCACAATGGCTACAGAATTGCATGACTGATGGAAAAAGACACAAATGAATAAACTAATTCAAAGAAAAATCTTGTCAAGCAAAGAAATTACAACGGGTAGAAAACGAGACTTCTTGAATACTATTATCATTGTCGAACTTTAGAATGGCGGTGTTTATCAGTGAATACTCCAAGTAAACAATTTATTCTGTTTATCTTACTTAATAACTGGAGCTTCACTGACGGGCCAGGTGATATTCATGCAGTCATCCATCACCTGAGGGAGGTAGGTATACAAGCTCTCTCATACAGTGTACACCTCTTCATCCAGTCAACATCTGATCTTGATCCGTCTAACATCAGCATGGTAAAACTTATAATGGCTTAAGTAACTTGCCATCGTCGTCTTAAAGTGTCTTCTTTACTTAATTATGATGCTACTAATACTACTACTACTACTACTACTTTGTTTTTTTTTTTTTATTGGCCTCCAGCCTCCCCCAATAGCCACACCTTCGCCACCATTTATTTACCTTAATATTAAATATCCTATACATAAGAAGCTATCCTATCTGTGTTAAATTAGTTGAGCCGCAGATCTATGCGCAGATCTATACTACTACTACTACTACCTCCCCCAATAGCCACACCTTCGCCGCCATTTTATTACCTTAATATTAATATCCTAATACATGTTGAATTAGTTGAGCCGCAGATCTATGTTGCATTCAGTGACTGTAGCCTCATAGTCAATATCTCCAGATGTTGTCGGCATTGGCGCCGAAGCTCTCGTTCCCCTGAGGCAGATCAAAGCCGACCTAAGGAGAGAGAAGGACAGTCGACATCTCATCCAGGCTGTAACATAACTTCTGGGCTGCTGCTTCTTTTCGGAGATCACCTCCGCGAGTCTGGCGTAGAAACATCTTGCAATACTACTACTACTACTACTAATAATAATAATAGTAATAATACTAATAATAATATTAATAGTAATAATAATAATAATAATGGCATAGTTACACTTAAGGTTGAGATACAATTGTAAGAGTTGAGATTTCTTTGTCATAACAGTAAGAAATAATATTTAGAGTCAATACTGTAAAGTATATTTTGTTTCTAAGAATAATCAGCTTCACCACTTAAAAAGAAAACGTAATTTTTTCTGCCTTCATCACAAGTAAACCATTCCTTGCCTCTCTTCTCTTTAGTAGTTTTCTATAATCCAGGGGCGGATCAAAGGGGGATCCTCGAGTCCAGACCCCCTTTTCATCCGAAAATTCCAATACATTTTCTTTAATGCAGTATTGTACTCAGGCGTTTTTGTATAGTAAAAAGTTATTACTATAGCCCACAGCATATCTCCTAATATCAAATGTACAAGGCCTCAAAATGCCCATGATATTGATCAGATTTCAATCAAATTTCTCGGGAGGCTTACAACACCCTCCCCCCCGAAAAAGCAAAAAAAAAAAAAAATACTGGGTGGGCTCGCTCTGCTCGCCATGTTCTCCCACACCTCAACTTCTAGGACTCCCCATTTTAATATTTCCTGATCCGTCCCTGTAATCAACTGATGCAACAAGTACTAATGTATGCTTGAAATTTTGTTCCCATTTTTATCATAATCATTCGAGTCAATGAGTTTGCGTAGTGTAATTTTTTTTTAACTCATTGGTAATTTATATTAAGATGGGAATGCTTCTAATGATGAAATAATTTGACTATTTCAGAGGTCGGTAATAGTTTCCTTGGCTGAGGGTCTCGTGATCGTGACCTGCCTCGCCATGCCAGATGACAGTGGCGGCCACGGTGGTGGTGGTGGCGGCTATGATATCTCCGGTGGCGGAGGTGTCTATAGTGGCTCCATTGGAGGACGTGGTTATGGTGGCTCCAGTGGCGGAGGCGGTTATGGTGGCTCCAGTGGCGGAGGCGGCTATGGTAGCTCTAGTGGCGGAAGTGGCTATTCTGGCTCCAGTGACGGAGGCGGCTATGGTGGCTATGATAGCTCCGGTGGCGACGGCGGTCATGGTGCCTCCAGTGGCGGAGGCGGCTATGGTAGCTCCAGTGGCGGAGGCGTCTATGGTGGTTCCAGTGGTGGAGGTGGCTATGGTGGCTATGATAGCTCCGGTGGCGACGGCGGTCATGGTGCCTCCAGTGGCGGAGGCGGCTACGGTAGCTCCGATGGAGGTTATGGAAAATATATGTAATCATAACGAAATGAGACACACCAATACTAAGTTTCCTAAACTCTTCTTTGCCAGTTTGTGTCTCGTGATTCTTGTGTAGTAATAATAAAACTTAAACGACTGTGAAAATAACTTTGATTTACGCCAACTTCCTATTCTTGACATCAATTACCAAGTGTAGTGTAAGAACAATTAATGGAGCACTTGAAGAATTAATTTTATTAACTATACACGATGTTAAACTAATCTGCGTTTGACATTTTATCTTATGATTAAAAAATATAACTTTATATAAAAATTGAGCTTCCTTTTCAGCACGTAAGTTTGAGGAAGAAATAATGTAAATAAAACCTAAAATTCCTATATTCATTTCGTGAATTCTTAAGTTTCATAAAATATTCATGGCGACATATAATACACTAAATGTGTAGAATTAAAAAAAATGCATGTCTTGATACTTAACTGTCATGGTAAACCTATAATATCCGACAAACAGCAATGTGCTAGAACTTGGATGGATCAACCACTGCCAGAATTAACTCCACCGCTCACTCACTCTCCCCAAACACTTCCTCATGACCCACCCCAGTAAAAATAAATCAGGATTTTAGATATTTAATGCCATTTCTATCCAATGATGTCGATTAATTCCTGCAATCTTATATGTCAACCCTCAAACGTGCATGTAGTAAACAAAGTGGTAATATTGTCTCATCTCACCTGTCGTATTTCTGCCACTTCCCACGAACCACCTCGAATTGAATTGAATTGAATTGAATTGAAACAGTTTATTTAGCCAGAAAAACACAGATACAGAGTGGATAATAACAACAATATTAACATGGCTGAGCCAGTTGAGAACCTGAGCTCTCTGTTTTAGGCACCTGATATATACTATACATTTATCTCACGGAAGTATTATGTAAGATTTATTATCATCTGGAATAGTACAATAGCATAGTGGTAATAGGAACATCTAATAATGTTACCACGGTTATCACTTCAATATTAAATAATTTTCTTTATTTATTATTTTTTTTTAGTTTATTTATTTGTTTTTATTTACATATACATATATTACAGTGGAATTGAAAAACATAAGTATAATGGGGGAGCAGGGGTTGTACAGTAATAAGGTTGAACAAGAGGACAGAGCTGCCAGGATTATGTCAGTTTAATTCAATTTCAATTGTTTATTCCTTGATAGAGGAAGCGGGATCCTAGTGCTGTCACTAGGTACCCCTGTACAATAACACCAGAAGCATCTGGCAAGTGTGACAAGTATATGCAGTATAAATATTATATAGGGGCTTACTAAAGCCTAAGGAAGGAAGGATATTCCTTTAACACATAATCAATGTTATTTACATAATATCTGGCCAGTATGGGGAGAATCATCGTGTCTCCGTCAGGGGGTCGTGGAGTGGTGGTCCAGCAGGCGTCACGGAAGCGTTGTGTGTGGGGACATCTTAGGAGGTAGTGGATAAGGGTGCGGCTGTCGGGTCTTCTGCATAATGCACAAGAGTGTTGCTCAGGGGATGCAGGGATACCAATCTCCCAAGCAAAGTCATACCCAATGATGATACGGGCAGCAATCACGTCCCCTTTCCGCGACCCTTTCCCATAGACATATGAGAGATCAGGAAGCTTACGGAGGACATCGTACTAGGTTGGCGGGGAGTCCAGGGGGATGGCTGCTTCTCGAGCTTCTCTGTGTTTGCGTCGATTTTGGGTCCTAACCTGTAAAAGTGTTCGAGGAACAACGTAGTCACATGTGGCCTTGTTGCAGCCAGTCTTGGCAAGGCCATCTGCTGCCTCATTCCCCAAGATACCGACATGATTGGGTATCCATAGGAATGTCACAGGACGGCCTGCATCCTGAAGTGTGGATGTTAACCCTCGTATTCGGAGGATGAGGTCCTTTTTTTCTCCTGATCCAAATGCAATCCCATCGAGAGCAAATCTGGAATCGCAGCAGACAAGCAAGGGGCGGAAAACATCTGCTTCTTCCTCAGCGAGAAGGGCAGCAAGGAGGGCTATTAGATCAGCCTGAGTGGAGGATGCCCCGTCAGAAACTCTGAGAGACAGTTTGATAGGTTAAGGGGCATCAGGACGGGAGATGTAGACACCAGCCCCGGCCCGACCAGTAGCGGGTTCAACAGAACCATCAGTGTAGAGGACGACCCTACCTGGGGACCAGTGGGCGATCCTGGAGAGGTGGTATTTGCAGAGAATAACAGGGTTCACGTGGGATTTCGGGAGCGGTCCACCGAGGGCAATCACTTCAGGTTGAAAATCCAGCCAGGGAGAAGGAGACGAACCAACAGCAGGGGTGAAACAATATCAGGCAGGAGGTCGTGTTCCTGAAGGGCTCGGATGAGTGACCCTCGCCACTGTCTTCTAAATGGAGGTCGGCCTCGGACAGCAGGAGTCAAGTTGGCTTGGACATAGTTGCCCCGAGGATCCCGTAGAAAGGAAACGGCAGTTTGTAGGTAAAACTCCTGGACACGATCCTGTAAGGGGGAAAGAACAAGTTCGGTATATAGAGAAGTAGAGCGTGTCCACTGAGGAGCCCCAAGGATGATACGAGCAGCTTTTCTCTGGATAACTTCGAGACGGTTGACAGCAGTCCGACTAATGTTGACGAGGGCGGGGGCGGCGTAGTCGACACAGGAACGGACAAAGGACTTGTACATGGTAAGAAGTACAGGGATGGTGGCACCAAGGGAACCCCTGCACATGGTAGAGAGGGGAGCGAGACGCCGAAAGCATATGTCTCGAAGATAGCGGACTTCAGGGATCTGACAACGTGTGCGAGTTACATACACACCCAGGTATTTTGTCTCATTAACCCAGTCCAAGGGCGTTCCTGATAAGAGAAGGGGTGGAGGTACAACACGACCGTGCCACATGGCTTTTGTTTTCGCAGTTGAAAGAAGGAAACCAAGTGAATCACACTCTCTGGAAACCAGATCAAGGGCTTCCTGCATGCTGAGGTGGTCAGGGGCTTGGAGGAGGACATCGTCGGCATATCCTGAGTGGACAACTTCTGTCGGCCACGGGAGAGATGCAATGGAGTGCATGAGAGTGTTAAACATTGTGGGACTCAGGACTCCACCTTGAGGGGTGCCGAGGTTCATTTCTTGAATAGGAGATAGAGAGCCTTCAACGCGAACCCGGGCCTGACGTCCTGTGAGGTAAGAGGCGATTCATTGAAGAAGTCTCCCTTTAACCCCTAACCGCGCAAGTTCAGCTATAATGAGGCCAGGCTGAAACGTATCAAAGGCTCCCTTGATATCACGGAAGACGGAGACGCGGGCAGTCTAATTGCAATAAAAGGAAGCAATGGAGTGTGCTGTGCTGCGATGTTGTATGAAACCATATAGGGAGTTGTGGAAGCCGCCTATGGTGTGAAGAAGGCGATGATGGAGTATCCTCTCCATCATCTTGCAAACACAGGAGGTAAGACTAATGGGTCGATATTTCCCAGGATCTCCCGGCTTAGGGATGGGGATAATAGTGGCATTTTTCCAGTTACACGGGAGAACCCCATGTTCATAAGGCATATTGTAGAGAGAAAGCATGGGGCCGTTAGGAATACTAGTACAGGCGTTGAGGACGGAGTAGGTTATCTAATCATCCCCAGGAGAGGTGTCTTTTCTAGAGCGACGAGCACTGTCAAGCTCGAACTGTGTAATAGAATGATCAGTGGGGGGCAGGGGAGGTAAGAGCAGCACGAACAACAGGCTCAGACACATCGATGCGAGCCTGCACTGCCTCCTGCATTGGATCTGGAAGTGCCTCAGGAAGGAAAGCTCGTTCCCAGTCCTCCATTAAGAGCATGCAAGGGAGGCGGGGTCAGGGTGGGGAGGAGGCCTCCGTCGAGTACCCCGTATAGGATTAATCCGATTCCATACATAAGAGGGTGACGACTGGAACGATAGAGACCCCGTGAAGGATAGCCAGTCCGCCTCACGAATCCGACGGCGCTCCTGAGTTGCAAAGGAGCACCAATTTTTGAAGTCTTCCTAGTCCTCTTGAGAGCGAGACCTCCGTATGGCAGAGTGGAGATCACGGGTTACCTGCCGGAGATGTCTCATGGCAGGGATACGATACCAATAGTTGGTGGCACTTTTGTGGTGACGTGAAGGGCGTGGAGGGGTAGCGCGATTGACAGAGTCATACACGGCATCAACAAAATCAGCTCTGTAAGAGTCAAGGGACTGGGGGACAACATAAGAATCCGCCCAGGTAGAAAGTTATTGGGTAAAGGAAGGAACAGCATCTTGTGTGAGACGAAGGCGAGGGGATCGATAAGGAGCTGAAATCGGGACAGAGAAGGAGAGCCTGAGATGGGTAGTAACGGCAAGATGGTCACTATACAGAGCAGGCTCGGTGCAGACGGTAGGATGAAAGGAGGTATGACCGTTCAATAGTAAGCCAACATCAAGGAAACTATGGGGGAGGCGAGTAGGATCGTCAGGACAAAGAAAGCGAACATCATCATCCCCATTAAGAAACTGTGAGAGATGTTATCCGTTAAGGGTACATGGCGTGGCATGATCCTGAGTAAGAGTGGGATGGCGGGCAATAAAGTCGCCAACAACAATAATGGGAACCCCATCATGGAGGTTCGTGAAGAACCTGGGGGTCCAGAGAATCACTCTTGAAATGAACATTGACTACACGAAGGGTCCGGTCACCAAGAGTAAGGGAGACAGAAAGTAATTCAGACGGGGATCCACGTGAGTCAGGTGAAGGGAGACGAACAGATGGAATGGTGTTACGCACAAGGGTGAGGAGGCCATGAGCCTGCCCACGGTACCGAGGCAGGGTGTAAACAGTATAGCCAGAGAGGCGGAGTGGAGTAACATCGTCTGTGATGGTTTCCTGAAGTAGAGCAACATCTACTTGATGAGAGAGCACAAACTGGGCGAGGTCTGTCCGGTGAGGTATAAGTCCCTGGATGTTCCATTGTGAGAAGAGGAGGGAACGGCCTCCGGTGTGAGATGAGTCGGTGGGGCTAGACAGGGCTCCAAAGTAGGTACCAAATTCTGTTAAGAAAAATGGAGAGGGAGGAGTGGGAGAGCGAGGGATGGATCCTCCATCTCGGGAGATGGAAGGAGGCGGGTCATCGGGGCTTGCAAAGTGCGCCCCTGTTGGGTCAGGGTGTCCAGAATGAGTTGTTGTTGCCTCTGCAATGTCGCAATTGTTTTCACAAACAAGTCGAGTTGGGCAGAGAGTACAGGTAGGTTGATTTGCTTAGAGTGGCGATTCAGACGGAGAGTGATTGTTTCCATAGAACCAACTGGGTGTACCTGTGCAGGAGCTGGAGGTGGCGACGAGGATTGCCGTGGGCCCGACTGGGCATGTGGTGGTGGTAGCGACGGAGAGGGACGGTGAAGGTTCAGTTGAGTAAGAGGTGGTGGTGCTGGTGCTGGTGAGAGACAGTGGGGGTCCGGGTGGGCAGGAGGTGGTGGTGACTGTGTGGCAGGGCCGACAACGACCTTGTTCCAAGAACGGTAGGGAGAGGGAGGGAGGGGAGAAAGGATGGGTGGTAGGGGTGATAGATGGTAGAGGAGAGGAGATCAATGGGAAATCCTTGGTGGATGGAAGAGGCGGTGGTGGATAGGAGTGAAGTTTGGTTGACAGGAGCTTTGTCAGAGACGAGGACGGTGGTACAAGGTAAGTTTTCCCCGGGCGAGTGTCAGGACGCTGTGGGCAATTGGCATTCCAGGCGTGGTGACTGCCATGGCAATTGACACACCGTGGAATAACTGGGATTTTGTTCTGCACAGAAACCGCAGGCGACCATCCTCGTGCACTCCCAGGTGCGGTGTTTCCACGATTGGCAACGACCACAGATTTTTGGGTTCCGGTAAATCGGTCGAGAGGACAGTTGTGAATTGGTCCTACATTCACCTTCGGAGGGAGTGGGCCCACCTACCAGCCGATGAGTTCGTTGGATGGACGTTTGGAGACCGGGTTGATGCGGCGTTCCATGTCCAGTAGTTGTGGGAGAAAAGGGCGAAGATCGTTGATAGGGATCTCCCAGGGTACGTGGCGAACCATTACCTTGGTACGACGAGTTTCTGGGGTCATGATGGTGAACTTCAGCATTACCTCCCCCTAGGGAGCAGGAAAGCCCACCTGAGTGAGCAGGCGTACCGTCTCGTCCATTTGTGTAGTGACTATTACGGCTGTGGGACCTCGGCGGAGGCGAAGTGTTGAGTCCTGAAGTGGAGAGCAGTGACGGAAGAAGCAGGTCGTCCGTGTGCTCAGAGGCAAGTCCCGAGGAAAGGCGAGACGACGAAGGCGCGACGGGGCAGGGACACAAAGGGAATCCCCTATGTCCATCGTCGGCGGAGGGTCGGTCATTGAGCCACATGAAAGCTCACTTGGGGACCCCGATGACAGGAGGAGGAGGCCACCCTCTACAGCCCCAGACGGGGTGCGAGGGGGGGCCCGTGGCCCCTGCTGGAGACCCTGACTTCTGAGGTTTCTGCTTCTTCTATGATTTGTCTTCAAGAAGAAACTCGTCAGCATCACTGTCACCTACTGCCGCCGATTCCAACGAACGGGAGCGTTTAACGGCGGGCATAGGGCACGTTGGCAACACTGCAGTCAGGTGGAGTGGTAATGACGTCACTGCTACGTCAAACTATCACATTGCGCATGAGCAAACTTGAAAAACTTCGCCCAGAGGGATCGGGTGGTAGGACCAGATGTTTTATCCCCCAAAAATGACAAAGTCCACAAGTAAAAAAAAAATCAATAGATGCCACTGTGCTGATAATTGGGTCTTACTTTAGTTGTCTGCACAGGCTGGGATTGGTAGAGTCTCTGAATTCGTCAGAAATACGACTTTTAAGGAGCAGTCTCTTACAGCCTTTGTTAACACTACGCACGCAAGCGCGTTCCTCAGGATTATGTCTAGTTGGTAATTAAGTTTATTGCAATGGTAATTACTGATCTATTTACATGATAATTTCCGATAAAACGGTTTTGATTGTACAATAAAAGCAGGTACTGTAAATATAGTAGGTGTTACAAGAAATATTAGTACTTAGACAATAGATATTTTTTAAGAGATGATTTAAAGGAAGGGAGCGTAGTCTTTGCTCGGATGGGTGGGGGTAAGTTGTTCCACACCTTCACACCTTGATATGTTATGGAGGTCCTGGACTGAGAGGAGCGCATGGGGGGTTGTCTTAGTAGCTCTGGGTGCCTTAAGTTGTATCTCTGATTATTCCGGAAATGGAAATAATTATTGTCAGGCAAGTGATTGATAGGTTTGTAAACAAAGAGGGCACAGAAGTAGGTGTTAATACCTTCAACTTTTAAAATTTTCAATATAGCAAATTTTTCGTTTGTCTGATCTGTTTTTTGTTTTTTTTTCAAGTAGGTCATTGTCAGTATAACTCTCTTTTGTGCAGTAAACAGAGATTGTGTTTTTGAAGAGCTAGAGGCCCCCCATAGTGTGTGACAGTGTATCAGGTGTTGGTAAACAAGATCGTGATAGATTTCTTTCATTGCTGTGAGCGTGTGTGACTGTCGAGTGTGATACATGATACTGCACTGTTTAATGACTTTACTGTGAATGGCTTGTGTGTGGTTTCTCCAGTTAAGTTTCTCATCAACAATAACTCCGAGGAATTTAGTATTTTGTTCGCGTTTGAGGACTGTATTACCAAAGTACAGGGGTCCAAGTTTGAACAGATATGAGGTAAACCAATTGTGGGACAGGTCCCTAATGCCGTAATGTTCAAGCTTTGAAAGGAGGATGGTATGATTGACAGTTTCGAAAGCTTTGGAGAGGTCCAAGAATATACAGACTGTGAACTGACTGTCATCAAAGGAATTTAAGATGTTATTACTAAAGGATAGCATAGCAATCTCAGTCGACCTTCTAGCTCTAAATCCAAACTGGGAGTCTGTAAAGAGGTTATTGGCATTGCAGAAGGAATTTAGACTATTACATGCTAGCTTTTCCAGTATCTTACTCAAGGCTGGGAGGACTAATATGGTGCGGTAATTCTTGAAGAGACCTTTGTCCCCAGATTTTTTATATGCTGGGTGTACTTTAGCAATTTTCAGTTTATCCGGAAAGACACCACTAGTGAAGGAGGAGTTACAAACGTGTAGGAGAACTGGTAGTAATAAGTAGGCTACTTTTTTAATGATGCTCATTGGTATATTGTCTTCGCCTGCTGCTGCATCTTTGGACATTTTTATGATGGCCAGTAATTCATCTGCTGTGACAGGGGATAAGAACAGCTCATTTTGCTGTCTGTTTTGCAGGTAGGCTCTAAATTCCTCATGGTGATTAGGGATGCTCTCTGCAAGATTTTTGCCAATATTAATGAAATATTAATTGAAGTGGTTGGCAATGGGGGAGGGTTCCGTTACAACTGAATCATTTATCAAAAAGCTGAGTGGGGGCCGAAGGCTGAGTGTTCCTGTTCTGAATAGAATTTATGACATTCCAGGTTTTCCTACTGTCGCCTCATGCTTACTGGAGCTTATTTGTATATAGTTACGTCTGGCATTTCTAACTGCTTGAGTTACTCTATTTCTGATACTTCGGTAAGCACCACCGAAAGTTATGGGTCTTTTTGCAAATTTCCCTTGGAGTTTGTGTTTTTCTTTTATCATTATCTTAATTTCGCTTTTGATATAGGGTTTCGAAATGGATACAGTTTTCACTGACTTAGTCTTGAGCGGGAAGCATTTATCAAAGCAAGCATTGAAGATGCAAGAGAAGCTAGCATTCATTAGGTTGTTTTAAAAAAAGAGCATGTTGTCGGTGCAGTAGTCTCTGTATTGTATTGAGACTCTACTAGACCTTTCAGGTCTTGTGGCTGTTTTATGCATGGCAAAATCTGGGAAGTGATCTGAGATATTGTTATAAATAATTCCACTTGCAAGATTGTTAGGAGTATTATTAGTCCAGATATGATCTATTACAGTGGCAGAGGTGGCAGTTACTCTAGTGGGTTTGGTTATAGTGTTGAAGAAGAGTTTAGAATGATAGGTAGCAAGGTCTAATACTGAGGTGTCGGCTTCTGATTTTAATAGATCAAGGTTGAAATCTCCTGTAATGTAGCAATGTTTCCTCTCTGAACTTATGATAGTGATAAGCTCCGAAAATTTATCAAGAAAATTCCTTACATTTGTGTGGGATCTTCTGGATATTTTGTGTGTCGTTACGTAATTCAATGAAAACACTCTCCATGTACTCCTCCTGAACCTTTAAATCATCTCTTACAGAAGTGTTATACTTGATATCAACATATAGGGCGACTCCACCATAGTGTCGTGACGTGTTGATACAGTGTCTTTTATAATTAGGAATAATATACAAATGGTCAATATCGTTAGTGAGTTTGGTTTCACAGAATCCAAGTACATCAAATTTGTGGGCAATAGAAGATAAACACTGATATAAAAAGATATCTAGATGAAGGGGAATACTGCTGATATTATGGCTAATCAAGGAGAAGGAATGAGGTAGTAGTAGACTAGAACTAAACTCGGGAGAGTCAGGAATGTAATAGTTACAGTATGGGGTGGTGTAACCTAGTGAGTTTTGTAAAAAGGCATCAAGATCGACATGAGGGAGTATTTTGTCGACACCATGGGTAAAGGGGGTGGAACACACACGATCTAGCACATCTAGGGAATGACACTAGCATCATCAAGGTGGAACATTGATATTGATTAAGGAACAGTAAACACCCAGGGTCACTGAGGTGTGAAAAAGGAAGATCTATGAAAATTATAATAGTGGGGGGTAACGTACTCACTAACTGATAATATAAACGTAGACAAAATTTAATTGTGCTTATCTCAAATTTTTTTGTTCATGATGTATCGCATGGTTTGAAAAATGGCAGATAGACTTTTGCGTGGACAATTGTGAACTTCTTACATTATGAGATGTAAACAGAGAAACCAGATATCAGATAAGCAATGAGCAAGACGACAATGCGTATTTGCTTAGAAACAAGGCTAACAAAGTACTTGGGTTTATACAACGGAGTGTTTGTTACAGAACTAACGAGGTTATCTTAAAACAATATCTTGAGCTTATGAGACCTCACTTGGATTATGCAGGTTAGCTTAGGTTACTGTGCTACAGACTGTGCTACAGACAGATAAAATGATCTGAATTTGTACTCCCCCGAAAGACGTAGAGTGAGAGGCGATAAGATTGAGTTGTATAAATGGAAATCAGGGTTAAAGAATGGCGTTATAATAGAGGTACTTAAACTATCCAACCAGGAACGAACTCGAAGCAATTGTTTTAAATTAGATAAATTTAGATTTAGGCACGAGATAGGTAAACAATGGTTTGGAATTAAAGTAGTGGATGATTGGAACAAGTTACCTACCAAACATCATCATGAACACGCTGGATAGCTTCATATATCGGTAGGACGGATATATGAGCGATTCTGGTTGGTTATAAAAGGGATTGTCTAGTTTGGGCAAATAGGCCTGCTGCAGTTTCCTCCATTGGACACGTGATCTTGATGTTGTGCACTGCGGCCCTGCGGTTAAGTATGTTGAATGCGTTTGAAGCGTCAACCAGGAGAACGTCCTCACAATCACGCTGCTCAAATATCGTTTTCATGGCGCGAATGGTAGCGTCCCCTCCAGCCTGGTTGCCAGCACAAACTTGCAGGATCCCTGCTGCTGCCCTGACATCATCCTTTACCACCTCCATTATGCATTTTCCGATGATCCGCCTCAGCATTTTCACCACCCCTATAGGCCTACATCCTGGATTCTTATCCAGAGGAATGAGGCGGCAGGCCGTCAGAGCATGGAGGTGTTGGCAGCACGAGGATGCCAGCTTTCTTGCAAGGACGGCCATGGCAGTGCAGAGATCACTTGCTACGGAGCCAAACTTGTTAGTGCTGAGGATGACTCTCCAACCGTTTGCATCCAGACCTGAAAGGCCGGTATCTCCTCGAGTCTTCAGTGCCTTTTTCCACACCATTCCTCCTGTTATTTTCTCGAACAGGACAGCATTTGGTGGGATATAGTCACCCTGGAACCTGATGACTTAGTCTTCACTTACAGGGGGATGTTTTTCTTTCAGTTGTTTTAATGTTTCTCTGTTTATTGGCAAAACCCCACCGGAGGATTCCTCTGTGAGAGATCTTACCACCAAAGACACTTTTCCCGCACGCATTTTGTTTCCAAACTTTCTTGCAACATCATCGGTGTTTTGCTTTCCGTCTCCTGTAAATTTTAGTCTCTCCTGGAGTGTTCTTGCTTCACATAGGAGATCATCAAGGGCCTCATTCTGCCACATTGTCAATCTTCTCTTTATTGCTGCCGCATTTTCTTTGTGTTTAATCTTAGTGTGTGTGTCCTCTGACAGAATAGATGTGGTATTATTGTCAGTATTTGTAGAGCTAAAGGGGCAAGGAAGAAGTCCTGAGTGTACTCAGTTATGAGGCGAATCATCTCCTGAATCATTTCTTTGGTGGCCGCACACTTGGGTGGTTCAAACAGGTTAGCTGGCGACCACCTGGCAATTTCTGAGTAAGTTACTTTAACCCATATGTCCGCATTTTCCCTCGACATGCCATTTCACTGTGGAGGCTGTCTCTCATTCACCTCGTGGACATCTGCTACTATTGGAGCAGCGTTTATTAGTACTACATTTTCAGGTTGAGTAGTCTCACTGCTATCATTTAGGATATCATAGGGCGGTTGGGTCCCGGCGATATCCACCGTGGCCGTCTGTGTCGGATCCCTGCCATGTGGGTTCCGACAATTGTTTCCCTTTCTACAAACTACACATGGTCGGTTGTTTCTAGCACAATCGCAGCTAGTGGAATTTTGGTTCTGGCTAGCACAAACGCAACAATGAATGTTACCCGGCATAGTGTTCCGCACCCTGGGCGACAGTTACGTCCGCCTCCGACATCTGCTTTCGTCCCATACAGAAGAATAAACTAGTTCTTATGATGGAAGGGCGGAGAGGTGACAGGCTTGACTGCTGTGTCCGGCTAGTAGGGGCACTACCTACTTAATACCAACATATTTATCACTGAGTTTATTACTTGTGAATCTTCTACCATACTAGACATTTTCTTAAGAAAAGAAAAATTAAATAAAACTCCATAAAAAGCCGACGTTAATCCTGCTTACCGACAAATGTATTGCCTAAAATAAAGCTGAAACTAAGTATTGAGTGTATACTTAAATCTTAATAAAGCATTTAAATATATTTTTAAGACTTTCTTCTATTTAGCTGTTGCTGTTTCTATTTGGAAAAATCTTGGATTATTATTATTATTATTATTATTATTATTATTATTATTATTATTATAATAATTATTATTATTATTAATATTATTATTATTATTATTATTATTATAATTATTATCATTATTATTATTATTATTATTATTATTATTATTATTATTATTATTATTATTTTCATTATTATTTTTATTATTTTCATTACTATTATCATTATTGTTCGTAGTAGTAGTAGTAGTAGTAGTAGTAGTAGTCTTAATAAACAAGAATTTACAGATGCCATTGCTCTAAGGTGCCATTGCACATGCCATGGTGTGCAATAAAGGGGGCTTAATATGCATGAGGCATGACGAAGTAAGGGACCTCACAGCAAATATGTTGAAGGAAATCTGCAGGGATGTCATGGTAGAACCGACCCTCCTTCCATTGGATGGTGTGATCTTCCAATACAGGACTTCAAACACATCTAACGAAGCCCGTGTTGACGTCAGTGCTCGAGGATTCTGGACGTGGGGACAGCGAGCTTTCTTCGACATTAGGATTTTTGATCCCATGGACGCATGTCACCGTAACCTAGCTCTCGGTGCTGCACATAGGAGGAACGAGAATAACAAGAGAGGGGCATATGGGGAGAGAAATCAAAACGTTGATCAATGCAGCTTCACTCCTCTAGTGTTCACAACCTCTGGTGGGATGGGACCAAGTGCAAGATGTTTCTACTCCAGGCTCACGGAGGTGATCTCCGAAGAGAAGCAGCAGCCCAGTAGTTATGTTACAGCCTGGATGAGATGTCGACTGTCCTTCTCTCTCCTTAAGTCGGCTTTGCTCTGCCTCAGGGGAACGAGAGCATCGGCCCTAAAGCCGACAACAGTTGCAGATATTGACTATGAGGCAACTGTCACTGAATGCCACATAGATCTGCGGCTCAACTAACTCAACACAGCTAGAATAGCTACTTATGTATGAGGATATTTAATTTTAAGGTAATAAAATGGCGGCGAAGGTGTGGCTATTGGTGAAGCTGGAGGCCACGTTTTAAAAATAAAAGTGGTAGTAGTAGTAGTAGAAGCTTTTAATAAATATAAAATAGGCGTATAATACAAAATTGTTCATCATCTTAGCATCTTTACAAACTATGACGTACTGTACAACCTTCATTCTCGGTTGCGATTGATCCTAATGAAGGTCTTTCCTGAAAGGATAAGTGAATAATTCACAGAAATTATCCTCTTACGCTAAAGGAACGACCAGACCTACACTAAGGCAACTATGGTCAATATTTTATCACATTAGCATGTTTTTTGAGTTTGTTTAAGACACTCCTCTGGTGTCCGGATGACAGCACGCCTCAATAGAAAGGGACAAAAGGAGGTGATATTGATACTCTTATTCATTGATGCTAACTTTGACGCTAATACTGATTAACAATACGCTAATAATGATGTTAACATTAATGCTAATTCTCATGCTAACATTAACAACAATATTGGCTAACATTGAAGTTAACATTAACGATAACATTGACACTAACATTGATGGTATCATTTGCGCAAACATTTGGTATACGCCAAGTAAACACACCCCAAGGCTCAAGTTATGAGAGTAATATCATATCAACAATATGTAGTAAATGACTGAAAGATGACCCGTGACCATTACTAAATCCTGGTGTCAATATAGGCATACCACCTTTAAGGTTTATTTGCATAATTAACGCATTTCACTTCATTCAAGGGAAACTATTTAAAGCAAGTATGCGAAAGGAGCGTAATAATGGAGACTAGGGGTGGTCATTTTCAATCTTTCAGGCTGCACAATTGGTTGAATCAAATGAACATAACGATATTTAAAAAAAATTACATTTAAAAAATATCGTCAGGATTTGATATTACACGACAGGAATTCATACCGTCAAGGAGCAGAACATCATAAAATTTAATCCCACAGGGTATTTCATTTAAGTTGAAAGTCCAAAAGATATGCAGTAGGTAGGTTACATCAAATAACGTATTGTTTATCTAACGAACATGATAATTGGAGCTTAACTGATTGATGAGGAAACAGTCATGCAGTCAGCTATCACCTGAGGGAGGTATAAAAGCTCTCAGCTATACACCTCTTCATCCAGTCAACAACTGAACTTGATCCTCCCAACATCAGTATGGTAAGACATAATTTATTAAGTAATTTACAGCAGTTGCTGGTACAGGTGAATGTACAGTTCAAGACAGATTTAAAAATGATGTTATGAACAAATGGTGTACAGGTTCATTATAGTAAAGTCTGTACTGAAGAAAGCTGTATATCAAAGATTGTAAACAAATATCATGTTTTATGCACATAAATAAACAATACCCTTCTTCGTTTGGTAAAAGAACTTATTTGTAATCCTATTAAATTCATGAGAATAACTTACTAATAATATTTTATCTCTGACAATTTCAGAAGCTGTTGTTAGTGACCTTGGTGGTGGGGATCCTGGCTGTGACCAGTCTCGCCAAGCCAGATGGGCATGGAAGTGGCGGCGGTAGCGGAGGAGGGTATAGTGGTGGTGGTGGTGGTGGCCATGGAGGTGGTGGTGGAAGCGGTTATAGTGGTGGTGGAGGCGGATATAGTGGTGGCGGAAGAGGTAAAAGTGATGGCGGTGGCGGTTATCGTGGCTCAGTCGGCGGTGGTGGCGGTTATGGTGGCTCCAAAAGTGGCAGCGGTGGGTATGGTAGCTCCAGCGGTGGTGGCGGAGGGTATGGTGGTTCCAGTAGCAGCGGTGGTGGGTATGGCAGCTACAGCGGCGGTGGTGGTGGGTATGGTGGCTCAAGCGGCGGCGGTAGCGGTGGTTATGGGGGTTCAAGTAGCGGCGGTGGCTACGGCAGTGGCGGCTCCGGAGGTGGCGGTTATAATGGTGGCGGTGGAGGTTATGGAAAATAAATGTAAACATAAAGAAATGAGACACACCAGTACTAAGTTTCATGAATTCTTCTTCGTCAGTTTGTGTCTCGTGATTCTTGTGTAGTAATAATAAAACTTAAACGACTGTGAAAATAACTTTGATTGACACCAACTTCACTCTCCTGACATCATTTACCAAGAGTAATGCAAAAGCAAATAAACTGTAGAATTTGATGGTTAATTTTACTGGCAGGTAAATTAAAGTTAGTTTTCATATTGCTAACATTCTGTCTAATATATATTTGGAATATTTTATCGATCTAGTTTTCCACTGTTTGCAGCCTGTGCTTTGTTTCTTTCATATTTCCAGATTTCTTACTTATAATTTATATACATATATATATATATATATATATATATATATATATATATATATATATATATATATATATATATATATATATATATATATTATATATGCAAGTAAATCACTGTAGGTGCGCGTGATCTAGGTATATGCTGATAACCACAAGGAAAGAAGAAAACAAGAAGTTCCCAAGCGCTTTCGTGTAATTCACATCTTCAGGGGTGAGTACAGACTAGAGAGAGTAATACAAATCAAGGTGTATATATACAGAGGAGGGTGAGAACAGGTCCACAATGGTCAGGTATTAGGTAATGACCCTACTAATCTTTAAATAGCACACAACGGTTGGTGGTCAGGTCAGATGGTCAAGTGACCCGGCCTTCTCACCTGATCACAAATCTTCTTAATTACAAAATTGTCCAGCTTGTACATGCCGTTACTCAAATTCATGTTGAATGCTTCGGTATGTTTAATAAGACTAGATTCTATGATGTTCCTACTATCAATAGATTCACTGTGGAATTAGAGCAAGACTGTAAATTGCCATCCCTAGACTGTCTGATACACAGAATAGGTAACACCTTTAAGTTCAGTATTTATAGAAAACCAACTAATGTGTGTTCATACATTCATTATTATTCTGCCCACCATAATAAAGTCAAACAGTCAGTATTTTCAACAATGTTTTTACGTGCCTTGAGAATTTGTAGTCCGGAATTCATCGATGAGGAATACAAATATATATATAATATTGGCTCAAACCTTAAATACCCTAGATCTTTCATAGACAAATGCTTAAACATTACTAAGAAAACTTTTTATAGAACTGACCCCAAGCCCACCCATGACTATAAGAATATCTTAATATTACCATTTCACAAAAATTTCTCACACATTCCTGCACAGCTAAAAACCTGGAACGTCAATGTGGCATTTAAAAACTCATGCACTGTTAAACAAATGTTAATCAAGAACTCCCCCAACAACACAATTGGTTGCATTTATAAAGTTCCTTGCAAGGAATGTAATATGTTTTACTTAGGCCAGACAGATAAAGATCTTGCAACTAGAATTAAACAACACAAATACAGTGTTAGGACAGGCCAGGAATCCAATGCTCTGTTTGTTCATTTGAGGGATAACAAGCATTGCATTGACTGGGATAATGCCTCCTCAATATTACCATGTAATTCAATTGATAGTAGGAACATCATAGAATCTAGTCTTATTAAACATACCGAAGCGTTCAACATGAATTTGAGTAACGGCATGTACAAGCTGGACAATTTTGTAATTAAGAAGATTTGGGATCAGGTGAAAAGGCCGGGTCACTTGACCATCTGACCTGACCACAAACCGTTGTGTGCTATTTAAAGATTAGTAGGGTCATTACCTAATACCTGACCATTGTGGACCTGGTCTCACCCTCCTCTGTATATATACACCTTGATTTGTATTACTCTCTCTAGTCTGTACTCACCCCTGAAGATGTGAATTACACGAAAGCGCTTGGGAACTTCGTGTTTTCTTCTTTCCTTGTGGATATCAGCATATACCTAGATCACGCACACCTACAGTGATTGACTTGCATATATATATATATATATATATATATATATATATATATATATATATATATATATATATATATATAAGAAAATAAGGAGTCTGTAATAGGCTGGTTGGCCTGTGCATGGCAGCTCCTGTCGAGAGTTACTACCGCTCTCTATCATCCATGAATCTATCTAGCCTCCTTTTGAAACTTTCCAGAGTTCCCACACTTACTACAAAGTTGCTAAGCTTGTCCCACTCGTCCACCACCCTATTTGTGAACCAGTTTCTTCCTATCTCCCTCCTAAACCTAAACTTATCTAACTTGAATCCGTTGCTCCGAGTCCTATCCTGCTCGGATATTATAAGACTTTATATATATCTTCGCTAGTTTATACAATGGTGAACTATGTTAATATGCCCTTCATTGTGAACCAATAAGCACTATTAAATTAAATTAATTTCAAAGTAATTATTGTAGTTGTTACATTCAATGTCACTCGGTGGTGGTGATGTGTGGTGTTGTTATGATCAATACTTTGGGGAGAATGACTGACTTCGTCACACACACTACTTGTGAATCTGTGTTATGATTTTGTCCTCTAAAACCTGGTATTGACCACGGCTATTGACTTCATCTTTGTTTCACTTTAATTGTTTTGGTTCAGACAATAAATCCATTAAGAGCGGCTGTTGGTTTCATTAATTAGAGATGGTCAGGTTATCTCACCTGGCGGGGAATTCCTTCATCTGTTCTCTATAAATTGATGAAAGTCATTTATCACTCCTAATTTCCCCAGAGACCAACAACCTGCAGAAAAGGAATATAATTATAGCTTTTGTTTTTTATATTTTTCACCCGTGAGAATTAGTGCTACTGACCTGGTGATACCCTGAGTGTTGACGTCGGTGTTTATAGACGAATCATACTTGACCTTTCCCACCAATTATTATATACTAATAAGTATAATGTTCAAACATTTCCAATCCATAAGTTGTCGCTTTTTTTTAATCTAAATACGGAAAAAGAGTGTACTTAAAATATATTGTTTTAATTTGAGCTGTCTTCCCCCCCCCCCCACACACACATACACCAGGTATCATCATCATACAGAAACAAAATATGTATATAACTCGGTATGACAACTGCTTAATCTCGGGTTGAGAAAACGTTAACTGTGATTGTTATTGGAAATTCGATTGTAAACTGAACCTTCTGTTTCTTATGTGAGTCTTGGTGGAAATGTTGCCTCTCTCTCTCTCTCTCTCTCTAGTATAACAGTAGTATATAGCCAGGCACTAAGGCTCCCGTGTTTTATTTTAGCCACACACATATATATATATATAAGTAAACAAAGTGTATATCTACAAACAACTATAAGATGCTCTTAGATAATTCTTTTTTAGTCTCACATTTCAGTAAACTCATAAACAGTAAACTGAGAATCTTTAAACACACTCCCGCTGCACTATTTCTCGGCCACACGTAAACAAAGCAGTCCGTATTATAGAGAATTGGACACTATGTTACATAAAGTGTTTCTCCTTGGTGGTGAGGTGTATCTTCAACACTCTCAGATGGCTTAGATTTTTCTCAGTGATGCCCTTGAAAGGAGGAGAAACTACCGTGAGTTAAGTTCAAGTGTGAGGGACCAGCGCTGTGGTGGTGTGGAAGCTAGGATGGTCAGTGTTATGGGGTGGTGTGGTACCTAGAATGGTCAACGTTATGGTGGTGTGGTACCTAGAATGGTCAACGTTATGGTGGTGTGGTAGCTAGGATGGTCAGCATTGTGGTGGTGTGGTGGAGGAGGTAGCTCTCTCTCTCTCTCTCTCTCTCTCTCTCTCAAAAGCAATATCAAGCGAGTTAACCATAATTCTTCAGTACCTCCGATGTGTCCCAGATTCCCCCGATAACTTATGTAAAGCTCACAGCATAATCTTACAAAGTGATGGTTTTTCTTACCAATATAATTCACGACTAACCAAAAGCAAATTTGGATATCTGGAAAGAGAGAGAAAGAGAAAGAGAGAACGGAAGGAGAGAAAAAGAATAAGATTAGGTAAAGCTCAAGGGAATTTGTCTGCAGTTCGATGGTTCTTCTCATATTTCTGGAGAGAGAGAGAGAGAGAGGTGTTTGGTAATAACAGTAAATGACCTATCAACTTTTGCGACCCACGACCATAATACGACCCACAACCCACGACCATAACCCACGTCATAAAGGTATAGATTAAGACTGGAGACTACGAGGACAATGTACAGATGAACTTATTGATATAAGTGAAGAGCTACGTCAAGGTGTGTGTGTGTCATCATCATCGTTATTATTATTATGATTATTATTATTATGATTATTATTGTTGTTGTTGTAGTTACTATTATTGTCATTACCATTATCATTATTATTAATATTATTATTATTATCATTATTGTTATTATAATTATCATTAGTAGCAGTATTATACCATACCCGTTATAATAAATGTTAACTGTATTAGATGTAAAAAAAATAATAATATGAACATTGTTAAACTCTATTTACAGATTAGTTAATAATAATAAAGTAAACTCATTTTGGTGGTGTCAGCTGCACATTTTCATTATATAAGAGCACCAGTCATATGGTTATGGTTCTTGCATCTTAAATATCAACATTAAACAACACATTTTTTCCGAAAATATCACTGTGCTGGCGTGCCTTTATGACTAACACCGGGATACTGTTGTAATGAAAGTGTGGCAGGTGTTGTGTAGTGGTGGTGTTGAGTGGTAGTAGTGGTGGTGGTGGTGTGTGGTAATAGGTGCTGAGTTAGGTGTGGTGGTGGTAGTGAGATAGGTGTTGTGTGGTGGGATGATCCTCACTTGTAATCTTCCTCCACCAACAACTCACAACTTTCACTACCTGTTCTCGTGAGTTTTATCTCGGAATAATTTACAACTTTATCCAATTGGTTTATCTAAATTTGTGTGAAAAATTTAACACATTACAGGAATTACCGAGAAAAAGGGAAATATCAGAGATTTACTTGGAATTAGTCGCTAATCCTCCCAACAACACAAAAAAAATTACAGGGATTTTTTTTTTCTATTTCTGGCCGGGATTAATCAACCTAATCCTCGCCTTTTCTGCTCGGGTGGATTTTTTTCGCGAAAGAGTATTTTTTTTTTAAGTGCATTGTATCGTCCGCAGTGATAAAAATTTGACTACCTGTGTTAATTCTAAATGCTACAGTTAACATTATATTACACAGTGTGTTAGGTTAGGTTAGGTTCTATCTAATCTGACCAGCCGGATACACAGCTCGAACAAACTAAAGCAAATAACACTTTATAAACACTACAATACCACCACAAGTAAACACTACAATACCACCATAAGTAAACAATACAATACCACCATAAGTAAACACTACAATACCACCATAAACACTACAATACCACCATAAGTAAACAATACAATACCACCACAAGTAAACACTACAATACCACCATAAGTAAACACTACAATACCACCACAAGTAAACACTACAATACTACCATAAGTAAACACTACAATACCACCATAAACACTGCAATACCACCATAAGTAAACACTACAATACCACCATAAGTAAACACTACAATACCACCACAAGTAAACACTACCATTGCCATGGTGACGCTAGTACTGGGCGAGCCGCTGCAATGCCATAGTAAACACTACCAATGCCTGCGCGACGCTACCAATGCCGCCGCCAAGTAAACGCTACAATGCCACTGCAAACCAAACTGCAATACCCACCATGAGTAAACACTACCAATGCCGCCATGGTAAACACTACAATATACCATAAGTAAACGCACAATGCCACAGTAAACACCACAATGCCATAGTAAACGCTACAATGCCATAGTAAACACTATAATGCCACAAGCAAACACTACCAATGCCATAAATAAACGCTGTGCCGCATAGTAAACACTACAATACCACCACAAGTAAACACCACACTACCACCATAAGTAAACACTACAATACCACCATAAGTAAACACTACAATACCACCACAAGTAAACACTACAATGCCACCATAAGTAAGCACTACAATACCACCATAAGTAAACACTACAATACCACCATAAGTAAACACTACAATACCACCACAAGTAAACACTACAATGCCACCATAAGTAAACACTACAATACCACCATAAGTAAACACTACAATACCACCACAAGTAAACACTACAATGCCACCATAAGTAAGCACTACAATACCACCATAAGTAAGCACTACAATACCACCATAAGTAAACACTACAATACCACCACAAGTAAACACTACAATGCCACCATAAGTAAACACTACAATACCACCATAAGTAAACACTACAATACCACCATATGTAAACACTACAATACCACCACAAGTAAACACTACAATACCACCATAAGTAAACAATACAATACCACCATAAGTAAACACTACAATACCACCATAAACACTACAATACCATAGTGGCTTTACCAATGCCACCATGGTAAAACTTTCTGAAATACCATAAATAAACACTACAATACCACCACAAGTAAACACCACAATACCACCATAAGTAAACACTACAATACCACCATAAATAAACACTACAATACCACCATAAGTAAACACTACAATACCACCACAAGTAAACACTACAATACCACCATAAGTAAACACTACAATACCACCATAAGTAAACACTACAATACCACCATAAACACTACAATACCACCATAAGTAAACACTACAATACCACCGTAAGTAAGCACTACAATACCACCATAAGTAAACACTACAATACCACCATAAATAACAGTAATGGTGTACCACCTTCTCACACCTGCACTGATTTACTATTATTTCTTATAGCCTTTCATGTTTTTGATCTCTTTGCCTTTAAGTTTACCTGTGAGAGTCGTGGCCTCTCCTTTACGCCTCCCAGAGGACCAATACACCAGCTCTCGTGCGTTAGACCCCGGGGCAACTAGTCCTCCCTCGCCTGTTATTATAATTAGCTCCTTCAACCCATTGCTGAGTATTGTTTCCTCTTTATGATCTTGGTAAAATAAAAACAAGCCATTATTAAAGACAAATTATTAATGCTTTTATGAAGGTTAATTGTCTTACGTGATAAAAGGTCAGTTGTTGATATCATTTAGGTTGGCCGGTGTCTGGTGAGGGAGGTTAGATTTTTTTTTAATTATCTGGAAAATATATGACGCGAATAACTTGATCCAGTAAAAGTCGAGAAGAAAATGACGGAAAAGTTAATTAAATTCCACACGATAATCGTAACTTGATTAAATAAGCATCTGGGTGAAAATTACTGAAGGGTTAATTAAATTTAAATGGTAAGCTTCAAGGATGTTAAATGGACATTGTTGCTGATGGAAACTGATCACTTCTCTTACTAGGAATCGAGGAGTCCTGGACAATGGTTAAGCAAATATACATGATAATTAACGTACCATTAGTGATGACTTATGACAATACAAACTCATGCATCATTTATATTACCTTCAATTGGGGTAATTAAGCTAATGTCAACATAATGTGTAGAGGGACTGTGAAATTACCGCCAAATGTTATTGTGTTTTGTGGTAATTGTGAGTTAAAACAAACAATAAATCTGACAAATTACACAGTCTGGTGGTTGTCGCTCTTGCTTTCCTATGGTATAAAATACAACATTAACTCATTAATTAAAGCAACATATATCATTATGTGATAACTTTCCTTGATGTATGGCTCTCTGGCGTCAGTGTGTGTCGTGTCCTTTCTTCAGCGGTATATAAACATCCCTGGAGACCCCCCCCCAAGTCACCTCATACAAAGTGAAGATAACGAGATGATCACCGGGAAGAAAATAATAAGAAGAACAGCAATAAAAATGACACGTAGTAATTAGGAGAAAGACAAATAAAAGAGAATAAAAGAGGAATATAAACAAGGAACTTCTCGTGCAGGTTGAAACACTCACAAGAAAAAGTTGTATCATTATCATCAGAAACGTGTTTGAGCTCTTTACCACTACCATCTGTGAGAGAGAGAGATTTAAAACCATATCTCACTGTAAGGCGCCACAAAAGCCAAATAAGCACACAAAAGGAGGTTGATGAAACAGTCCAGACATGCTGCCAGATCCCTATAGATCCATACCAATTAAGACTGTCAACCTAACCTAAAGTAAACTAAACTAACCTAAACTAACCTAATTTTAAGACATTTATCACCAATATAGAACAAGAAAACCGTCATAATATACAGTATATGGCAGTGTACTCGTTCAGTTCCTCATAAAATACCACGATAAAGAAGAATAGACACAACAGCCAACAGCAGTAGTTATCACCACAAACACCAGCATCAACAATAACAACAAAACTATCAATAACCGCATCAACAACACTAAAATATTAATGGTTGCTCTTCGTGTTACCGAGGATGGCCGACCCAAGGACCAACTAGGCGTGAATCTGTTAAAGGTGTAGAAGCTGTCGCCAACACAACAACAACACCCTGAGTTAACGAGCTGCATGATTCAGTGTCAAGGAATAGTCCAAGAAGACCGGACAATTCGCCAACTGCACTGGCTCACCATTACCCTGGAACACGATCCGCAAATCGATTAACATCCAGGTTCCCAATTACTGCTGGGTAGACAGAGGCAAATGGCTTAAAGACACTTGCCCATAATTTCACCCTGCCCGGGGATCGAACCCGGCTCCACTCGCTTACCAGACGAGCATGCTGACCATTATTACACCACAGCAACAGCGGCAACAGTAACAATATTAACAGCAGTAACAGTAACAGCAGCAACCATAAGCATGATGGTGGGGGACTTACCAGGTGCGTCACACAGATCCTACCTGAGATCTATTACTGATCCAGGTAGCTGTCCCAAGGTCTGAGGTGAGGGCTGAGAGGGAGGAGTGAGAGTTAGGGTGAGGGAGAGGGCCGAGGATAAAAGTTGAGAGGGAGGGGTGAGAGTTAGGGTGAGGGAGAGGGCCGAGGATAAAAGTTGAGAGGGAGGGGTGAGAGGAGCGGGGTGAAGGGTGAGGATGAGGGCTAAGGGTGAGAGCTGAAGGACAGAGCCGAGGTAAAGAAAAAAAAATACTCGTTCTAGGTTAATAACTTCTTTGATCACGTCTCTCTCTCACCCTCTCTCTCAAGCCGTCTTTGTTCACTCTGGTTCATTTCAGATAATGACCTCAGCCGTTCCCACAACTACCGAAGCCTCACCTTGACCCGAGTTACCCTTTGACCCCACAAGTCCCTGAGCCCCGACACCCCCCCCCCTCCCCCGTTACGCTGACCAGACCTACCCCCTAATCCTTGGTCTCTCGGGTCATCCTAACTTGGTCAATTTCGGCAGCAGTCGTGAACTCTCGAGTAACTCAGAGTTTAAGTGAGAATCTCATTTAACTTCTGCCTCGATCTTCATCAACAGGTCCCCACACACGCGACCAAACACACACCACGCTTATGTTGTAATCCTTACTGTATTTCCAGTTAATTCCGTACTAACAGATTTAAGACGAACTGTATTAACACGGCAAACAGTATTAAAACATTACGATGTGATGACCTTCATGATGTCACGTGACTGCTGCCGCCAACCACTAAATAAGTAAATAAATCTGCCATAAACCGACGTAAGAGGCAATAAACCTATTCCATGCAGAGAGGAATGTGTTTTATGTCTTAAATTCAACCCATAAAGTCATAAACCAAACATTAAAGAGAAATAATTTATATACCGAATTTCTCTCTTCGTTTGTTATTGTTCCTTAATATTATTGTCATCATTATAATAAGCCAATCAACTTCAAAGTCGCCATTAGTAATGTTCTGATATAGTCTGGCTTCAGATAGTACTAGTCAACATATACTGAGACAAGAGTCACCATGGTTGTAGGTCACCTGAGAGTATTACACATGGGATGGTTTTGGTGATTCTTACTCAGTGTGGTAGCCAAGGTGTTGTACTATAAGAGTCACTGGTTCCCTCACACGGGCCGTCCCAAACTGAACCACCCAAACCCTCACCTTCTTGTCTACCAGAGACTTGGTATACCGAACTCTATTTCCTATAAGATCCATTCTAAGCTTTATTCACACTCTACCTGCAACTTTACCACAGATCTATTTACTCTTGATTAAACCATTTCACAAACAGGGAGGTACTACCATCTGGGAAGATATTGGAAGCATAATGTGTTGTCTAATGGTAGACCCTGCTGCCATATGGCACCACAAAAATTGTGACCAAGTCCCAGGTTGCTGATCTGACTTTCTGCCTCATTTACACACAATTGCAGAGTCTTAATTGTTACTCTTACTATTAACAACACAACATACATATATCATTTCTCACTATTGATATTTAAATTTTTTTGTTTTTGAATTTATTAATGGCTCTTTATTATTACAGGGGGGTATTATTATTATTATGATTATTTATAATTTTTATAGACTTTTATTATTACTGTATGTGTATTTTCTTTTCTTATAATTTTTTTTTAAATATTGTTATTAATTTTATTATTATTATTATTATTATTATTATTATTATTATTATTTTCTTTTATTATAATTGTTATTTATTAAATATATTTATATTAATTTATTACTATTATTATTATTATTATTATTATTACCATTATCATCATCATTGGCATAATTATTATTATTATTGTTTTATTATATTTTCGCCCCCCGGGCCTTGATGTGGGTCATTAAAAATGACCCGTGCCCGGGTGGGCTAATGCCCTTAAAGAAAGAATCCTTAAAGAAACTTCTTATAGGATTTTTTTTTTAATTCTGTATCAATATAAATAAACCTGAATCGCCTCCCTGGATCAACCTGTCTGGCTTGAGGATAATTGAACTCATACAGGCTTCCAACACACACTGCAAACCTCAACAAAAGCGAGAGAGCTATTACATATAAGTCATCACCTGTTTAAATGTAATGTATAAACCTATCTCTTGTTACAGAATTATGCATATTAGTCATCTTTCTTATCCTGGATATACACGATAATGCTTCTATAAACTCTCTTGGTCATAAACATACATACACATTACATATCTATACATTCATACACACTCAAACATACATACACATTACATATCTATACATTCATACACACTCAAACATATATACACATTGCATATCTATACATTCATACACACTCAAACCTATTTACACATAACATATCTATACATTCATACACACTCAAACATATTTACACATTACATATCTATACAATTATACACTATTCAATGTCCACATCTACATTTATACACACACTATACATTCATACACCCAAACACATATACTTTAACCCACACGAGGAAATACCCCTCACCAAGACACACAATACACTTCCTCGCTCAATACACAAGATTCTTCCATATCCCCGCCTAGGAAGTCTTGGCTCAGGAAGTCGTTTCGTGAAAA
>NW_024722227.1:22734886-22749620 GCF_018991925.1 Homarus americanus | reverse complement strand
GGAACCGCCGCTTCGTCCGGCCAGTCCCACCCCCTGCTGCTGGCCCCCTGACCGAGGACGAGTCACCTGCACCTCACGAGGATCCGCCCCACAGTGCACCTCGACACTCGGAGCGACTTAGGACTAAGAAGTCCGCTCAAGACAAAGACTCTGAGCGTGAGGGGGGAGGGAGATGTAGGTTATGCATCTAAGCTACTGTGCCGAGTAGCAACCTTGTAAATAAGCTACTGTGCCGAGTAGCATTTATAAATATAATTACGTGGCAACACTGCACATGTTATGTGGCAACATTGCCCCGAGGCTGCCATATGGCAAGGCAGTCTCAGTCTGACTGTGTGAGCCGTGCATGGCACACGCAAGTCACCACTTGTATTTCTCTCATCCATAATAACCGGACTTCAGTGTTACCCGGTGTTTCCCTACCCATCACTGCATTCTTCGGGGAACACTTGTAACCATCAAACAGAGATTGTGTTTTTGAAGAGCCAGAGGCCACACCATAGTGTGTGACAGTGTATCAGGTGTTGGTAAACAAGATCATGATAGATTTCTTTCATTGCCGTGAGAGTGAGTGACTGTCGAGTGTGATACATGATACTGCACTGTTTAATGACTTTACTGTGACTGGCTTGTGTGTTGTTTCTCCAGTTAAGTTTCTCATCAACAATAACTCCGAGGAATTTAGTATTTTGTTTGCGTATGAGGACTGTATTACCAAGGTACAGGGGTCCAAGTTTGGACAGATATGAGGTAAACCAATTGTGGGACAGGCCCCTAACTCCGTAATGTTCAAGCTTTGAAAGGAGGATGGTATGATTGACAGTTTCGAAAGCTTTAGAGAGGTCCAAGAATATACCGACTGTGAACTGACTGTCATCAAAGGAATTTAAGATGTCATTACTAAAGGATAGCATAGCAATCTCAGTCGACCTTCTAGCTCTAAATCCAAACTGGGAGTCTGTAAAGATGTTATTGGCATTGCAGAAGGAATTTAGTCTATTACATGCTAGCCTTTCCAGTATCTTACTCAAGGCTGGGAGGACTGATATTGGGCGGTAATTCTTGAAGAGACCCTTGTCCCCAGATTTTTTATATGCAGGGTGTACTTTAGCAATTTTCAGTTAATCCGGAAAGACACCACTATTGAAGGAGGAGTTACAAACGTGTAGGAGAATAGGTAAGTAATAGGTAGGCTACTTTTTTAATGATGCTCATTAGTATATTGTCTTCGCCTGCTGCTGCATCTTTGGACATTTTTATGATGGCCAGTAATTCATCTGCTGTGACGGGATAAGAACAGCTCATTTTGCTGTCTGTTTTGCAGGTAGGCTCTAAATTCCTCATGGTGATTAGGGATGCTCTCTGCAAGATTTTTGCCAACATTAATAAAATATTAATTGAAGTGGTTGGCAATGGGGGAGGGTTCCGTTACAACTGAATCATTTATCAAAAATGCTGATTGGGGGCCGAAGTCTGAGTGTTCCTGTTCTGAATAGAATTTATGACATTCCAGGTTTTCTTACTGTCGCCTGAGGTGTAGGCTTCTGATTTTAAGAGATCAAGGTTGAAATCTCCTGTAATGTAGCAATGTTTCATCTCTGAACTTATGATAGTGATAAGCTCCTAAAATTTATCAAGAAAATTCCTTACATTTGTGTGGGATCTTCTGTAGGTTACTCCTACTAGGATATTTCGTGTGTCGTTACGTAATTCAATGAAAACACTCCCCATGTACTCCTCCTGAACCTTTAAATCATCTCTTACAGAAGTGTTATACTTGATATGAACATATATGGCGACACCACCACTGTGTCGTGACGTGTTGATACAGTGCCTATTATAATTAGGAATGTTATACAAATGGTCAATATCGTTAGTGAGTTTGGTCTCACAGAACCCAAGTACATCAAATTTGTGGGCAATAGAAGATAAACACTGATCTAAAAAGGTATCTCGATGAAGGGGAATACTGCTGGCTCAATAAGGAGAAGGTATGAGGTAGTAGTAGACTAGAACTAAACTCGGGAGAGTCAGGAAAGTAATAGTTACAGTTTGGGTTGGTGTAACCTAGTGAGCTTTGTAGAAAGGCATCATCATTGTGGGAACATTGATACTGATTAAGGAACTCAGGGTCACTGAGGTGTGAAAAAGGAAGATCTATGAAAATTATAATAGTGGGGGGTAACGTGCTCACTAACTGATAATATAAACCTAGACAGAATTTAATTGTGCTTATCTCAAATGTTTTTGTTCATGATGTATCGCATGGATTGAAAAATGGCAGATGAAATTTGGCGTGGACAATTGTGAACTTCTTACTCTATGATATGTGAACAGAGAAACCAGATATCAGATAAGCAATGAGCAAGGCGACAATGCGTATTTGCTAAGATCAAGGCTAACAAAGTACTTGGGTTTATACAAAGGAGTGTTAGTTACAAAACTATCGAGGTTATCTTAAAAGTATATCTTGAGCTTATGAGACCTCACTTGGATTATGCAGGTTAGGTTAGGTTACTGTGCTACAGACTGATATCGAATCCTTAGAAAGCATACAGACAGATCAAATGATCTGAATTTGTACTCCCCCGAGAGACGTAGAGTGAGGGGCGATAAGATTGAGTTGTATAAATGAAAATCAGGGTTAAAGAAAGGCGATATAATAAAGGTACTTAAACTTTCCAACGAGGAACGAACTGGAAGCAATGGTTTTAAATTAGATAAATTTAGATTTAGGCGCGAGATAGGTAAACAATGGTTTGGAATTAAAGTAGTGGATGATTGAAACAAGTTACCTACCAAACATCATCATGAACATGCTGGATAGCTTCATATATCGGTAGGACGGATATATGAGCGATTCTGGTTGGTTATAAAAGGGATTGTCTAGTTTGGGGAAATAGGCCTGCTGCAGTTTCCTCCATTGGACACTTGATCTTGATGTTGTGCAGTGCGGCCCTGCGGTTAAGTATGTTGAATGCGTTTGAAGCGTCAACCAGGAGAACGGCCTCACAATCACGCTGCTCAAATATCGTTTTCATGGCGTGAATGGCAGCTTCCCCTCCAGCCTGGTTGCCAGCACAAACTTGCAGGTTCCCTGCTGCTGCCCTGACATCATCCTTTACCACCTCCATTATGCATTTTCCGATGATCCGCCTCAGTACTTTCCCCTCCCCTATAGGCCTACATCCTGGATTCTTATCCAGGGGAATGAAGCGGCAGGCCGTCAGAACATGGAGGTGTTGGCAGCACGAGGATGCCTGCTTTCGTGCAAGGACGGCAATGGCAGTGCAGAGATCACCTGCTACGGACCAAACTTGTTAGTCCTGAGGATGACTCTCCAACCGTTTGCATCCAGACCTGAAAGGCCGGTATCTCCTCGAGTCTTCAGTGCCTTTTTCCACACCATTCCTCCTATTATTTTCTCGAACAGGACAGCATTATGTGGGATATAGTCACCCTTGAACCTGATGACTTAGTCTTCACTTACAGGGGGATGTTTTTCTTTCAGTTGCTTTAATGTCTCTCTGTTTATTGGCAGAACCCCGCCGAAGGATTCCTCTGTGAGAGATCTTACCACCAAAGACACTTTTTCCACACGCATTTTGTTTCCAAACATTCTTGCAACATCATCAGTGTTTTGCTTTCCGTCTCCTGTAAATTTTAGTCTCTCCTGCAGTGTTTTTGCTTCACATAGGAGATCATCAAGGGCCTCATTCTGCCACATTGTCAATCTTCTTTTTATTGTTGCCGCATTTTCTTTGTGCTTAGTCTTTGTATGTGTGTCCTCTGACAGAATAGATATAGTATTATTGTCAGTATGTGAAGAGCTAAAGGGGCAAGGAAGAAGTCCTGAGTGTACTCAGTTATGAGGCGAATCATCTCCTGAATCATTTCTTTGGTAGCCGCACACTTGGGTGGTTCAAACAGGTTAGCTGGCGACCACCTGGCAATTTCTGAGTAAGTTACTTTAACCCATATGTCCGCATTTTCCCTCGGCATGCCATTTCACTGTGGTGGCTGTCTCTCATTCACCTCGTAGACATCTGCTACTATTGGAGCAGCGTTTATTAGTACTACATTTTCAGGTTGAGTAGTCTCACTGCTATCATTTAGGATATCATAGGGCGATTGGGTCCCGGTGATATCCACCGTGGCCTCCTTGTCGGATCCCTGCCATATGGGTTCCGACAATTGTTTCCCTTTCTGCAAACCACACATGGTCGGTTGTTTCTCGCACAATCACAGCTAGTGGAATTTTGGTTCTGGCTAGCACAAACGCAACAATGAATGTTACCCGGCATAGTGTTCCGCACCCTGGGCGACAGTTACGTCCGCCTCCGACATCTGCTTTCGTCCCATACAGAAGTATAAACTAGTTCTTATGATGGAAGGGCGGAGAGGTGACAGGTTTGACTGCTGTGTCCGGCTAGCAGGGGCACTACCTACTTAATTCCAGCATATTTATCACTGAGTTTATTACTTGTGAATCTTCTATCATACTAGACATTTTCTTAAGAAAAGAAAAATTAAATAAAACCCATGAAAAGCCGACGTTAATCCTGCTTACCGACAAATGTATTGCCTAAAATAAAGCTGAAATTAAGTATTGAGTGTATACTTAAATCTTAATAAAGCATTTAAATATATTTTTAAGACTTTCTTCTATTTAGCTGTTGCGGTTTCTATTTGGAAAAATCTTGGATTATTATTATTATTATTATTATTATTATTATTATTATTATTATTATTATTATTATTATTATTATTATTATTATTATTATAATTATTATTATTGATATTATTATTATTATTATTATTATTATTATTATTATTATTATTATTATTATTATTATTATTATTATTATTATTATTATTATTATTATTATTATTATTATTATTATTATTATTATTTATATTATTTTTATTATTATTTTTATTATTTTTATTATTATTATTATTATTATTATTGTTCGTAGTAGTAGTAGTAGTAGTAGTAGTAGTAGTAGTCTTAATAAACAAGATTTTTCAGATGCCATTGCTCTAAGGTACGGTCGGCCAGTAGAAGGTTTGCCCTCCCAATGCGTGTGTTGCTTTTCATATGACGGCGATCACGCCATGGTGTGCAAGAAAGGGGGCTTCATATGCATGAGGCATGACGAAGTAAGGGACCTCACAGCAAATATGTTGAAGGAAATCTGCCGGGATGTCATGGTAGAACCGACCCTCCTTCCATTGGATGGTGAGATCTTTCAACATAGGACTTCAAACACATTTAACGAAGCCCGTGTTGACGTCAGTGCTCGAGGATTCTGGACGCGGGGACAGCGAGCTTTCTTCGTCATTAGGATTTCTGATCCCATGGCCGCATGTCACCGTAACCTAGCTCTCGATGCTGCACATAGGAGGAACGAGAATAAAAAGAGAAGGGCATATGGGGAGAGAATTTAAAACGTTGATCAATGCAGCTTCACTCCTCTAGTGTTCACAAACTGTGGTGGGATGGGACCAAGTGCAAGATGTTTCTACGCCAGACTCGCGGAGGTGATCTCCGAACAGAAGCAGCAGCCCAGAAGTTATGTTACAGCCTGGATGAGGTGTCGACTGTCTTTCTCTCTCCTTCGATCGGCTTTGCTCTGGCTCAGGGGAACGAAAGCTTCTGCCCCAATTCCGACAACTGCTGCAGATATTGACTATGAGGCTACAGTCACTGAATGCCGCATAGATCTGCGGCTCAACTAATTCAACACAGATAGGATGGCTACTTATGTATTAGGATATTTAATATTAAGATAATAAAATCGTGGCGAAGGTGTGGCTATTGGGGGATGCTGGAAAAAAAAGTAGTAGTTGTAGTTTTAGTAGGGGGCTTCTTATGCATAAGGCATGACGAAGTAAGGGATCTCACAGCAAATATATTGAAGGAAATCTGCCGTGATGTCGGGGTAGAACCAAACCTCCTTCCATTGGACTGTGAGAATTTCCAACATAAGACTTCAAACACATGCAACGAAGCCCGTGTTGACGTCAGCGCTTGAGGATTCTGGACGTTGGGACAGCGAGCCTTCTTCGACATCAGGATTTTTTATCCCATGGCCGCATGTAACCGTAACTTAGCTCTCGATGATGCACACAGGAGGCACGAGAAAGACAAGATAAGGGCATACGGGGAGATAATTCAGAAAGTTGATCAAGACAGCTTCACTCTCTGGTGTTCGCAACTTCTGGTGGGATGGGACCAAGTGCAAGATGTTTCTACGCCAGACTAGCGGAGGTGCTATCCGAACAGAAGCAGCAGCCCAGAAGTAATGTTACAGCCTGGATGAGATGTCGACTGTCCTTCTCTCTCCTTAAGTCGGCTTTGCTCTGCCTCAGGGGAACGAGGGCATCGGCCCTAAAGCCGACAACAGTTGCAGATATTGACTATGATGCAACAGTCACTGAATGCCGCATAGATTTGTGGCTCAACTAACTCACCACAGCTAGAATAGCTACTTATGTATTAGGATATTAAATTTTAAGGTAATAAAATGACGGTGAAATTGTGGCTATTGGGGGAGGCTGGAGGCCACGTTTCAAAAATAAAAGTGGTAGTAGTAATAGAAGCTTTTAATAAATATAAAATAGGCGTATAATACAAAATTGTTCATCATCTTAGCATCTTTGCAAACTATGACGTACTGTATAACCTTCATTCTCGGTTGCGTCAGATCCGAATGAAGGTCTTTCCTGAAAGGATCAGTAAATAATTCACAGAAATTATCCCCTTACGTTACTAGAAGGTGAACGACCAGCCCTACACTCACGCAACTATGGTCAATATTTTATCACATTACCATGTTTTTTGAGTTTGATTAAGACCTCTCCTCTGGTGTCCGGATGACCGCACGCCTCAATAGAAAGGGACAATAGGAGGTGATATTGATACTCTTATTCATTGATGCAAACTTTGACGCTAATACTGATTAACAATACGCTAATAATGATGTTAACATTGATGCTAATTCTTATGCTAACATTAACAACAATATTAGCTTACATTGAAGTTTACATTAACGAAAACATTAACACTAACATTGATGGTATCATTTGCGCAAACATTTGGTATATGCCATGTAAACACACCCCAAGGCTCAAGTTATGAGAGTAATATCATATCAACAATATGTAGTAAATGAATAAAACATGACCCGTGACCATTACTAAATCCTGGTGTCAATATAGGCATACCACCTTTAAGGTTTAATTGCATAATTAACGCATTTCATTTCATTCAAGGGAAACTATATAAAGCAAGTATGCGAAAGGAGCGTAATAATGGAGACTAGGGGTGGTCATTTTCAATCTTTCAGGCAGCACAATTGGTTGAATCAAATGAACATAACGATATTTAAAAAAAAAATGCATTTAAAAAATATTGTAAGGATTTGATATAACACGACAGGAATCCATACCGTCAAAGAGCAGAACACCATAAAATTTAATCCCACAGAGTATTTCATTTAAGTTGAAAGTCCAAAAGATATGCAGTAGGTAGGTACATCAAATAACGTATTGTTTATCTAACGAACATGATAATTGGAGCTTAACTGATTGATGAGGAAACAGTCATGCAGTCAGCTATCACCTGAGGGAGGTATAAAAGCTCTCAGCCATACACCTCTTCATCCAGTCAACAACTGAACTTGATCCTCCCAACATCAGTATGGTAAGACATAATTTATTAAGTAATTTACAGCAGTTGCTGGTACAGGTGAATGTATAGTTCAGGACAGATTTAAAAATTATATTATGAGCAAATGGTGTACAGGTTCATTATAGTAAAGTCTGTACTGAAGAAAACTGTATATCAAAGATTGTAAACAAATATCATGTTTTATGCACATAAATAAACAATACCCTTCTTCGTTTGGTAAAAGAACTTATTTGTAATACTATTTAATTCATGAGAATAACTTACTAATATTATTTTATCTCTGACAATTTCAGAAGCTGTTGTTAGTGACCTTGGTGGTGGGGATCCTGGCTGTGACCAGTCTCGCCAAGCCAGATGGGCATGGAAGTGGCGGCGGTAGCGGAGGAGGGTATAGTGGTGGTGGTGGTGGTGGCCATGGAGGTGGTGGTGGAAGCGGTTATAGTGGTGGTGGAGGCGGATATAGTGGTGGCGGAAGAGGTAAAAGTGATGGCGGTGGCGGTTATCGTGGCTCAGTCGGCGGTGGTGGCGGTTATGGTGGCTCCAAAAGTGGCAGCGGTGGGTATGGTAGCTCCAGCGGTGGTGGCGGAGGGTATGGTGGTTCCAGTAGCAGCGGTGGTGGGTATGGCAGCTACAGCGGCGGTGGTGGTGGGTATGGTGGCTCAAGCGGCGGCGGTAGCGGTGGTTATGGGGGTTCAAGTAGCGGCGGTGGCTACGGCAGTGGCGGCTCCGGAGGTGGCGGTTATAATGGTGGCGGTGGAGGTTATGGAAAATAAATGTAAACATAAAGAAATGAGACACACCAATACTAAGTTTCCTGAACTCTTCTTCGTCAGTTTCTGTCTCGTGATTCTTGTGTAGTAATAATAAAACTTAAACGACTGTGAAAAGAACTTTGATTGACACCGACTTCACTCTCCTGACATCGTTTACCAAGTAATGATGCAAAAGCAAATAAACTGTAGCATTTGATGGTTAATTTTACTGGCAGGTAAATTAAACTTAGTTTTCATAAAGCTAACATTCTGTCTAATATATATGTGGAATTTTTTATCAATCTAGTCTTCCACTGTTTGCAGCCTGTGCAGTCTTTATTCCATATTTCAATATTTCTTACTTATAATATATATATATATATATATATATATATATATATATATATATATATATATATATATATATATATATATATATATATATATATATATATATATATATATATATATATATATATATATATATATATATATATATATATATATATCTTTCCAATAAATTTCTAAAATTTAGTACAATAACAGGTCTGTTTCTATTACTTATACTGTATATTACTCCGTATTAATTATATCTTGCTATATTTTCCATCTATAAAATACACAATAGTTCTTACACTCCCCCTTTCCTGACAAATAATAATGAAAACTCCATCCTCAGTGTCCAATGATATATTTTATATGGTGGCACCATTTACATTTCTGAAATTAAATATGATAGATATGTATGAGTTAAGTCTCCATTCTAACCCCCGAAAAAAAGGACAATACTGATGTTATTTATCTGCCTCAACCCAGAACTTCCTGAAGGTGGGACCTGCTTAATATTGATATAAATCCTGTAACCTGGAGAGTCGCAGTGAACTCAAGATATAATTCACCCACCCTGAACCATTTCTTCATCCCTGAATTATTGATTGGTGTGTACAATATTTAAGGTTAGTTCCTTTCCTTAATCAGATCTCACTCATGATAATGGATATGTGGATAACTATGATAAACGTTTTCTTTCATTTACTGTACAGTACATCCTATGTAAGTGAGGATTAAATAGCTCCTATCGTTAAACTAGGATTATACTTATATTAATTACCTCAAAACCTAATATCAATGTAGTAATGATAAAAAATTCATCTCTATGTCCTTTGTTACTGCAGTTAGTAGTCGAGGGCGCAATTTTCAAGTTTTTAATAGTTGTTAGTTACTCACAGTTCATTATAATAAATGAGTGAAAGGTAATACGAGTAGTAGTTACATCAGAGGCAACGATACCTGGTAGAGGAGCGGCAAATTGTTGAAAATTGGCATGAGGATTCAACATGGGTTAATTATCAAATCTCCCTGATTCGACAATGAAAATTCCAAGATGGCCACCAAAAGTGGATGTCAGATTTTCCTTTTGGGCTTAAAGTTTATTGTGTTCCTCAATTCAGGTGATTTCAGTGTTGATTTCCGTGTTTTTGAGTACGTAGAACCTGAATTTTGTGTTGAAAACTCTGAAATGGAGAGCATTCAAAGGAAACATGCTTATGAAGAGTAAATGTCAATGTACCACCAGGGCACACTGGTGACAACACTGCTGTGAAACTCAAAATGGGGTTCAGTGTCAACTAAGTACGAAACTTATATTAAAGATTAATTTATATATATATATATATATATATATATATATATATATATATATATATATATATATATATATATATATATAGATAGATATATATATATATGTGTGTGTGTGTGTGTGCGTGCGTGTGTTACCTAATTAGCCTCAAATAAGGTTAGGTAGCCGCACCCGAATTGACAGGATGTACCAGCGTGGGAGAGCCGAGCCAAGGGTAATGGGGTTAAAGTTAGGGCAATCAATTGATTAAACCTAGTTGTATCTCATAGAAGGAAAGTACGCATGATATAGAGTGGTAAAAGGAAAAACCTTCGACTCTGTTCCACAATGGCGATGAATATTGGTCCTAAAAGTAATCCTGGGCCAAGTGCTGTCTGTGTCATGATATAAAAAGGAAGAACTTAAATCTCCAAGGACTAACGCTACTAGAAGAGAGAAAGATGGCTACAGCAAATTAGCCAAGAATATTCCTCTTTTCAACTCAATCAATGCCCTTCCAATAAGGCTTGATATGGAAACACTAGATGATGGAGATGGTATTGCAGAGACAATGAGGAAAAATACTGCCAAATATCATGAGAGCTGTAGATTTAGGTGAGCAACATAATGTTGCAAAGAGCCCCAAAAAGAGCAACCACCTCTCTAGTTGACAGTGATGAAGGTTGCCGAAGTAAGGTGCTATGAAAGCCAAGAGACACAAAAAACACAACAGAATGCTTTTTGTGTGACAAACCAGCACCAGAGAGTGCTCTCCGTCAAACAATAACAATGAAACTCAGTGACAGCGTCAATGAATGTGCAAAAAGACTCAGTGACAAAAGATCCCTTGCTAACTTAGTGCAAGAGATGTAGTGGCACAAGAGGTGAAATTTTACCCTGCTTGCTGAGCTGCACTGTACAATAGAGAAAGAGCTTATCTTAGTGCAAAGGATACGAAAAAAACACAAAGAACCATGAAAAAAAGATGAATATTCACTGGCTTTCTCTGAATTGGTGACATACATCAATGAGACAAAAACTGCATGTGAAGGTTCTCATGGAACAATTTTTAGACTAGCAGACTTAGTCTTACTGTACAAGCAAAGACTCGAACAACTTGGTGTCGAATCGCCTGAAATTTATTCTACTAGGCTTAAGAACCAATTAGTTTCACATATTCCTCAACTGGGAGCTCACAATCAAGGAAGAGATGTTTTGCTAGCATTCCAAGAGGATGTAGGCTCCATCCTGGCTGAGGTTGGCAAATACAGTGAAGATGTTCATTTGGCCAAGGCTGAGAAAATAATAAGGCAGAATATGCTCAAACACTAGTCAAAATTCCTAACCATACTTGATGATAGAAGTATCGAATATGCAGCTCCTTCATCAGTTATGAGTTAACATGGCACAGATAATAAATCACAAATTCAGCATGGAGCATCCAAGTCAGTTGTTGCTATGTCATTAGCAACCATAATACGCCTCTAGAAGAGTTGATGCCATGCTCCCATGAAGAGGCAGATACCCGCCTCTTTGTACAAGAAAGACAAGCTGTAATGGAAGGCAGTAAAAGAGTCCTCATAAAAGCCAATGACACAGATATCATTGGTCTTGAAGAAATGTGGATTTCTTATTGTCATGGGGCTTAGGGACTTATACAAGATGGATTCCTGTTCATGAGTTAGTTGTAGACATAGAGCCTGAAAAAGCCACTAGAATCACATTTTTCCATGCATTCGGTGGTTGTGATGTTGTGTCAGCCTTCCTTGAAAAAGGTAAGAAGACTGCATGGTAAACATGGAATGTGTTAAACGAGTTCTCCAGTACCTTCATTAAACTCAGTCAGTGTCTTACATCAGTTAGTGAAGAAGACCTCCGTGTCTTAGAAAGGTTTGTGGTGGTGATGTAAGACAGGTCTAGTCCACCATGTAAAGCGTGCAGCCTATCAAGGTGGAATGATTTGGAGGTCAGGTAACTGCAGCACAATCAGACATTCCAAGTCGTCCTAACTGGGGCAGCGAGTTGTCAAGAACTGACCAAGTGTTCTTGCAAGAAAGACTGTGGATAGCGATGTAAATGTATCAGCTTTGGTCTCACTTGCACACTCTGTGTGCATTCACATACCAGCAGCTGTAAATATGAAAGAATTCTTATAGCAATATCTCACAAGGATATGAGCAAAAGATAAACATGTTTCTCATTGTTTAACTGAGAATTGCTTACACTTGTTATGAAAATAGGTAAAAATATGTGTTGAACCTCTACTTTATGCACACAAGACATATCTGAGCGTTCCAAAACAATCATAATCTGTTCCAGCATGCTTTAAAACATAAGAATAGACACCTTATGTGCACAGATTGCCCAATAATAAGTCAATATATGTAAAAATTGTTTTCAGTTAGGCAAATTTGGCGGCCATCATGGAAAATGGCTACATCTTGGAATTTTTAATGTTCAATCGGATAGATTTGATAAGTAACCCATTTTTAATGTTTATATGAAATTTCATGCTTGTATGATCATTTATGATTTACAGGATTACTGTTATCCGCTCCATTAATAATGTCAGGGGAACAGAATAGCAGTGGTGTTTGTGTGTTTAACGCAAATAAGATAACTTTTATTTTTCTAAGGAATTTTCAAAGCTAAAAATGGATTTAAGGAATGTAAATAATACCTTAAAATGCTCTACCCTTATGATCCCCAGATACAACGTGAAGGTCGTTCTCCAAGGGGCTGGCAATGAAGGCTCACAAATGGGATAATTTCTGCAGCTTTTTCACAACACTCAAAGATTTTCATAAGTGACAAAGCTCCATGAGGTGCCGCCTGTTATATAGCAGAAGTTAACAAATTTAATCTTTTTAGATATGAAGTTTGTGTTACTCAATTGGTAAGTGGAGCTTAACTGACTAATGAGGAAACAGTCACGCAGTCAGCCATCACCTGAGGGAGGTATAAAAGCACTCACCTAGACTTCTCTTCATACAGTCAACAACTGAACTTGATCCTCCCAACATCGGTATGGTAAGACTTATTATGACTTAAGTAATTTATCATCGTCTTCTATAAGTGCATTCTTCACTTATCTTATTAATAACAGTTCAGCTCATCAGCAAGACGAGTAAAGGAGTTGCTGGTATAGGTGAAGGTATAGGCACAAGTTCAAGACAGATTTGAAAATTATATTTTGAACTAATGGTTTCCAGCTTCACCGTAGTAAATTATGTACAAAAGAAAACTTTATATCGGACAAATGTTACACATATCGTGTTTTTTGCACTCAAATAAATAATACTCTTCTCTGTCATTGTTAGTGAAGTTTCAGTGAAGCAAACCTTTTCTCGTTGATTTACAGAAAGTAACTGACCTAACATCTCTGTGGTAAAAGAACTTATTTATAGTACCATTATATTAACTGATAATAATAACCTTAATACAAATAGTTTATCTCTGACAATTTCAGACGCAGTTGTTTGTGACCATGGTGGTGGGGCTCCTGGCTGTGACCTGCCCTGCCAAGCCAGAAGGGCATGGTGGTGGCGGCGGTGGCGAAGGTGATGGCGGCGGGTATGGTGGTGGCGGTGGTGGTGGCCATGGAGGTGGTAGCGGAGGCAGACATGACGGCTCCAGCGGCGGCGGTGGCGGGTATGGCAGCTACAGCGGCGGCGGTGGTGGGTATGGCGGCTCCAGCGGCGGCGGTGGTAGGTATTGCGGCTCCAGCGGCGGCGTTGGTGGGTATGGCGGCTCCAGCGGCGGCGGTGGCGGGTATGGCAGCTACAGCGGCGGCGGTGGTGGGTATGGCGGCTCCAGCGGCGGCGGTGGTAGGTATTGCGGCTCCAGCGGCGGCGTTGGTGGGTATGGCGGATCCAGCGGTGGTGGTGGTGGGTATGGCGGCTCCAGCGGTGGCGGTTATGGCGGTTCTAGTGGCGGCGGCTATGACGGTGGGAGTGTAGGTTATGGAAAATAAATGTAAACATAAAGAAATGAGATACACCAATACTAAGTTTCCTGAACTCTTCTTCGTCAGTTTGTGTCTTGTGATTCTTGTGTTGTAATAATAAAACTTAAACGACTGTGAAAATAACTTTGATTTACCCCAACTTCGCTCTCCTGACATCACTTACCAAGTGTGGTATAAGAGTAAATAAAGTGTAATGTACACATGTGAATTATAATAATAAACACATAGCTCTACTGTATTAACAATTTCTACAGTTAGGTGTAAAAGAAATGTAGTTGTTTGTTTTTTGTGATGTGCAACTTAAGTTATTTTATGATATACTATAAACATCTTCATTTTATCTCTACATGAATAAAAAGATGCCGACAAAGATTTTTTTTCAATTACTCAGTTTAAAATTTACCCTTTTCACATAAATGTTAAAATGATACATTATTAAAAGACGCTTACTTATTCTTATGGTAAAACTTGATGTAGAAATGCCCATAACTTACTTGCTAATACAGTACAGTTATTACTTCCACTAACTATGAGATCAGGGTTTTCTGAATATCAGTGGAATATTTAAATAGTATCAATAAATGTAGCGGGATAATACTTCGCAAATTCTATCCAGGATAAGAGATTAGATGTATCTGTATTTTTATCGGCTTATAAAAATGTTTTTTAATGTCTTGGGAAGGAAAAATCAATATTCT
>NW_024722227.1:22707310-22734786 GCF_018991925.1 Homarus americanus | reverse complement strand
ATATATATATATATATATATATATATATATATATATATATATATATATATATATATATATATATATATATATATATATTTATATGTGTGTGTATGTGTTATGTAGCCGCACCCGAATTGACAGGATGTACCAGCGCGGGAGAGCCGAGCCAAGAGTTATGGGATTAAAGTTAGGGCAAACAATTGATTAAACCTGGTTTTGTCCCATGCAGGAAAGTACGTATGATACAGAGTGGTAAAAGGATAAACCTTCGACTCTGTACCACAATGGCGATGAATATTGGTCCTAAAAGTAATCCTGAAAGGAAAACAACCTGGGCCAAGTGCTGTCTGTGTCATGATATAAAAAGGAAAAACTTAAATCTCCAAGGACTAACCCTACTAGAAGAGAGAAAGATGGCTACAGCAAATTAGTCAAGAATATTCCTCTTTTCAACTCAATCAATGCCCTTCCAATAAGGCTTGATATGGAAACACTACATGATGGAGATGGTATTGCAGAGACAATGAGGAAAAATACTGCCAAATATCATGAGAGCTGTAGATTTAGGTGAGCTACATAATGTTGCAAAGAGCCCCAAAAAGAGCAACCACCTCTGTAGTTGACAGTGATGAAGGTTGCCGAAGTAAGGTACTATGAAAGCCAAGAGACACAAAAACCACAACAGAATGCTTTTTGTGTGACAAACCAGCACCAGAGAGTGCTCTCCGTCAATCGATGACAATGAAACTCAGTGACAAAATCGATGAATGTGCAAAAAGACTTAGTGACAAAAGATTCCTTGCTAACTTAGTGCAAGAGATGTAGTGGCACAAGAGGTGAAATTTTACCCTGCTTGCTGAGCTGCACTGTACTATAGAGAAAGGATACGAGAAAAAGTCAAAGAACCTTGACAAAAAGATGCATATTCACTGGTTTTCTCTGAATTGGTGACATACATTTATGACAAAAACTGCATGTGAAGGTTCTAATGGAACATTTTTTAGACTAGCAGAGTTAGTCTTACTGTACAAGCAGAGACTCGAACAACTTGGTGTCGAATCGCCTGAAATTTATTCTACTAGGCTTAAGAACCAATTAGTTTCACATATTCCTCAACTGGGAGCTCACAGTCAAGGAAGAGATGTTTTGCTAGCATTCCAAGAGGATGTAGGCTCCATCCTGGCTGAGGTTGGCAAATACAGTGAAGCGTTTCATTTGGCCAAGGCTGCGAAAATAATAAGGCAGAATATGCACTAACACTAGTCAAAATTCCTAACCATACTTGATGATAGAAGTATTGAATATGCAGCTCCTTCATCAGTTATGAGTTAACATGGCACAGGTATTAAATCACAAATTCAGCATGGAGCATCCAAGTCAGTTGTTGCTATGTCATTAGCAACCATAATACGCCTCTAGAAGAATTGACGCCATGCTCCCATGAAGAGACAGATACCCGCCTCTTTGTACAAACAGGACAAGCTGTAATGGAAGGCAGTAAAAGAGTTCTCATAAAAGCCAATGACACAGATATCATTGGTTTTGAAGAAATGTGGATTTCTTATGGTCAAGGGGCTTAGGGACTTATACAAGATGGATTCCTGTTCTTGAGTTAGTTGTAGCCATAGAGCCTGAAAGAGCCACTGGAATCACATTTCTCCATGCATTCAGTGGTTGTGATGTTGTGTCAGCCTTCCGTGGTAAAGGTAAAAAGACTGCATGGCAAACATGGAATGTGTTAAACGAGTTCTCTAGTACCTTCATCAAACTCAGTCAGTGTCTTACATCAGTTAGTGAAGAAGACCTCAATGTCTTGGAAAGGTTTGTGGTAGTGATGTAAGCCAGGTCTAGTCCACCATGTAAAGCGTGCAGCCTATCAAGGTGGAATGATTTGGGGGTCAGGTAACTGCAGCACAATCAGACATTCCAAGTCGTGCTAACTGGGGCAGCGAGTTGTCAAGAACTGACCAAGTGTTCTTGCAAGAAAGACTGTGGATAGCGATGTAAATGTATCAGCTCTGGTCTCACTTGCACAGCTCTGTGTGGATGCACATACCAGCAGCTGTAAATATGAAAGAATTCTTATAGCAATATCTCACAAGGATATGAGCAAAAGATGTATTTAAGTGAGAATCGCTTACACTTATTTTTATGATAAGAGGTAAAAATATGTGTTGAACCGCTACTTTATGCATAAAAGACATATCTGAGCGTTCCAAAGCAATCATAATCTGTTCCAGAATGCTTTAAAATATGAGAATAGACACCTTATGTGCACAGATTGCCCAATAATAAGTCAATATATGTAAAAAAAATTTCAGTTAGGCAAATTCGGCGGCCATCTTGGAAAATGGCTACATCTTGGAATTTTTAATGTTCAAGTGGATAGATTCGATAAGTAACCCATTTTTAATGTCCATACGAAATTTCATGCTTGTATGATCATTTATGATTTGCATGATTACTGTTACCCGCTCCGTTAATAATGTCAGGGGAACAGAGTAGCAGTGGTGTTTGTGTGTTTAAGGCAAATAAGATAACCATTAATTTCTAAGGAATTTTCAAAGCTAAAAATGGATTTAAGGAATGTAAATAATACCTTCAAATGCTCTACCCTTATGATCCCCAGATACAACGGGAAGGTCGTTCTCCAAGTGGCTGGCAATGAAGGCTCACAAATGGGATAATTTCTGCAGCTTTTTCACGACACTCAAAAGATTTTCATAAGTGACAAAGCTCCATCAGTCACCGCCTGTTAGATAGTAGAAGTGAACAAATTTAATCTTTTCAGATATGAAGGTTGTGTTACTCAATTGGTAAGTGGAGCTTAACTGATTAATGAGGAAACAGTCATGCAGTCAGCCATCACCTGAGGGAGGTATAAAAGCTCTCACCTAGACTTCTCTTCATACAGTCAACAACTGAACTTGATCCTCCCAACATCATTATGGTAAGACTTATTATGGCTTAAGTAATTTAGCATCATCTTCTATAAGTGCATTCTTCACTTGTCTTATTAATAACAGTTCAGCTCATCAGCATGACGAGTACAGGAGTTGCTGGTATAGCTGAAGGTATAGGCACAAGTTCAGGACAGATTTAAAAATTATATTTTAAACAAATGGTTTCCAGCTTCACCGTAGTAAATTATGTACTAAAGAAAACTTTATATCAGACAAATGTTACACATATCGTGTTTTCTGCACTCAAATAAATAATACTCTTCTCTGTCATTGTTAGTGAAGTTTCAGTGAAGCAAACCTTTTCTCGTTAATTTACAGAAAGTAACTGACCTAACATCTCTGTGGTAAATGAACTTATTTATAGTACCATTATGTTAACTGATTATAATAACCTTAATAAAAATAGTTTATCTCTGACAATTTCAGACGCAGTTGTTTGTGACCATGGTGGTGGGGCTCCTGGCTATGACCTGCCTCGCCAAGCCAGATGAGCATGGTGGTGGCAGCGGTGGCAAAGGTGGTGACCATGGAAGTGGTGGCGGCGGGTATGGTGGTGGCGGTGAAGGTGGCCATGGAGGTGGTGGCGGAGGCGGGCAAGACGGCTCCAGAGGCAGCGGTGGCGAGTATGGCAGCTACAGCGGCGGCGGTGGTGGGTATGGCGGATCCAGCGGCGGTGGTGGTGGGTATGGTGGCTCCAGCGGCGGCGGTGGTGGGTATGGCAGCTCCAGCGGCGGCGGTGGTGGGTATGGAGGATCCAGCGGCGGTGGTGGTGGGTATGGCGGCTCCAGCGGCGGCGGTGGTGGGTATGGCATCTCCAGCGGCGGCGTTGGTGGGTATGACGGATCCAGCGGCGGTGGTGGTGGGTATGCCGGCTCCAGTGGCGGCGGTGGTGGGTATGGCGGATCCAGCGGTGGCGGTTATGGCGGTTCTAGTGGCGGTGGCTATGACGGTGGGAGTGGAGGTTATGGAAAATAAATGTAAACATAAAGAAATGAGAGACACCAATACTAAGTTTCCTGAACTCTTCTTCGTCAGTTTGTGTCTTGTGATTCTTGTGTAGTAATAATAAAACATAAACGACTGTGAAAATAACTTTGATTTACCCCAACTTCGCTCTCCTGACATCACTTACCAAGTGTGGTATAAGAGTAAATAAAGTGTAATGTACACATGTGAATTATAATAATAAACACATAGCTCTACTGTATTAACAATTTCTACAGTTAGGTGTAAAAGAAATGAAGTTGTTTAGTTTTTTGTGATGTGCTACTTAAGTTATTTTATGATATACTATAAACATCTTCATTTTATCTCTACATGAATAAAAAGATGCCGACAAAGATTTTTTTTCAATTACTCAGTTTAAAATTTACCCTTTTCACATAAATGTTAAAATGATACATTATTAAAAGACGCTTACTTATTCTTTTGGTAAAACTTGATGTAGAAATTCCCATAACTTACTTGCTAATACAGTACAGTTATTACTTCCACTAACTATGAGATCAGGGTTTTCTGAATATCAGTGGAATATTTAAATAGTATCAGTAAATGTAGCGGGATAATACTTCGCAAATTCTATCCATGACAAGAGACTAGATGTATCTGTATTTTTATCGGCTTATAAAAATGTTTTTTAATGTCTTGAGAAGGAAAATCAATATTCTCCCCACAAGACATAATAAACTTATTTAAATAAATTTTAATGTTCATTTTGGAATATATTGAGGCGTAAAATAAAATTTCATTTAAAAATCTTTATTATTAGGGGAAAATGATCTTTTATTGTCTATACTCTAACAAGTAACAGAATTGCCACTTAGGGTGTTAGAGGCACAGATTCTTATAATATATTATACCTGGAGTGATGATAATTACTATGTACCTGTAGTGATAATAATTACTATGTACCTGGAGTGATAATAATTACTATGTACCTGGAGTGACAATAATTACACCTTCTTTCATTTGCAATTGAACATTTGACCACTCGCCTTTAACAATCAAGATTTTGGAATGACAAATTTCTATTTGCTTTCAACTATTTTCCGAATCCATTCAACAATCAGTTATTTTGATTTGACAATTTACAAAACCTTTCAACAGCCACATATCTCCGATTGCTTTCAACAGTCTACCAAAGTTTTCAACAATGCGACTGAAACAATCATCATTGAAAAGAATTTATTCAACAATTTTTAAAATCAGTAACAGCCATGAATATTTAATTTTTGAGTATACTTACACAAACATCAACAACACAATGAATTCTGGTATAAACATATGTAATTATGTAATGTCTTTAGTCTTTAGTATGTAGTAGCTACATAAAACATACGATTGCTTAAAAAGAAACAAAGAAAAAAGGGCCTTATACTAATAGCTAAATACATTGGTGTCATGATACTTCCACGAAGCAATTCACAGTAAAGGCCTCGTACACCTTGGTGGGTTGTTTCTGCCTGGCTGTAAGGTAGGGATGGAGGTAGGTGAGGGTGGGAGGGGTAGTGGGATTGGGGAGAGGAGTGTCATATCAGCATCCCGTTGACTTGCCTTCCTCCTCTGCCTCACGAATAGTAACCTGTCAGGTAAAAAAGAACCCATGAGTGTATAGAAGGTTTTTGTCGTGAATTGTTTCAAGTGGAACAAACGGTAAGGTAGTAGGTTATACTCTATTACTGTAGACCTACTGTATATCAATTGAAGATGTCTCGGCGCTCAATACATTGAACCAAGTAGGTGTTGACATGGTTATAGTACTGCGACACAACATGTTCCGTGACACTAGGCAGTGCAAATTCCATGCCAACTTGCAAAATGTTCTCCCTCAGTGCATTGAGAGTCACTCCTTCTTGCCTGGCGTGGGCCGCGTTGCACCGTGGAGCTTCACGGTGGAGGTACTGCTTCAGGTATGATTTAAACACAGAGAAACAGTTTTCTATGTGGTTCAAGCAAGGAGAGTATGGAGGGAGAAATTTAAAATTCAGCTCGGGATAGACTGCTGCGATACCGTTGTGAATTGGAGCGTTGTCTAGAACAAGTATGGATGTTGCGTCTCCGATTATAATCGGATTTCATCGCATCACTTGCAGCAATAATTATTGCTGCAAGTGATGCGATGAAATCACTGAATACTTCCTTCGTCACTGAACCATAGTGAATTTCGTGATAGAGTATTCCACAGTGTTCAGCTATCGCAGCAATCACTGTCGTGTTTCTGCCACGCTGTCCACCAACGGCGCGATGCACACGCTCCCCGCGTCTTGCCCTGCCGTACGTCCTCTTGGTCCACAGATTGAACACTGGAAATGAAACATCAGTGTATGTAGTCATACTGTAATGTAATTAAACATTAACACAAGGAAAGTTGTACGATGCATCAAACTGAGATCAATATTAAGTACTCACTCGTTACATACAGTTTACTTAAGTAATTATGTAGAACATACTACAGATAGTTGATAAGTGGTTACATAATTACATACCTGTCTCATCAATGTATACTAGTTGCTGCTGTTGACCCGTCGCCAGCATCCACGTAGCGTACGCGTGTCTCGCCTCCTTTACTGCGGGAGAATTTCATTCTGCTGGGGAGTCACGGGACATTTTCAGTGATATCAGCTCCCCCTCCAAATAACGCGAAAGCGTTACCTCACTGAAATGTGGTTTTGTAGGAAATATATCCATGACCTCCTCCTTTATCTCTCTCAAGGTCATCATAGGGTTTGCTTCAAGCAGCATCACTATTAGATCCAGAGTTTCATTGTCGATGATCTTGTGTCTGCCTCCTGCGTGAGCCGCTTCAACCCTGTTTTCGCGTTGGTATACTCGCACAATGGAGTATGCCGTGGTGCGCTGAACTCCAAGGGCTGCTGCAACTACGAGGAAATCTTGTTCGGCTCTGTAGGCCTCGATAATGCGCTCGCGATCTGTAGCACTTGTTATTCGGTGCCTCCGTGGCATGCTGGAGGGGCTCGGCGACGAACTGTATACGGGAGAAGCTGCACACTCGTAATGAAAATACTGAGTGTGTAGCACACCATCTCGACTCAGTGATTCGTTACTTGCTTCAAAAGATCGAATTAGATCAACTAGTCTTTCGATCTACGAAAAACACCAAAACATAAACTTTTTGCATGGTTATAATGTTTTAAAGATTGTTACTTAGTTTTGTAAAATGTTGAAAGTATTAGTGAATTGTCAATGAAGAATGAGACGATTGTTGAAAGCAAGTAAACATTGTCACGTGTTGAACGACTGTTGAAAAGTTTTGGATGATTGTTGAACGGAAAGTAAAGATTGTTATTAATCAAGTGTAAGAATGTTGATTCCATTCGAAGATGTTGAAACCAAAAGTAACATTGTTCAATTGCAATTGAAAAAAGGTGTATTATTTACCAGGAGTGATAATAATTACTATATACCTGGAGTGATAATAATTACTATGTACCTGGAGTGATCCATGTCAGCAGTGGCAGGTTATCACGCAGCGAGTCACAACGTGTGGACTAGTGATGCTCTAGGTGTGTTGCCGATACACTACACTAACTCTTCTTTAACTTACATTCTTCACATCACATCTCAGGTAACTGTGAATCATCCAACAGCCGGACATTATAGTATGGAAGGAAGAATCATGTAAATAAAAACTAAATGTATTAACAATCACAAACTTATGGCGAATATAATATAAATAAATCAATAAATATTGCTGTAATATTAGGTTGTTACCATACGAGATAATATTTATTTTGTTATAAATGAAAATAACATAAACAGAAAACAGAAATGTTAACTTTATTTTTCCTTGAACTTGGATGTTATTTTCTACATTTATGAATATTGCAGATTGTAAATTAATAATAAAGTAAAATATATGATATACCCGGTACTATAAGAATGAAATATAGCGGATACAGTTTTCATACAATAGGTTACATAATATATGTACATTAAAATCACCTTCCAATAAGAACACTTAAATACAGACAGACACTCTTAATATTAACAGCAACAAAATACAACTTCTTAAGAATTGTTTTCAGATTTAACCCACCCAGTCCTCGCCATGGAAGAAGACTCAGGGTTAAGGAACACAGAGATAGGAGGCTAACATTATTACTTTACTGACGCTTGAGTTTATGACTAGTAACGCAAATACACCACAAATTCAAAACTGTGTAGAATAATTACTCGATTTATACTTAATGCTTAGCTGTTATAAACTTAATATTTAACTGATATAAACTTGATACTTAGCTGATGTAAATTTAAAACTTTCCTGACATAATCTTAAAATTAGCTGATAGAAACTTAATACTTAGCTTACATCAACTTGATACTTAGCTGATATAAACTTGAAACTTAGCTGATATAAACTTGATACTTAGTTGACATAAACTTGAAACTGTCCTGATATAAATGTAATACTTAGCAATTATAAACTTGAAACTAAGCTGATATAAATATAATACTTAGCTGACATACATACAATGCCCCTCAGTCACCATTAAACACCATCATAAACACTGACTGAAGGAGAGTCAAGCTACGGTGAGTCTAGTACCATAATATTAGTGCTTGTTATCCACTAGATTATACATGTAGAACTCCTCGCCGGTCAAGAATTTAGGTGAATGCATTTTCTGGGTATTTCGTTCATGTTTCACCTTGTTATGCTGATGAACATAAGAACATAAGAACATAAGAATGGAGGAAACTGCAGCGGGCCTATTGGCCCATACTGGGCAGTCCCATTTACACCCAACCCCTATTGCTCATATATGCATCCACCCTATGTTTGAAGCTATCCAGCGTATCCGAGTTAATGATGATATTTGGTATCTTGTTCCACTCATCCACTACTCTATTTCCACACCAATGTTTATCTATTTCACACCTAAATCTAAATTTGTCTAATTTAAAACCATTGTTAAGAGTTCGCTTCTGGTTGAATAGTTTGAGTACCTTTGTAATGTCCCATTTGTTTAGCCCTGACTTCCATTTATACACCTCTATCATGTCGCCCCTCGCTCTACGTCTCTCGAGAGAGTGCAAATTAAGATGCTTTAACCTGTCTCTGTACTCAAGGTTCCTAAGACCCGGGATTAGTCTTGTCATTCTCCTACCCACAAAGGTCAGGTGAGTAAGTTGAAAATTATTTCCTTTCGATAGAGGTAGATTTTGGCACATATAATTAGTTGTTCAAGAATTCAGATGAAATTATCCAAAGTTAAGTCTCATAAAACCTATACAGAACAAGAGTCACCAGGTTCTAATTTCTACAGGATCTCAGCCATTTCCTAGGATATACTAAACTTCACTCCGATAGACGCCATCTGCTGGATGTTACGATTAACAGTTTGTTTTGTTTACCTTTTCACTGAAGCAGGTTGTGATTTTTAGAGTAATAACTGCGGCTTAACTGGCTGACCAAGGTGATAGTCATGCAGTCAGCCATCACCTGAGGGAGGTATAAATGCCCTCACCTACATGCCTCTTCATCCAGTCAACAACTGAACTTTATCCTCCCAACATCAGTATGGTAAGACTTATTATGCCTAAGTAACTTACCATCCTCGTCTTAAAATGGCTTCTTCACTTGTTTTCTCGATAACATTTCACTTTATCTTAGCCTATCCATTGAAAAAACACTCAGGTACAGGTACAGTCCCCTTCACTAGTGCGTTTACAAGGGTGCGTCAAATATATAAATGTAAAGATTTGTGAATGTTTATATGTCTAATAAGAAATGCATTCACTATGGCCAAAGTTTAACATGAACAGTATGAATGTTATCTGCATAATATAACAGATGAGGAAAATAATAGATAAGCTTAAACTTCAAGTGAGTGTTACTAGCTCATGGTATTGAGGGGAAAGTTTTAAATTGGATGAAATCATGGCTCACCGATAGAACGCAGAGAGTCAGCGTAGATGGTGTTAAATCTGAGTGGGGTCGTGTAACCAGTGGTGTTCCCCAGGGGTCGGTACTAGGCCGACTCTTGTTCATAATCTACATAAACGATCTAGATACTGGGATCAGCAGTGACATAAGCAAGTTTGCCGATGACACCAAAATAGGGCGGCAGATTAATTAAGGGCAGGATGCAAATACATTACAGGAGGATCTAAATAAACTGCAGGGGTGGTCTGAAAAATCTCAAATGAAATTCAACACCAGCAAGTGCAGCGTACTTAATGTTGGAAGAACAAATACTGTCAATGTATACAGCCTTAACAACATCAACCTAGAGAAGTCGACTTTTGAAAGAGACCTAGGGGTACTTGTAAGCCCGGACCTACTGCCTAAAAAACTGAGCGTTAATGTTCGAAATAAGGCAAACAGAGTATTGGGTTTTATATCTAGAAGTGTAAGTAATAAGAGTGCAGAGGTCTTATTGCAACTATATCTTGCGCTAGTCAGGCCGCACCTCGATTATGCGGTTGAGTTCTAGTGCCCTTTTTATAGAATGGATATCAATTCACTAGAGTCGGTGCAGCGAAGAATGACGAAAATGATTCCGGGACTTAGAAATCTTCCATATCGGGATAGGTTAAAGAAACTAAACTTGCATTCCCTACTAAGATAAAGAGTGCGGGGAGATATAATAGAAGTATTCAAGTGGGTGAAAGGAATCAATAAAGGTGATATAGATAAAGTTCTTATAATATCCGAGCAGGATAGGACTCGGAACAACGGATTTAAGTTGGATAAGTTTAGGTTTAGGAGGGAGATAGGAAGGAACTGGTTTACAAATCCGGTGGTGGAGGAGTGGAACAAGCTTAGCAACTTTGTAGTAATTGCTGGAACGCTGGAAAGTTTCAAAAGGAGGCTGGATAGATTCATGGATGATAGAGAGTGGCAGTAACTCTCGGCAGGAGTTGCCACGCACAGGCCAACCGGCCTATTGCAGACTCCTTATTTTCTAATGTTCTATCCACCACTGACAAACTGAGCCGTCCTCCTACTCCCAAATCCAAACAGTGACCGATATAGCTCCATACTCCACGGAACTACCAACCTAAAACTAATATTAATGAACTCCCAGATTAAGCTGCAAAAATACCTACATACATACAGAATAATATTTTATATATCAAATACCAGCCCTGCTCACACATCATTATACAAAATTATATTTACAAAACTTGGGTTAACATGCCTAAAAAAATATTTCACTAAGCACAGCGCAACGCACCAATGTACATTACGCCATGCATAACACCCCCTCCTTAAAATAGATGTAATATAAACCAAGTTCTCGCACAGGTATAACTTCCGGATATATAATGGAAGCACACATCACCGGTAACAAATATTCATTATCACACTCAGTTTTAGGAAGAGGGTCCACACAATCAATGATTACTTTTGCAAATGGCTCATCAACAACAGGTATAGGTTTTAAAGGTGCAGGTGAAAATACTTGATTGGGCTTACCAGCTAACTGGCATACATGACATATACGGCAAAAATCGGCTATGCCTGAGGAAACACTAGATTCATAATGTCTCTCTCTCTTTCTGATACGGATCTAGCAAATAATGGAACCAACGACTGGTCCGACTCTTGAGCAGAAATCAACATCTCTCTTGGGACAGGAAGGTTACTGAAATCAACATTCACATTATCCTTAGATTCTGCCTTTACATCACTTGACACATCACTAACAGGTTGATCTACTAGACCTGCATCTAACTTATCTGGCTTTACATCAAACAGTCCATTCAAATCATAATCAGGCAAAACATTACACTGATCACTCACATCTGTCCCATACGTCACCATTTTAGCTTGACTACGGGTTAAAGCACCTGAACGGAATAACCCAACACACTTACTCGAAAGGTCTGCAGCAGGGTTATTACTTAAAGGAGTAGAGCACACAACTGGATCCGGAACAACAAAGCTACCAGCTATATCATTTCCCAAGAGGAACGTTACTCCTTCCACTGACAACACCTCCTGAACCCCTACTGTAACTGGCTGAGACTAAAGATCCGTCCGAAGATACACTTTACACAATGGAACGCAAGTGGTTCCACTAACGCCCCGCAACACAACATGCTCACCAGTATAAGCCTCTTCCACAGATGGAAGAGGACTTTTCAAGAGAATACTAAGTGAAGTACCAGTATCCCTCAAAATACTCACAGGGACAGCAGTATTACCCTCGGACACGGACACAAAACCAGGAAACTTAAAGGACTGGAACAAATCCTTATGATGCACACAAACTGGGTCAGAAACCGCAGCAACATCATCTGCTGAGACAAACGCAAAATTAGCAACAGGCGTTTCATGAGACTCCTTAGCTTTGAGCTTATGACATTGGGCAATAGTGTGACCAGGCTTTCTACAATAAGAACACACAGAAGTCATAACCCCGCTAAATGCATTACCACCATTGACTATCAGAACCTCCGCCAACATTCTCAAAGGAGAGTTTATTACCTATGTTACCAAACGGGTGCTTACCACCTTGAGCTTGAGTCACGGCTGGGCCTGGAACATCATTAACTTTATGCCTATGAATAAGACTGAAAAAAGGAAGTTCATTAGATAAAATGGACTTTATTTTTGTATTAAAAACTTTCTTCTGTTGGTGCTATATTATTCACTGGGTAAACACACACACACAAAAACCAGCACTAAGGCGGCTATAAAATAATCCTCATCACCTTAGGTTTTTTATTTAGTCCCGCCACTGTTGACTGTTCCTGTGTCAGGACGTCTCGACGCCGCAATCTGGAGGGACACAGGTATATACAAAACTGATATCTGCACTAATTATGAGAATATTTAATATAAACAATATAAATGCATCTCAAGTTTCAGGTTTAGAAAATTTGATAATCTCAGTTAATAGAATAAAATGGCTGATAGATAAATTAGATACATAAGTATTACACTGCCCTGCATAGTTTTTGAGGTTTGTGTATTATTAAGCTTTTCTGGGTGTATTTTTCATGCTGATCTCAAAAATGTTATCCATTTTGCTCAATCAGGTCAGAATTTTGTGCTATAGCATTTTGAGCGGAGATTCAGGTAAAATATTGGCATTTTTCGCTCAAAATGGGGTCCTCATATTCGTTCATTAAAAAAATCATCCGAGACATTAGCAAGCCTTACAGAAAAGATTTCGGTCAGTTTTAATGCCCTTACGATGCATTTAAATACACCCACGTGCTCGCCGGCCATTTAAATGTCCGCCGTGACGCAAAGGAAAAGAGTATATGTCCGTGTTTTTTTACATATATTTTTTCACAATTAAATTTCTTTTTCATCTGGTGGTACATGGCATGTTTCCTCTGTCTGTGGGATAGTCGAGCAGACAAGCAGCACTACATGCAACGTGAGTTGGCCTGCAAGAAGTGGACTTACTCCAGGTTCTCACAATGTTGTTGCCCATGCTCTGGTGAATCCGCAGAACATTCTTCTTCCGCCACTGCACATCAAGCTCGGTCTGTTCAAAAGCTTTGTAAAGGCACTGGACAAAAAAAGCCAGGCTTTCAATTTTCTGAAAGAAAAATTTCCAAAAGTCAGTGAGGCAAAGCAGAATGCAGGAATTTTTGATGGCCCTCAGATCAGAGAGCTTTTCAAAGATCCCAAGTTTGATTGCAGCATGGATGTAAATGAGAAGAAAGCCTGGCATGCCTTTAAGTCTATTGTCTCCAATTTTCTTGGCAACTACAGAAGTCCAGAGTATGAACGAGTTGTTGAGGACCTACTTCTGAGCTACAAAGTTCTTGGTGCACGCATGTCCATCAAGATGCACTTCCTCAGCTCCCACTTGGACTACTTTCCAGAGAACTGTGGTGATGTGAGTGAGGAACAAGGAGAACGCTTCCATCAAGATATCCGTGTAATGGAGGAGCGGTACCAGGGTCGCTGGGATATCAACATGCTCGCCGACTACTGTTGGTGTCTGAAACGGGACGCCCCAGACACCAACCACCAAAGAAATTCTCTGCGACAGCCATTTATGCATGTCTAACTGTAAAGGCATCTATGTAGTTGACATATTTTGGTCCTATGTGTTGTGGTTACATTTCTTATGATATATTTTGCATAAAAATTTTGACATCATATTTAAGAATTTCGATTTTTTCCTAATTCCCATAGCATAAAAATCTGACCTGATTGGGCAAAATGAATGGCATTTTTGGAATCAGCACGCAAAATACATAAAGAATCAGCTAAGAAACCCCGCACCTCATGAATTTTTTTTCAAATGCAGCCCAGTGTTATAATAAGGCGTCGTCGGTAACACCAATAGCGTACACAGGAAACTCAACTGGACCATTAAATTCTAAAATCAATTTAACAAAATACTTTCGAAGGGCATGGCAGGTAGTTTAATATCAAATATCATTTCAAGTTATTCATAAGTATTTTGGTACAGAGGAGTGGGGTAATTCCAAGCCAACAGCTTCAGTAAGGTAACACCAGCCTCTCCACTCTACATAAGGCGACACTTGTAGCCACATTTGAGGCCCTCACTTTCACTATGGCTATATAATTGCATGACTGATGGAAAAAGACACAAATGAATAAACTAATACAAAGACAAATCTTGTCAAACAAAGAAATTAAAACGAGTAGAAAACGAGACTTCATGAATACTATTATCATTGTCGAACTTTAGAAAGGCGGTGTTTATCAGTGAATACTAGAAGTAAACAATTTATTCTGTTTATCTTACTTAATAACTGGAGCTTCACTGACGGGCCAGGTGATATTCATGCAGTCAGCCATCACCTGAGGGAGGTAGGTATACAAGCTCTCTCATATACACCTCTTCATCCAGTCAACATCTGATCTTGATCCGTCTAACATCAGCATGGTAAAACGTATAATGGCTTAAGTAACTTGCCATCGTCGTCTTAAAGTGTCTTCTTTACTTAATGATGATGCTACTAATACTACTACTACTACTACTACCTCCCCCAATAGCCACACCTTCGCCGCCATTTTAATACCTTAATATTAATATCCTAATACATGTCGAATTAGTTGAGCCGCAGATCTATGCGGCATTCTGTGACTGTAGCCTCATAGTCAATATCTCCAGATGTTGTCGGCATTGGGGCCGAAGCTCTCGTTCCCCTGAGGCAGAGCAAAGCCGACCTAAGGAGACAGAAGGACAGTCGACATCTCATCCAGGCTGTAACATAACTTCTGGGCTGCTGCTTCTTTTCGGAGATCACCTCCGCGAGTCTGGCGTAGAAACATCTTGCAATACTACTACTACTACTACTACTAATAATAATAATAATAATAATAGTAATAATACTAATAATAATATTAATAGTAATAATAATAATAATAATAATGGCATAGTTACACTTAAGGTAGAGATACAATTATAAGAGTTGAGATTTCTTTGTCATAACAGTAAGAAATAATATTTAGAGTCATTACTGTAAAGTATATATTGTTTCTAAGAATATTCAGCTTCACCACTTAAAAAGAAAACGTAATTTTTTCTGCCTTCATCACAAGTAAACCATTCCTTGCCTCTCTTCTCTTTAGTAGTTTTCTATAATCCAGGGACGGATCAAAGGGGGATCCTCGAGTCCAGACCCCCTTTTCATCCGAAAATTCCAATACATTTTCTTTAATGCAGTATTGTACTCAGGCGTTTTTGTAGAGTAAAAAGTTATTACTATAGCCCACAGCATTTCTCCTAATATCAAATGCACAAGGCCTCAAAATGCCCATGATATTGATCAGATTTCAATCAAATTTCTCGGGAGGCTTACAACACCTCCTCCCCGAAAAAGCAAAAAAAAAATGCTGGGTGGGCTCGCTCTGGTATTATTATTATTATTATTATTATTAGTAGTAGTAGTAGTAGTAGTATTGCAAGATGTTTCTACGCCAGACTCACGGAGGTGATCTCCGAAAAGAAGCAGCAGCCCAGAAGTTATGTTACAGCCTGGATGAGATGTCGACTGTCCTTCTCTCTCCTTAGGTCGGCTTTGCTCTGCCTCAGGGGAACGAGAGCTTCGGCCCCAATGCCAACAACATCTGGAGATATTGACTATGAGGCTACAGTCACTGAATGCAACATAGATCTGCGGCTCAACTAATTCAACATGTATTAGGATATTAATATTAAGGTAATAAAATGGCGGCGAAGGTGTGGCTATTGGGGGAGGTAGTAGTAGTAGTAGTAGTAGTAGTAGTATTAGTAGCATCATCATTAAGTAAAGAAGACACTTTAAGACGACGATGGCAAGTTACTTAAGCCATTATACGTTTTACCATGCTGATGTTAGACGGATCATGATCAGATGTTAACTGGATGAAGAGCTGTATATGAGAGAGCTTGTATACCTACCTCCCTCAGGTGATGGCTGACTGCATGAATATCACCTGGCCAGTCAGTGAAGCTCCAGTTATTAAGTAAGATAAACAGAATTAATTGTTTACTGGGAGTATTCACTGATAAACACCGCCTTTCTAAAGTTCGACAATGATAATAGTATTCATGAAGTCTCGTTTTCTACTCGTTTTAATTTCTTTGTTTGACAAGATTTTTCTTTGAATTAGTTTATTCATTTGTGTCTTTTTCCATCAGTCATGCAATTATGTAGCCATTGTGAAAGTGAGGGCCTCAAATGTGGCTACAAGTGTCGCCTTATGTAGAGTGGAGAGGCTGGTGTTACCTTACTGAAGCTGTTGGCTTGGCATTACCCCACTCCTCTGTACCAAAATACTTGTGAATAACTTGAAATGATATTTGATATTAAACTACCTGCCATGCCCTTCGAAAATATTTTGTTAAATTGATTTTAGAATTTAATGGTCCAGTTGAGTTTCCTGTGTACGCTATTGGTGTTACCGACGACGCCTTAGTATAATACTTATGTATCTAATTTATCTATCAGCCATTTTATTCTATTAACTGAGATTATCAAATTTTCTAAACCTGAAACTTGAGATGCATTTATATTGTTTATATTAAATATTCTCGTAATTAGTGCAGATATCAGTTTTGTATATACCTGTGTCCCTCCAGATTGCGGCGTCGATACGTCCTGACACGGGAACAGTCAACAGTGGCGGGACTAAATAAAAAACCTAAGGTGATGAGGATTATTTTATAGCCGCCTTAGTGCTGGGTTTTTTGTGTGTGTGTTTACCCAGTGAATAATATAGCAGCAACAGAAGAAAGTTTTTAATATAAAAATAAAGTCCATTTTATCTAATGAACTTCCTTATTTCAGTCTTATTCATAGGCATAAAGTTAATGATGTTCCAGGCCCAGCCGTGAGTCCAGCTCAAGGTGGTAAGCACCCGTTTGGTAACATAGGTAATAAACTCTCCTTTGAAATGTTGGTGGAGGTTCTGATAGTCAATGGTGGTAATGCATTTAGCGGGGTTATGACTTCTGTGTGTTCTTAGTGTAGAAAGCCTGGTCACACTATTGCCCAATGTCATAAGCTCAAAGCTAAGGAGTCTCATAAAACGCCTGTTGCTAATTTTGCGTTTGTCTCAGCAGATGATGTTGCTGCGGTTTCTGACCGAGTTTGTGTGCATCATAAGGATTTGTTCCAGTCCTTTAAGTTTCCTGGTTTTGTGTCCGTGCCCGAGGGTAATACTGCTGTCCCTGTGAGTATTTTGAGGGATACTGGTACTTCACTTAGTATTCTCTTGAAAAGTCCTCTTCCATCTGTGGAAGAGGCTTATACTGGTGAGCATGTTGTGTTGCGGGGCGTTAGTGGAACCACTTGCGTTCCATTGTGTAAAGTGTATCTTCGGACGGATCTTTTGTCTCAGCCAGTTACAGTAGGAGTTCAGGAGGTGTTGCTAGTGGAAGGAGTAACGTTCCTCTTGGGAAATGATATAGCTGGTAGCTTTGTTGTTCCGGATCCAGTTGTGTTCTCTACTCCTTTAAGTAATAACCCTGCTGCAGACCTTTCGAGTAAGTGTGTTGGGTTATTCCGTTCAGGTGCTTTAACCCGTAGTCAAGCTAAAATGGTGACGTATGGGACAGATGTGAGTGATCAGTGTGATGTTTTGCCTGATTATGATTTGAATGGACTGTTTGATGTAAAGCCAGATAAGTTAGATGCAGGTCGAGTAGATCAATCTGTTAGTGATGTGTCAAGTGATGTAAAGGCAGAGTCTAAGGATAATGTGAATGTTGATTTCAGTAACCTTCCTGTCCCAAGAGAGATGTTGATTTCTGCTCAAGAGTCTGACCAGTCGTTGGTTCCATTATTTGCTAGATCCGTATCAGAAAGAGAGAGAGACATTCTGAATCTAGTGTTTCCTCAGGCACAGCCGATTTTTGCCGTATATGTCATGTATGCCAGTTAGCTGGTAAGCCCAATCAAGTATTTTCACCTGCACCTTTAAAACCTATACCTGTTGTTGATGAGCCATTTGCAAAAGTAATCATTGATTGTGTGGACCCTCTTCCTAAAACTGAGTGTGATAATGAATATTTGTTACCGGTGATGTGTGCTTCCACTATATATGCGGAAGTTATACCTGTGCGAGAACTTGGTTTATATTATTTTATATGTTGGTTTATATTACATCTATTATAAGGAGGGGGTGTTATGCATGGCGTAATGTGCATTGGTGCGTTGCGCTGTGCTTAGAGAAATATTTTTTTAGGCATGTTACCCCAAGTTTTTTAAATATAATTTTGTATAATGATGTGTGAGCAGGGCTGGTATTTGATATATAAAATATTATTCTGTATGTATGTAGGTATTTTTGCAGCTTAATCTGGGAGTTCATTAATATTAGTTTTAGGTTGGTAGTTCCGTGGAGTATGGAGCTATATCGGTCACTGTTTGGCTTTGGGAGTAGGAGGACGGCTCAGTTTGTCAGTGGTGGATAGAACATTAGAAAATAAGGAGTCTGCAATAGTAGGGTGTGTCATAGGAGGGAAGATCAGCTAAAACTAATGGCCCATCACTTTTTTGGGAGATTTTAGTGTATATAAACAGAAAATAATTTCAGTTTCAATATTTTGCAAGCTTTTGCTAGGTAAAGTTTAGCGTGAAATTTATCGAAAATCTAACGTACAGCTGCATTAGTGCATTACAATTAAATAGTGAACATTGCTTTTTGACTTCATTCTTTAACAACCCAACTCACAATATTTTTTCTGTTTTAGATTCTGATGCATTTATAAGTTGATAATATTTGCGATGGCTGCTTGTGTCAGGACGAGGAACCAAAAATCCAGCCATCTCAGTCACTATCTTGGGTCTGGGAGAGAGCTCCTGAAGTCGGAGTTGCCTACATTGAGAGATGCTTTGAGATACGGTGTTTTAATCAGGCAAATCAGTGAAAAGAACCAAAGAACTTACACAAACAAAGACATTGCCAGTGATATGACCAAAGCTTTCTTGGCACAGTACACTCTGGCTAACGCTCAGTTCAAGCCTCCAGTCATAACAAGTCAGAAGAAGATTAGTGAGAGACTGCTAGCCAGTTGGGAAAAGGCAAGAGATATCTCTCTTGGGAGAGGAAAACTTGCAGTTAAGGACAGCTTTGCCAAGCAACTGGACCAGTTATTTGACATAATTACTTGCAAGTGCCCAATTGTTCTCTGTCCTGAGTTTGGATGCGATCGTGACTGTAAATCCGAGGCCCACATCTCCTGTATTTGCAAGCGTGAACTGAAGATTCCTGTGATCGAACTGGCATTTGTCAAAGCACAGAGAGAAGACTGGCAGTATAGGGGCTCTCATGATTTCTAGCCAAGATATTCCGGAGTCCAAGAGACAGGAGGCTTCCACAGAGAGACAGAAGAGGAGAAGAGTTGCCGAGGAAAAGAGACTTGAGAAGGCCCAGGGTGAGGTAAAAAAGGCCGATGATTGGAGTCAAGCTGATTCAGAGTTTAATGACTTCCCCATGGTTGATCCGAGTGCTGACCAGGAGAATGGTGACTTTGTCCCTAACCCAGAAAATAATGATCCCAAACAATCTAGGCATAACATTCGAAATAGGAAAGATATCCCGAGCATAGCTCTGGCCAGCATGCGACACCACACTGGTCTAAGAGAAACTGCAGAGATAGCAACAGCTGCCTGGATTGACGGTGGTTTGATAACACCTGATGATGTTCACCTGGTGATAGATCATAACAAAGTAAGGAGAGCTCAGGAGAAACTTGTCAGTAACCTAGAAGAGGAGTTTGATAAGGGGATAAGAGAAAATGGAATCAATTGTTTGTTCTTTGATAGATGAAGGGATGACACTAAAGTGTTCATGAAACTTGGAGATTCTGACAAGTTGTTTCCTGCCATGGTGAAGGAGGAACACTACTCCTGCTGCAGTGAACCAGGAGGGAAGTATTTGTGGCATTTCACTCCAGAGAAAGATGACATCAGGAAACCAGCTGAGATAGTGGCAGATAACATTGTGAACTGGCTCAGAGAGAGGAACGTAGACCAGACCCTGCAGGCCATTGGAGGGGACAACACCAACACGAACACAGGGTGGCAAGGGGGGGTCATACAGTGGATAGAGCGGAAGATTGGGAGGAAGCTGGTCTGGATTGTTTGTGACCTCCACACCAACGAGTTGCCACTCAGACATCTGATCCAGGAGCTGGATGGCAAGACTCTTTCAAACAACAGATGGTCTGGTCCTCTTGGCAAGATGCTGGACTCTGCCACTGAGTTAGAAATAAATCCGAGCTTTGAAAAAATCACAGTTGGCCCTCCACTCGTTGAGCTTGCACATACTGTCATTGACGGCCTGAGTACTGACCAGTACTATGGTTACATGATTTGCAGTGCCATCAAAACTGGGGTCATGCCTGATAGACTTGCTTACCTGCAGATAGGTCCAGTCTCACATTCTAGGTGGCTCACAACGGCTCTCAGGTTCTGCAGAATTTGGGTCGCTCTTCATAAACTGAAAGGGAACCAGCTTCACAACCTGAGACTTATTGTCCAATTCATCGTGAGTGTCTACTTGCCAAATTGGTTCAACACCAAGGTCAAGTCATCGTTCTCCGAAGGTCCGAGGCATGTTCTCTTCCAGCTTGAGCTCCTGAGGAGTCAGCCAAGAAAGGTTGTTCAGATTGTGGAGCAGACTGTGAGGAGATCTTCCTGGTATGCTCATCCCGAGGCAGTTCTGCAGACAATGCTCTGCAGTAAGGATGAGGAGGAGAGAAGAGTGGCAGTCAAAAAGATCTTGGATATGAGACTTATGAGAGGATCTGGGCATGACGAATCAGTTGATGACGATTCCTTCAGGGTCAGGAAGACTCCTGAAGTCAATCTAGGTGCCAAGACCCTCACTGATCTCATAGATCTGGATAACATCCAGGCTGGCAGTGAGCCCCCTCTTACCTGCAGCCTCACCAATGTTCAAGTCAGAGCTTTCCTGGACAACCCCATGCATGTCCCTGCCTGGCCCTAGCACACCCAGAGTATAGAGCGTTGTGTACAGCAAGTGAGCGAGGCCAGCAGTCACGTGTACAGCCAGGAGAGGAGGGAAGGCTACATCCGAGCTCAGGTGGTCAGCAGGGAGGTGATGAGTAGAAACAGAAGCAAGAAAGACATGTTCTCTATGGTGTGCAGCAACACCGGGTCGTAGTAGTAAAACCAGTTTTTGTATTTGATGATTTTGTTTTCTAAAGGAATATTAAATTTAATAAATGTGTCAAGATCATTCGTTTCACTATTCTGGATCATTTTCATCCTAATAAATTAACCTGATACATTTACTTTACTTTAAATAAGCTATTTAGTGGTGTTGGTAAAAGGGTGGGAATACTGAATTTTCATAAGATTTCAAGTTAAAATTTACCTAGCAAAACATGAAAACTTTTCAAATCTGAAGATATCACATGATTCTGCACATAGAACTACATCATTAATACCATGGGCCGATTTTTCAAAAAAAAAAAAAATCGCCTCCGTATGACACACCCTAATGCAATAGGCCGGTTGGCCTATGCATGGCAACTCCTGCCGAGAGTTACTACCACTCTCTATCATCCATGAATCTATCCAGCCTCCTTTTGAAACTTTCCAGCGTTCCAGCAATTACTACAAAGTTGCTAAGCTTGTTCCACTCCTCCACCACCGGATTTGTAAACCAGTTCCTTCCTATCTCCCTCTTAAACCTAAACTTATCCAACTTAAATCCGTTGTTCCGAGTCCTATCTTGCTCAGATATTATAAGAGCTTTATCTATATCACCATTATTGATTCCTTTCACGCACTTGAATACTTCTATTATATCTCCCGCACTCTTTATCTTTCTAGGGAATGCAAGTTTAGTTTCTTTAACCTATCCCGATATGGAAGATTTCTAAATCCCGGAATCATTTTCGTCATTCTTCGCTGCACCGACTCTAGTGAATTGATATCCATTCTATAAAAAGGGCACTAGAACTCAACCGCATAATCGAGGTGCGGCCTGACTAGCGCAAGATATAGTTACAATAAGACCTCTGCACTCTTATTACTTACACTTCTAGATATAAAACCCAATGCTCTGTTTGCCTTATTTCGAACATTAACGCTCTGTTTTTTAGGCCGTAGGTCCGGGCTTACAAGTACCCCTAGGTCTCTTTCACAAGTCGACTTCTCAAGGTTGATGTTGTTAAGGCTGTATACATTGACAGTATTTGTTCTTCCAATATTAAGTACGCTGCACTTGCTGGTGTTGAATTTCATTTGAGATTTTTCAGACCACCTCTGCAGTTTATTTAGATCCACCTGTAATGTATTTGCATCCTGCCCTGAATTAATCTGCCGCCCTATTTTGGTGTCATCGGCAAACTTGCTTATGTCACTGCTGATCCCAGTATCTAGATCGTTTATGTAGATTATGAACAAGAGTCGGCCCAGTACCGACCCCTGGGGAACACCACTGGTTACACGACCCCACTCAGATTTAACACCATCTACGCTGACCCTCTGCGATCTATCGGTGAGCCATGATTTTATCCAATTTAAAACTTTCCCCTCAATACCATGAGCTAGTAACACTCACTTGAAGTTTAAGCTTATCTATTATTTTCCTCATCTGTTATATTATGCAGATAACATTCATACTGTTCATGTTAAACTTTGGCCATAGTGAATGCATTTCTTATTACACGTATAAACATTCACAAATCTTTACATTTATATATTTGCTTTAATATTTGTTTACTTTGAATCTATAGTATGTTTACTACTGTATTTCGAGTTTCCTATAACCAAATACAGCTCTGAAACACTTCACAATTCCTGACGCACCCTTGTAAACGCACTACTGAAGGGGACTGTACCTGTACCTGAGTGTTTTTTCAATTGATAGGCTAAAATAAAATGAAATGTTATCGAGAAAACAAGTGAAGAAGCCATTTTAAGACGAGGATGGTAAGTTACTTTGGCATAATAAGTCTTACCATACTGATGTTGGGAGAATCAAGTTCAGTTGTTGACTGGATGTAGAGGCATGTAGGTGAGGGCATTTATACCTCCCTCAGGTGATGGCTGACTGCATGACTATCACCTTGGTCAGCCAGTTAAGCCGCAGTTATTACTCTAGGAATCACAACCTGCTTCAGTGAAAAGGTAAACAAAACAAACAGTTAATCGTAACATCCAGCAGATGGCGTCTATCGGAGTGAAGTTTAGTATATCCTAGGAAATGGCTGAGAACCTGTAGAAATTAGAACTTGATGACACTTGTTCTGCATAGGTTTTATGAGACTTAACTTTGGATAATTTCATCTGAATTCTTGAACAACTAATTATATGCGCCAAAATCTACCTCTATCGAAAGGAAATAATTTTCAACTTACTCACCTGACCTTTGTGGGTAGGAGAATGACAAGACTAATCCCAGGTATTAGGAACCTTGAGTACAGAGACAGGTTAAAGCATCTTAATTTGCACTCTTTCGAGAGACGTAGAGCGAGGGGCGACATGATAGAGGTGTATAAATGGAAGTCAGGGCTAAACAAATGGGACATTACAAAGGTACTCAAACTATTCAACCAGGAGCGAACTCATAACAATGGTTTTAAATTAGACAAATTTAGATTTAGGTGTGAAATAGATAAACATTGGTGTGGAAATAGAGTAGTGGATGAGTGGAACAAGTTACCAAATATCATCATTAACTCGGATACGCTGGATAGCTTCAAACATAGGGTGGATGCATATATGAGCAATAGGGGTTGGGTGTAAATGCGACTGCCCAGTATGGGCCAATAGGCCCGCTGCAGTTTCCTCCATTCTTATGTTCTTATGTTCTTATGTTCATCAGCATAACAAGGTGAAACATGAACGAAATACCCAGAAAATGCATTCACCTAAATTCTTGACCGGCGAGGAGTTCTACATGTATAATCTAGTGGATAAAAATCACTAATATTATGGTACTAGACTCACCCTAGCATGACTCTCCTTCAGTCAGTGGTTATGATGGTGTTTAATGGTGACTGAGGGGCATTGTATGTATGTCAGCTAAGTATTATGTTTATATCAGCTTAGTTTCAAGTTTATATCTGCTAAGTATTACATTTATATCAGGAAAGTTTCAAGTTTATGTCAACTAAGTATCAAGTTTATATCAGCTAGGTTTCAAGTTTATATCAGCTAAGTATCAAGTTGATGTAAGCTAAGTATTAAGTTTCTATCAGCAAATTTTAAGATTATGTCAGGAAAGTTTTAAATTTACGTCAGCTAAGTATCAAGTTTATATCAGTTAAATATTAAGTTTATAACAGCTAAGCATTAAATTTAAATCGAGTAATTATTCTACACAGTTTTGAATTTGTGGTGTATTTGCGTTACTAGTCATAAACTCAAGCGTCAGTAAAGTAACAATGTTAGCCTCGTATCTGTGTTCCTTAACCCTGAGTCTTCTTCCATGGCGAGTACTTGGTGAGTTAAATCTGAAAAAAATTCTTAAAGAAGTTGTATTTTGTTGTTGTTAATATTGAGAGTGTCTGTCTGTATTTAAGTGTTCTTATTGGAAGGTGATTTTAATGTACATATATTATGTAACCTATTGTATGAAAACTGTATCCGCTATATTTCATTCTTATAGTACCGGGTATATCATATATTTTACTTTATTATTTATTTACAATCTGCAATATTCATAAATGTAGAAAATAACATCTAAGTTCAAGGAAAAATAAAGTTAACATTTCTGTTTTCTGTTTATGTTATTTTTATTTCAAACAAAATAAATATTATCTCGTATGGTAACAACCTAATATTACAGCAATATTTATTTATTTATTTATATTATATTCGCCATAAGTTTGTGATTGTTGTTACGAGTTGGGGATTTAGAATATAGTTATACGTCTACCCAGATCCCAATAGGTAACAACAACAAAAAAAACAAAGACAATCGGACTATAAAAGGGTAGACAAAGGATGAGAGCTTTCGTTGTGTATAATGAAGTACCATGAATTCCTTAACAAAATAATCAGCTTCCTATAAATTACCCTTAACCTAAACATTAACAGTATATACATATTAATACAACATAAAACAATCGTGAAGCAAGGTGGAGGTGGGAGAGGCAATACAAGATTACAAATACTTAAGTGAGGAGCTGAGATGGCTGACGAGTAAGGCTGAGTATTGTAGAAGACGGTAGGTAGTCACTGTGCCGTAGGTTTAGAGGATAGATGATCCTGTGGTCACTTCCCAGAGCCAAGTGAACTCTCCTCGAACTCGAGCTGACAAAGAAGACTTGGAGGAAGTGACGCAACAACCAGGATATGGAGAAGGGAAACCCCGGAGTGGTAACTAAGACGAGTCATACTCGTGTCTCGTCCCTAGATGGCGTTGCTCGTGGTGCTGGGTAGGTAGATCAGGACAATAGATGGCGTGGGTCGTAGTGCTGGGTAGGTAGATCATGACAATTGGTGGAGGGGTTCGTAACATTGTTAATACATTTAGTTTTTATTTATATGATTCTTCCTTCCATACTATAATGTCCGGGTGTTGGATGATTCACAGTTACCTGAGATGTGATGTGAAGAATGTAAGTTAAAGAAGAGTTAGTGTAGTGAATCGGCAACACACCTAGAGCATCACTAGTCCACACGTTGTGACTCGCTGAGTGATAACCTGCCACTGCTGACATGGATCACTCCAGGTACATAGTAATTATTATCACTCCAGGCACATAGTAATTACTATCACTCCTGGTATATAGTAATTATTATCACTCCAGGTATATAGTAATTATTATCACTCCTGGTAAATAATTATTATTATCACTCCAGGTACATAGTAATTATTATCACTCCAGGTACATAGTAATTATTATCACCTCAGGTACATAGTAATTATTATCACTACAGGTACATAGTAATTATCATCACTCCAGGTATAATATATATATTATAAGAATCTGTGCCTCTAACACCCTAAGTGGCAATTCTGTTACTTGTTAGAGTATGGACAATAAAAGATCATTCTTCAGGGTCATTATTTTCCCCTAATAATATAGATTTTTAAGTGAAATTTGATCTTACGCCTCAATATATTCCAAAACGAACATTAAAATTTATTCCATAGGGTTAAATAAGTTTATTATGTCTTGTGGGGAGAATATTGATTTTTCCTTCCCACGACATTAAAAAACATTTTTATAAGCCGATAAAAATACAGATACATCTAATCTCTTGTCATGGATAGAATTTGCGAAGTATTATCCCGCTACATTTACTGATACTATTTAAATAATCCACTGATATTCAGAAAACCCTGATCTCATAGTTAGTGGAAGTAATAACTGTACTGTATTAGCAAGTAAGTTATGGGAATTTCTACATCAAGTTTTACCATAAGAATAAGTAAGCGTCTTTTAATAATGTATCATTTTAACATTTATGTGAAAAGGGTAAATTTTAAACTGAGTAATTGAAAAAAAATCTTTGTCGGCATCTTTTTATTCATGTAGAGATAAAATGAAGATGTTTATAGTATATCATAAAATAACTTAAGTTGCACATCACAAAAAACAAACAACTACATTTCTTTTACACCTAACTGTAGAAATTGTTAATACAGTAGAGCTATGTGTTTATTATTATAATTCACATGTGTACATTACACTTTATTTACTCTTATACCACACTTGGTAAGTGATGTCAGGAGAGCGAAGTTGGGGTAAATCAAAGTTATTTTCACAGTCGTTTAAGTTTTATTATTACAACACAAGAATCACAAGACACAAACTGACGAAGAAGAGTTCAGGAAACTTAGTATTGGTGTATCTCATTTCTTTATGTTTACATTTATTTTCCATAACCTACACTCCCACCGTCATAGCCGCCGCCACTAGAACCGCCATAACCGCCACCGCTGGAGCCGCCATACCCACCACCACCACCGCTGGATCCGCCATACCCACCAACGCCGCCGCTGGAGCCGCAATACCTACCACCGCCGCCGCTGGAGCCGCCATACCCACCACCGCCGCCGCTGTAGCTGCCATACCCGCCACCGCCGCCGCTGGAGCCGTCATGTCTGCCTCCGCTACCACCTCCATGGCCACCACCACCGCCACC
>NW_024722227.1:22564890-22707210 GCF_018991925.1 Homarus americanus | reverse complement strand
ACAAATAACCACTATTATATGGTCTCACTGGGTAATATCAGTTATATACTCACTAGGTTCGTCGAGACCCTACATTAAGAGTCCGTTACTATGGTGGTGGGGTGGGCGACCGCATGGGCAGCACTCTCGGCCCTATAGGCGATAGTCCGGGACCACCCCGTCACAGTAGGCTAACGACACTGACCTGCCGAGCCTTCATTATCCTACTACTGTATCTGTTAACAGGTCACCACCACTTTGAACGCCAGAACACACTGAATATTTATCTACTACTAATACTAATACTACTACTACTACTACTATTACTATCATTACTACTACTACTACTACTACTTACTACTACTACTAATACTACTATTTTTTTTAACGTGGCCCAGCCCCTTCAGCCACACCTTCGCCACCATTTATTTACCTAATATTAAATATTCCTAATACTACCACTACTACTACCATTATTACTATTATTATTATTATTATTATTATTATTATTATTATCATTATTATTATTATTATTTATTATTATTATTATTATTATTATTATTATTATTATTATTATTATTATTATTATTATTATTATTATTTTTATTTTTATTTTATTTTATTTTTATTTTATTTTTATTTTTATTTTATTTTATTTTATTTTATTTTATTTTATTTTTTTTTTTATTTTATTTTATTTTTATTTTTATTTTATTTTATTTTTATTTATTTTTATTATTATATTATTATTATTATTATTATTATTATTATTATCACATATATTATATTATTATTATCATTATTATCATCATTATTATCATCATTATCATATTATCATCATCATCATCACTAACAATGCAACTATGACTTCTATATTCAAACATGGTATAGAATATAACCCAAATAATCTTTTAGAGGTTTAGAGTTCAGACTTTTGACAAACCTCATTTCTGGGAGACTTGAACTATGTTTTCTCAAATGAAGTCTTTGCTTCCTTCAGGCTCCATCCTATATATGTTTGGGTTAACTTTCACCACTTGTTTTCTTTTGGCCTTAATAAGTATTTTATCAATACCAATTTGACTTTTATTTAACAAATGCACCATTAAATCATGTTTTCATAATTGGGAAGAGTAATATTTGTCAGTTTTGATAATAGTCTCCACAAATCTATATGTTTAAGAGTTTTTTATATATTAGATGGTAGATCACTTTCGCTATGACAGTATCTCAAAATGAAGACTATATGATCCTGAAGTTTGGTTAGTGGATATGGTGGTTAATATATACATTATACAGCATTATAGCTATTAGTGTTATCATTGATTAGTCCTTCAGCATTTAATATATTTTTGTGTATATGCTTTAAAGATGTATAACGAATTACCTTGCATGAAAATATTACAGTAATGACAATAACAATAATGATAACTCAGATAAAGAGAAAAAACAGCCCAAACAAACCATTCTTCATAGTACAACCGTGAATAAGTAATTAGTTAGTTGGCATCATATTTTAGTAACGTTTATAAGAGACATCAAGAAGTATAACACCTATTAAGTAAGCGAATACACAATATCATCCCCTCAGCCTTGAGAGAGACAATGGATGATGTGTGAAATCACACGATGCGGTAATGTAAACACTGGACTCTCACTTGACCCACCAGGCGGAGGGTGTGACGGGCTGTGCTAGGCTGGGGTATATAAACTCTCACCGGCTCATCACTTCATCAGTTCGTAAAGGAGCTTTAATCCTTCACAACTCCAATATGGTATGATTTCGCATTTTGCGACTACCTCATCTGCATTAAATTAATATTTACATCCACTGAATATGCATCGACCTAAGAAGTAATCTTGTTGTAAATAACTGAATTGTTTCCATATTAATACTTTTACATTAAAAATTAAAGATAATTTGCATTTTTGGCTTGATGGTAGGACGGTTTCACTGTGTGTTTCAGAATCCTAATAAGAGTTTTACGGCTGAGGAATCACCAAGACTGGTCTATGATGTTTAAAATAATCTTACTAGCCTATAAATCCATATCATCATTTACAGTACATTCTAAAGTTGAGAAATGAATGAAGATTATTAAGAAGATATAAATGTTATTATTAAGGATTAAATTACAACATGTTATTATTTCTAATGTGGTATTCAGCTTACAATAAAATGAATTACTTGTAATCTCTCTAATAAACTATAGTTAGATTTTTTTTATATGACTAGCATTAATATGACTGTATGGCACTTCCTTTTCTCCTTTATTTTCTTCAGTTAAACGACAATTAAAAACAGATTGGTTATAAAACGTGATGAAGAAATATCTCGATAATGTTTCCTGTTCACTGTAGAGATTATTCTTACCTCAAGACAGCCCTGGTAACAATATATTGTCTTCTACAATTTCAGAAGTTGTGTTAGGTGTCCCTGGGCGTGGTCCTCCTGGCGTGGTGTTGCCTGCCATGCCAGGTTATGGTGGAAGTGGTGGTGGGGCCGGCTACGGAGGTGGGGGCGGCGGTTATGGTGGTGGTGGTGGTGGTGGGCGGATATGGTGGAAGAGGAGGAGGTGGAGGTTGGTGTGTGGTGGTGGCGCGGAAATGGTGGGGTATATGAGGCGGTGGCTACGGTGGTGGCGGACAATGGGGGAGGTGGCTACGGAGGAAAGTGGTGGCGGCTACGGAGTGTAGTGGCGGTGGCGGTTACGGCGGCGGAGGTGGGGGTTGTGGAAAATAAATTTTACTGACCTCCAGAAATATGCAGACGGTTAATTTTCTGTACTCTAGTGATCATATATCATGTGAGTCTCTCCTTATAATATAAAACTTCTGGAAAGTTATCATGTCTGGTTTACTACGAACATCAAAGACGTCTTACACTGTTTACTAATTGTACGTGAGATAAAAATAAACTGCTAAGTGTTAAAACCATCTTTGTTTATGTGTATCTTTCTTCCACAATCAACAGTAGAGGTCACCGACGTCGTATTTTTTTTGGCTCTTCAACTTTACGCAGATTTAATGATGAAATGCAGTCTTCTTACCATTTCATAAAAACTGTTGAAATAATTAACTACAGTCAATTTCTACCTTTAAGTAACTAATATTAGTGTAATAACAAAACAAGTAAATGAGGTTGTTCTTCATATATAATAACCCACATCGTAGAATATAAAATGATTAATGGATCAAAAAACATTGATGTAAAGATATATCTGTCATCGTTGTTTGTCTTAATGCTGTGATGCATCGCCTTATTATACCAGTATCAAACAACAAAATCATTTAGCAAAAAGCAACAGTATTAGTATGAATAATTGTAAAGTAATTCGTATATAGGATCATATAATAATAATAATAATAAGAGTAATACTAATAATAATAATAATAATAATAATAATAATAGCATAATAATAATAATAATAATAATAATAATAATAATAATAATAATAATAATAATAATAATAATAATAATAATAATAATAATAATAATAATAATAATAACAATAATACTACTAATAGTAATAATATTAGTAAGATATAAGATTTTATAAATGACATTTGACTATAAATTATTCAATGCTATATTAACCAAGCAAAACCAGAAGAGATTTTCAGGTAGCCAGCTAGAAAGAATTGCTGACTACCGGCTGACGTCGACGCGAATAATAAGAAGATCGTTAAAAAATATATGTATACAAAAGATTTTTTCTTTCAGCTTTTTTTACGAGATTAGCCCACCCTGAGCACAGGCTGTCATCGACCCATAAAGGGGGCTCAGAGAGGCGAATAAATAAGAGTAAAAATAATTCAAAATAGAAAAGAAAAAGCTACATTTCAATGTGCACCACGAAGATGTGGAAAACTAGCTTTTTAAAGTGGAGAGACAGATTGGGCGAGGCGGGAAACACAGAAGAAGGTAGAGCATTCCAGAGTTTGTATGTGTGAGGAAAGAAGGATGTGCTATAACGGCAGGTTATTCTAGTGTGACCAACGTCCCGTCCAGAGAAATGGTGGGCACTGCGGGCAAGACGTGTGTTACAGGCCCACGGCCTTGCCGGCGGTACACAGGATGCCAAATCCACCGAACATTGCCCGTTAAAGTACCTGCAAAAGAAAGAGAGTGAAGCAACATTGCGGCGAAGAGGAAGGGAAGAGATATTATCAACTAAAGGAGTAGAGTTAATAACACGAAATGGTTTCGTTGGATGTGTTTGAAGTCCTGTGATGGAGGTTTTCACCGTCCAATGGAAGGAGGGACGTCGTGGCAGATTTCCTTCAGTAAATTTGCCGTGGCTTACTTCGTCACGCCTCATGCATACGAAGTGCTCTTTCGTACACACCATGGCGTGGTCGATATCATAGGATGAGCCACACACGCATACTGGCTAACCGTACCTTAGAGCAATGGCATCTGTGAATTCTTCTTTAATAACGTTGTTAATCAGTTTGAGGCGCCCACCTCCTGCACTTCTGCTACTTTTTTTTAAAGTTCTCTGGCAATTGTTACAACAGTTGTTGCAGGTTATCTCTTTGGGTGTGCTACCGTTCTGTCGTAATCGACCGTCGAATCTTGATTAATTCGTTGGTATCCACCTTACTTGCTGTATTCTGAGCTATTATATTCTTAGTGAGGGCTGGTACCTCTACTGCTACTTCTATTACTACTTTTCTTTTTAAAACTGGCCTCCATCCTCCCCCAATAGCCACACCTTCGCCGCCATTTTATTACCTTAAAATTAACTATCCTAATACATAAGTAGCTACTCTAGCTGTGTTGAGTTAATTGAGCCGCAGATCTATGCTGCATTCAGTGACTGTTGCCTCGTAGTCAATATCTGCAACTGTTGTCGGCTTTGGGGCCGATGCTCTCGTTCCCCAGAGGCAGAGCTAAGGAGAGAAAAGGACAGTCGACATCTCAACCAGGCTGCAACAAAACTTTTGGGCTGTTGCTTCTGTTCGGATAGCACCTCCCCGAGTCTGGCGTAGAAGCATGTTGCACTTGGTCCCATCCCACCAGAGTTTGTAAAAACCAGAGGAATGAAGCTGCCTTGATCAACGTTCTGAATTCTTTCTCCAAATGCCCGAATCTTGTCGTTCTCGTTTCTCCTGTGTGCAGTTTCGAGTGCTGGTTACGGTGACATTCGGCCATGGGATCAAAAATCCTGATGTCGAAGAAGGCTCGCTGTCCTATCGCTGTCCTAACGTCTAGAATCCTCGAGCAATGACGTCAACGCGGGCTTCGTTGGATGTGTTTGAAATTCTCACCGTCCTTTGGAAGGAGGGTAGGTTCTACCCTGACATCACGACAGATTTCCTTCAACATATTTGCAATGAGATCCCTTACTTCGTCATGCCTCATGCATATGAAGCCCCCTTTCTTAGGCCCAGTCCGCACTATCGGACAGTGACCGTCGGGCACGAGTTATGAGTCCGTCATCGCACACTTTGTGGCAACTTTGACCGGCAAACCAGCGGACAGCCCGTGCCCGTAGGTGAGCGAAATCAGCAGACTGCCTGGTGGTTTGGCGCCAGGCATGGACCGACGACGCTTTCCAGCCACAAAAAGTTACACCTGATCGTTAGTCTTTCACGGTTTCACCACGCACCACGAGCCACAGGTGGTGGATGCTCGGTTTACCTCGCCATCATGTCTAGCCCTCCGTCCACGTGCACCACAGAATCTGCAAACCTCCACTGGTCCAGATAAGATACCGTACGGTTAATTGACCTTTATCGCCATTACCCGTGCCTATGGAATGGCAAAAGTGACATGTACAAAGCTAGAGACAAACGTGCAGCAGCACTCAAGGGAATTGCAGAGGAGATAAAGAAGATTATTGCCTCCATTACCACAGGGGATATAAAGCGGAAAATAGAGAAACTACGAAATCAGCATAGATGTGAAATGAGGCTCGTACATAAATCACAGAAGTCAGGAGCTGGTGTAGACGAAATTTACAGGCCAAAATTATGGTGCTTTAATGACCTGTCATTTTTTAATGATAATGAAACAATCTCATTATGAAGGGGGCTTTAGCTCTGGAGGCAGACAGGATGGAGGGGCTCATAATGCGCAGGAATATGTATGAAAGGGATGTGTGGCCAGTGTGGCACTCTATTGATTCACTCTTACTTGAATGTTTCACCTTCTTTCCCGAGAAAAATCCTCCCCACCCCTCTTTAGGGAAATGGGGTATGGATGATGATGATAATGATGATGATATTCATGTACACATATCACAGTGAAGGTGCAACAAAAGGTATGTAAAGACCCCATTAATACATTTTATTCAACATGCCAATACAGACATATTTATTGAACTTTCCAATACTTTTGTAATATAGTTCCCTTTACATGTATTAAAAATAGTAATAATTGGAGATCCATCCTAAATTCCTAATGTTTCATCTATCTCATAACGCAATATTGCAATTATTTTGTCATTCTGTACTGCCATGGTACCGCACCCTCTGCAGTGAAATACTCCATATACTGATCGCTCACATTCCTGGCATCGCCGCTGGCGTTCCGTCCCACCCTCTGCAGTCCTAGTAACTGTGGAATTTGTCGCCATTCACCATAGGTAATCCTTCCTACTGACAAATTTTCAACATCTAAACTTCCTGTAGGCGTGTAGTGACTTAATGGTCTTTCCTGAGGAAATTATGCAAAGCTGTGCATGCTAAAACAATTGTTTCAACCTTCCTCGGCGATAGATTAATAGGTGACAGGAATACACGAAATCTATTGGCAAGAATTTATGAGGTAGTAGATAGGAGGCAGCTACCAAACAGGGAGGTACTACCGCCTGGGAAGATATTGGAAGCATAATGTGTTGTCTAATGGTAGACCCTGGTACCATATGGCATCACAAAAATTGTGACCAAGTCCCAGGTTGTTGATCTGACTTTCCGCCTCATTTACACACAATTGCAGGGTCTCAATTGTTTCTCTTACCATTGACAACATAACATACATACTGTATATTTTTTCTCACTCTTGATTTTTTTTCATGGTTCTTACACACACACACACACACACACACACACACACAACACACACACACACACACACACACACACACACACACACACACACACACACACACACATATTTTATTATTTTATTATTTTCACTTTGTACTTCTAATATAACTTTTTATTTATCTGAATTATTATTACTGCACACACAACACACACACACACACACACACACACACACACACACATTATATTACACACACACACACACACACACATACACACACACACATTATACATATATTATTATTCAACTCTGCCCCATCTCCCCCCCCCCCCCCCAGGCCCCGATGTGGGTCAGTGACCTGTGCCTGGTGGGCTAATCCCCGTAAAAAAAAATATCGCGTTTTCCACTGTACATCGAGCCCTAGAGAGAAGTTATGAAAAAATGCGTTCCCTACTAGTTTTGTTGCCATGAGGGAAGGGTTTCATGATGTGTCGTTGCAAAGGGAATGCGTCGTCAGCCACATAGACGTATGGCAATGTCCTCCCACTCCCGGCAAGCAGCCTATCACCTGGCAGACCTGCAGTGTGATTTGCAATATGACGACTGAGAGTACTGTTAGCCCACACACCGACGTCTGACACTCGTCCATTTGTACCTACATGTATGTCCACATATATAAATTCACAGTTTGCATCAGCTATGGCCATGAGTACGATGCTCTGGCGGCCTTTGTAATTAAAGTAGTACGAGCAGCTGTCCTTTGGATGCCTTATTTCCATATGCTTCCCCATCGATGGCTCCGAGACAGTTTGGGAAGTTCCATCTTCTCTGAAACCCATTTGCCACACGCATCCACTCTTCTGGAGTTCTGGGCGTTTGTAAATACAGTTAACAGGGCATGTCAATATACCTTTCATTATGTGTGTGTATATATAATATAAAATACAACACACATGTTCATTTCTGTACATTTTAGATTTACAATGATCCGCTACTGGTGGGAGGTGATGAACATCTGGTACTTCAACAGCACCCGTGCACCCTCTCTTACACAGTCTACTAGTAAAAGACCGCCCAAAAGGATATGTGACGATACAGATAATGTCATGCGAGAAGCCCTCCACCAACTGAGGGCAATGTCTTCGACACAGGACATTAGTGATGAATGCAGTGATTTTGGTAATGTTGTTGCAAACGATCTTCGACAAATGAACGGGGAAAACAAAATTTATGCTCAAAAACTGATATATGATGTTCTTTTTCTGAGTAAACTTGGTAAGCTTTCATCGTCGACGAAGGTTATAGAATAACTGGATTATTATTTACGGGTTTTACCCACAATGCCATGTCGGATAACATTATCGCTAGTTAACGTGATACCCTCCCCTCCATTATTTGTAGTATAACCAACACAATGCTATTATCATGTGCTCTGTTTGATTAATACCAGCCAATTTGTTCACGGGTGTTTTTGGTAAATAATTAATTTATATCCTTGTAGGCATATAACTGATGGATATTTCACCCATTCACTTATGTTTTGTCTCTCTACGTTATTATGTAGCAGTAATATGGTAGAGGGCTAATATTTAGGAATTATATATATATATATATATATATATATATATATATATATATATATATATATATATATATATATATATATATATATATATATATATATATATATATATATATATATATATATATATACTGTAGATATTATTTTGACAAGTGTCGTATTTTTCTATTTTTTTTTATATAACATGCTTCCATGTTCCATTTTATTCCTGTAATGTTGTGTTGTATTTACTATTATATAATCTAGTCACCTTAACCCTGTGCTGTTAAGGTTTTAACTGTTATTATTTGTTCAAGCCCATCTTATTTCTTCATTTAGTATTGTAACAAGCATTCTGTGTTGCTCTAACGACCATCTGCATCGTTAAACGACCCATGTTCACCGGCTGGTCGCTTGGCGCGAACCGACCATATATATAGTACTCCACCTGTAGACAGAGTCAGTTCAGTCCTCTTGTCATACAGTCCACATCCTTTGAGTGACACTCGTCACCTGTTACTTATACTTAATTTATTTGTGTTGTTCCTGTCGCCACCAATGTGGTATATCTATGTGAGTACCTATTTATGTCTCTATTTATGTCCATCAGTAGTTGCTTCGTTACATTTAAGTAATTCAGTGTTGTTTCACGTTAGTTAATTTCAGTGTTAGTTTTTATATGTTTATGCAGTGTTAACGTAATCCAATGCTTTATTTTTATTCTTTTGATGTTTCGATGTTTAGTATCATTTGTGTCTTAAAAGTTTCGATGGTGAATCAATTTGTTGTGACAGCCTACGAGGCTCTTTATTGTGCTAATATTTAATTAATTAAATTCTTAAACGTTTACTTTATTTATTTTTATTCCCTTTTAATTTACTTCACTTTTTTGTTTGGTTACGCCTAGAACCTGGATGTTTAAGTAAATTAAGAGACGGCATAACAATATGTATGTACGTCAGGTACTATACATAATGATCACTATTGATATTTAAGTTTATTTTATGGAGAGAGTCTTGTACATACGTTTTGGAGTGAATGTAATTACTTTATACAATAAAAAGTTTATTTCTTTACACAACAGTGGCGTCAATCAATAATACTATATAAACAATCCTACCTGCAAGTAATCTTCCTTGAGTACTGCATATATAGCTTCACATGTTTCTGGTATGACATGACATGACATGACATAAAGGCTAGTGACAGGGGAAAGGAGGTTCGGGGGAAGGAAAAAGGGAAGGTTGAAGTGAGTTTTAGAAGGAGAGGAAAGGTGCAGTGGCTTATTTCTGGTACGCTATGAGTGACAAACTCTGCTTCGATATCCTCGTGGTATACTGCAGTGACGAGTATGTGCACCCAGTTGCTAAAAATCTGAGCGTTGCTTCGAGACGGACTGCTGCTGGTATACTCTGCCTCAGATGGGTATCTTCCTTTGCTATGTATGGTTCCACTTTAGCTGGGTGTGTGTAAAAGGCGTTGATATCCATTCTCATGTAGTTGGTGAAATCACGCTCACTTCCATCTTGTAGTTCACGTAATATCGTCATATGACTTCCCAATACTTCTCTCCTACTTAACCACTCTTTACACCAGATCGTTTTCTGCACTCTGTCCTTGCTTTATTTTTTTACAAATACAGCAATTAATATGCTATACAGCGCTATTTTCTTCTTTCCAACTGTGTTGCGCATGGTGATACCGCACTCAGGGGCTGCCGACCACCTACTGGCTACTGCCCGACTTTACTGCCTGACCACCTACTCAGCAGTGTGAACAACATCACAGTCATGCCCGTCAGCCAGTCACTGTCCGACAGTGTGGACGGGACTTTACACACCGTAACGTGATCGACGTCATAGGAAGAGCCACACACGCATTGGGAGGGCAAACCTTCTACTGGCCAACCGTACCTTAGAGCAATGGCATCTGTAAATTCTTGTTTATTAAGACTGAAACCATTTGCCCTTATCGGTAACGTAGTTAACCAGTGTTACAACCCTCACCCTCTTCTTCTGGGACTCACTAGAGTGACTAGAGCAGGGGTTCTCAACCAGGGGGGAATTCCCCCCAGGGGGGGAATTCAGGTTTTCAGGGGGGGGAAAACTGATTCGGGAGCAAGAGATATGTTCGATGAGAAATCAATCACAGAATTTTGGCCCTTGATGTGCGATTCCTACCCAAAAGTGGCAGAAAGAGCTATCCGTGCATTGCTTCCGTTTGTGTCGACATATCTTTGTGAGTCAGACTTTTAAACTCTGTTGCAAATTAAAACAAAGCAACGTAGTAGATTAGAGGTAGAAAATGACCTGCGTTGTGCCCTTTCAAGCACTCCTCCGCGTATCCCAGAATTGGCGAAGAAAAAACAATCACAGGTTTCTCATTGACTGTAATCTTCATCTGAATAAAATTAATTATAAATTTACAATATCCTGGTATTCTATTGAACTTTTTGTTTATTGCATTATGCTTCAGTTTGGTCTGTTAAGTAATTCATTATAAATATAAAAACAACTATTTTACTTTTATTCAAGTTTTATAAATCAATCAACATTTTCAATTGGCATTTAATTTGTAAAACTCCACTATAAAAATAATCCATGTAAAATTGTAAATGTATATGTACTAATATGGAAAAAATAAAGGATTTTCAGTATTATATGCATATTATTTGGAATGCACTTTTTGAGGCAGACAATCTTGGAAAGGAGGGGGGGAATGACATTCTGACATATGGTGAAAGGGGTGCATGGGGCAAACAAGGTTGAGAACCACTGGACTAGAGGATGTATAGTCAGCCCATAGGCCCATTATGTCAGAGGAGACTCTGAAATACAGCTTTTGTTAACAGAGTGATTAAATGTTAAACACAGACCCTTACCTTATTTCTGGCTAACAATCTCCTGACAGCTGACAGGTGTTTATTTTAATACTACTGCTCCCTAAAACAGGTTCAATCAAAACACAGCATTAAGCCATACAACAAAATATATTTAACAAGAAAATATAATGAATATGTGTTCTCCATCCGTGCACATACAAAAAGGCCACAAATCAATCACTCAAAATAATGTTATCTTCACCAAATATAATGCTCTCTCACTACCACAATATTTTTTTAGACTATAATAAACATATTACACTTTAGTTAACACTATAATTATCCATGATTGCCCATATAATAATAGATAAATATGCACCACACAAGCTTGACCTCCTATCCTCTTCAACCTAGCTACCGAGAGAGCGTCACCAAAACAAAAATGTTCCAATATTTCTTGTTTCATCAACAAATAATTTCTAATTCTTCTTATACTTCACACCTGCTTCTTTACAGTCTTTCATAACTGTACAAAAAATAAAAATACATTCTACAAAGTTTACATAATGAAACAAATACTCTTATACATACTAATATAAAAATAACCAAGACATTTTAAAAGTCTTTACTATAAGCTTGGAATTTCGATTCTAAAGAAAAATGGGACACAATAGAAACTAAATACACTGGGTAACTGAAACAAATATTGAGGAAAAGGAGAAATGACCATAACATCAGTTCGAGGCGCCCACCTCCTGCGCTGTAGCTACTTTTTTTCATCTTCTCTGGTACTAGAAGCCTCAGTCGCTGCAACTTATCAATTTGGCCGTGATGTCGTTCTGTCATAATGGACCATCTAATCTTGTTTACTTCGCTGGTAATCACCTCGCCTGTTGCGTTCTGAGAAATTATGTAGTCGGTGAGGGCTGTCGTGAACTTAACTGAGTTTCGATGTTTGGTGGCAGCAATCTCCTCTGGCTCTGTCAATCCCATTCCTCCCGGTCTCGGTGGTAGTGCAAGGAGTGATCTTTCTGCTAGGGTTAAGTGAAGATGTTTCACTAATATGGGAGTGAAATTGACGCTGATAGTCTCTTCCAGAGGGTGCAGGAGGGGTCCGATATTAGGGATAGTGCGCATTAGGTAGTTCCAGCGATGCTTGACTCCATGGGTGAATGCCGCAAAAGCCGAATGTGGTTTTGTGTTAAAAATATCAGACAGAGCTTGGATTTCCCTGATCCATTCATTCACCTTTCCCGTTACTTTACTCGGTCTTGAAGTCCGTCGTGCAGATTACTGTGCCTAAGTGTTCTTTGGCCATCCCTTGTTATTTTGACCTCACTTACACCGAACACCTCCATTGCCTGTTCATAATGTTCTGGCTTCACAATGAGGAAGGACTTGCTGGCATTTGGATGGTACCCTATTTGTGGACCATATGATGTTATCAGGTCCCACCACTTTTTGATGTCCACTTTTCCTGCTCCTGTAAGATTATCAGCATACGTCACTTGCCTGACCTCGGTTGTTTCAAATTGTATTGTGTGTTGGAGAACGGATAGGCCTTTTGCTTACATTGCTATTGCAACAGGGTCTCCCTGCATTGTTCCCTCAGTTGACTGTAATGATGGTATCACCTCTTAGAGCCTTGATGTTTATTATTTTGAAGTCTGATGGATTCCTATAGATCTTCTTAACATACATTGCAAAGCTTGGACACTTGATCTTAAAGTTGTGCAGTGCAGCCTTGCGGTTAAGTATGTTGAATGTGTTGGAAGCGTCAACCAGGAGAACAGCCTCACAATCGTGCTGCTCAAATATCGTTCTCATGGTGTGAATGACAGCTTCCCCTCCAGCCTGGTGGACAGCACAAACTTACAGGTTCGCTGCCGCTGCCCTAACATCATCTTTTACCACCTCCATTATGCATTTTCCGATGATCCGCCTCAGCACTTCACCCACCCTTATAGGCCTACATCCTGGATTCTTATCCCAGGAAAGGAGGCGGCAGGCCGTCAGAGCAAGGAGAAGCGGTGGCAGCACGCGGTTGCTAGCTTTCTTGCAAGGGCGGCAATGGCAGTGCAGAGATCACTTGCTATGGAGCCAAACTTGTTAGTGCTGACTCTCCAACCGTTTGCATCCAGGCCTTAAGAATCGGCCCCTCCCTGAGTTTTCAGTTCTTTTTTGTACACCATCCCTCCTGTTATTTTCTCGAACAGGACAGTATTTGGTGGGACATATTCAACCTGGAACCTGATGCCTTTTTCCTTCTTTTGTTTTAATATCTCTCTGTTTATTGGCAGAACACCACCGGAGGATTCTTCTGTGATCTGACCGCCAAAGACACTTTTCCCACACGCATTTTGTTTTCAAACTTTCCTGCAACGTCATCGGTGTTTTGCTTTCCGTCTCCTATAAAATTTAGTCTCTCCTGCAGTGTTCTTGCTTTACATAGATCATCAAGGGCCCCATTTTACCACATTGTCAATCTTCTCTTCATCGTTGCCACATTCTCTTTGTGCTTAGTTCTTGCGTGTGTCCTCTAACAGAATAGACGGGGGATTATTACCAGTATTTGAAGAGCTAAAGTGGCAAGGAAGCAGTCCTGAGCGTACTCGGTTATGAGGCAAGTCATCTCCCGAGTTATGTCTTTAGTGTCCGCACACTTGGGTGGTTCAAACAGGTTAGCTGGCGACCACCTGACAATTTCTGAGCAAGTTTCTTTAACCCATATGTGCGTATTTTCCATCGACATTCCATTCCTCTGTGGTGGCTCTCTGCTTCACCTAGTGGACATCTGCTACTATTAGAGCAGCATTTATTGGTACTACATTTTTAGGTTGAGTAAACTCACTGCTATCATTTAGAATATCATCAGGCAGTTGTGTCCGGGCGATATTCACTGTGGCCTCCTGTGTTGGCTCCCTGCCATGTGGGTTCCGACAATAATAATAATAATAATAATAATGATAATGATAATAATAAAAATAATAATAATAATAATAATTATAATAATAATAATAATAATAATTATAATAATGATAAAAATAATAATAATAATAATTATAATATTAATAATAATAATGATAATAATAATAATAAAAATAGTAATAATAGTAATAATAATAATAATAATAATAATAATAATAATAATAATAATAATAATAATAATAATAATAATAATAATAATAATAATAATAATAATAATAATAATAATAATAATAATAATAATAATAGCAATAAATGGAAAGTTACAAACAGATTCAAACAATTGGGAGAAAATTACTGAATTTATTCATAATAAACACAAACAAGGAAGTAACTGCTGCTTCAGCTTTTGATAATCGTGTAATATCTTAGTGAAAGTAAAATAGAATAACTGTCACATTACAATAACAGACTTTACCATATATTAATCCTTACTCTCTCCCCTTCCCGCCTCTCTCACTTCAAAGTCAATAATGATGTAAGATTATTACGTGACTTAATAATAATAAATAGATAATAATAAACGGTTTATTAATAGAGCACCCAGCTGTCAAACTGTTCGTACAAACGCATGACTTTATATTTTTGGGTCATCAGGTACGATGGCACCTTGCACACTCCTCCTCTCACCATCGAGTTCTTAGTCTTCATATCTACACCATGGTAAGAGTTGATGTATAACGGTAAATCATTGCATGAAAAGAGCCTCGATTGATTTACTAACTGAAAAAAACTATACAATTCTCTGACCAAAGCCACATCCCAGTGATAAAAATTATATTTCCCTTTTTAACTTTTTAAATCAATTCCCATTTTTTTAAATCACAATCGCTTTCGTCATAGTCTCAAATATTTGCACTGAGAATTGTAATTTTTGTCAGGCTGTGTAATGTCTTAATACCCCATAAGTTATTTTAATAAGGCAGGAAAGAGCAGCTGTCCATATCGACCTGTAATCCTGAGGGAATCATCGTAGAATATAGTATTTCGTTAAACAATCGTCATGATGTCTCATAATTTCATAAATGTTAAGTATCGTCTCCTGTGACGAACAATTTAAAGTAATTTACTAAAAAATTGGTTGTTGAAGGTTGTAACAAATGACAACAACAATATTCTCGGGTTTATACCAAAGATACAATCACTGGCTGGGAGCGTTGACCTCGTGTTCAAACATCAGATCTACACGATTGAACAGGAGTGCAGCTTTCCCAACCAATGTTTATGTGTGGCAGTCACTCGAATAATTATAATATGTGGTGCTGAAGTTTTCCTATCTTAATTTATATGACTACTGTGGTAACGTCAGTGAGTCCCGTGGTATTATATTTATTTATTGATGATAGAGAGATGGTTTGGATCCTAAAATCTGTACTTTAGACCAAATAAATCGTTAATGATATAATTTACGTGAAATTCGTTATCATCAACAGAATATTAATAAAAATATTTACCAATTACAGAAATTGGTGTTAGTGTCCCTGGGCGTGGCCCTCCTAGCGGTGTCTTCTTCCGCCATACCAAGTGGAGGTGGTGGCGGCCATGGTGGCGGTGGCGGTGGCTAAGGTGGAAACGGAGGTGGTTATGGAGGAGGTGGTGCTGGCAGCGGATATAGTGGTTCTGGTGGCGGTGGCGGCAGCTATGGAGATGGTGGCTCCAATAGCTTTGGAAGTAGTGGCTCTGGTGGCGACTATGGTGGCGACAGCGGCGGCGGCAATTGTGGTGGCAGGGGCTGCTTTGGTGGTGGTGCAAACTACAGAAAATAAACCTCCACTGAAAGACCTTGAAGACACATACACACACGCACTTATCCAATGTTAACAATTTCCTGTTACGTCATTCTTCTGTCCTTACACTCTTATGAGACAAGTTAAATGTGATATAAGTAAAAATCTAATATACTTGCATCGTTTCCTTGTAAGATACAATAAACGGATCTCTGTGAAGTGTATTTATTGGCCTACTTCCTCCCTAATTCTTATCTCTTAAAAATATCTTGTATTTGCTCCCATCCATAGATCTCTTGATTACGATAAGAATATACTCAGTGTGTTAAGTCATCTTAAAATCTGTTTGTGAAATTCCTGAACCTATAAAGTAATGAATTACCTAAATTATCTTCTTCTGTTTCATTTTTCATTTGATAAAGAATTTATATCACAATGTGTAATGTCAACATTTGCAAAATTAACTTTTCCATCACTAAAGGACAAATTTTATATAAATTTTATCGAGCTGAACCGTGTTTTGTGTACTCTACTGTACATGATCGCCTATCTACCATGTATCAACTACTTATACTGAGAAATGTCTCGCCTTTCCTGGCTCCCCTTTAATAACTGATTTCTTATCTTTTGATTCAATGAAAATTGGGCTTCTGAGGTTCCTGTGGGTTTGTTATCAGAAATTATTTAATTACATATTTTGCTCACAAGATAATTTTCTTGAAAAGGACGAAATTTTGGTCTTTCTATTACCCTTATAATCTTTTCTAAAATCTTAATGAATAATATTTTCTTACCACAAGCTCACCCATTAATCAAACATATAAACTACAGGTCAAGTCGGGTGGCAGTACCAACCGTGGGATAGTTCTTATGGCCAGGATAATCTGTAATCATAAGTTTATAGAAGAAACTCGTCCATCAGATTTTAAATGATTTTGTACTCTACTTGGTATACATGGTTCTTGGACTAATACAATTTCCTTCCACTGAGTCTGTCCGTAGCATATATAAATCCCAGGAATATTGTAACTTCAGCTGAATGTTGTTAGGCTTGGGGGACGATAAGGAGTGGTTACAGGACAGGAAACAACGAGTAAGCATTAACGGCACTAAATCCGATTGAGATAACGTCACTAGTGGTGTACCCCAAGGCTCAATAATTGGACCATAACTATTTATTACATACATAAACGACATAGATATAGGCGTAGACAGCAACTTCAGTAAATTTGATGACGACACCAAAATAGGGGGCGTAATTAAATCTGACGAGGAATCCGCAAAACTACTGGAATATCAAAACATTTTTTGGCATGGTCTGAAACATGGTAGACAAAATTTAATGTGGACAAATATAAAGTACTTAGTTTTGAAGATGTAAACAGAGAAACCAGATATTAGATGAACCACGTTGTTATAGAGAAAAACGACTGAGAGATAGACTTAGGAGTATTGATAAGTAGGAACCTTAAACTAAGATAACAATGTGTAGCTGCTCGAAATAAGGCGAACAAAGTACTTGGGTTCATACTTTGGAGTGTTAGTTACAAGACTAGCGAAGTTATCCAAAAACAATATTTTGTGCGTGTGAGACCTCACTTGGATTACACAGTTAAGTTCAGGTCACCGTACTACAGAATGGATATAGCATCCTTAGAAAGAATTCAGAGGAGAATAACAAGACAAATCCCGAACATTAGGAACCTCGAGTACAGAGACAGGTTTAAAGCATCTTAATTTGCTTTCCCTCGATAAGACGTAGAGTGAGGGGCGATATAATTGAGGATTCTAAGTGGAAGTTGGGGTAAGCAAAGGTGATATAACAAAGGTACTCATACTATCCAGCCAAGAGCGAACTCGTAGCAATGGTTTTAAATTGGAAAAATTTAGATTTAGGCGCGGATAGGTAAACAGTGGTTTGGAAATAGAATCGTGGATGAGTGGAAAGTGCTACAAACATCATCATTAACTCGAATGCGCTGGGTAGCTTCAAATTTATGTTGAGTGGATATAATGAGAGATAGGGGTTGGGTGTAAACGGGACTGCCCAGTATGGGCCAATAAGACCGCTGCAGTTTCCTTCATTCTTAAGTTCTTATGTTCTTATATACTAGAGTCTGGCCATATCTGAGATTTAGAGAAAGTGATATTTTGTTCAGCTCAAAATTTCAAGAAGGCTGATTTTTGTATCGCTGCTTCCCGATAAAGTACACTACATCTTTGAAAAGCCCTGGACACCTATTTAAAGATACGTTGCACTGCTGCCTTTTTCCCTTGCCTTGCATTACCTTTTTTGAGATATATGCTTAAACACAGAGACAGTTCCCTGTTTAGAGAGAGTTCATACTGCCTTATGTCTTTCAATTCTTCTCCTTCAAGTAAAAGTCTGACGGATGTGACTACTGAGGTGTCAGGAGGTGGTAGTGACAAGAACATAAGAACATAAGAATGAAGGAAATTGCAGGGGCTATTGGCCCGTTTACAACCAACCCCTATCGCTCATATATCCATCGAACCTATATTTGAAGCTATCCAGCGTGTTCAAGTTAATGGTGAAATTCGGTAATTTATTCCACTCATCCACTATTTTATTTCCAAACATGTGTTTACCTATCTCACTACTAAATATAATTTATTTAATTTAAAATCATTGCTACAAGTTCACTCCTACCATCAACTTGACCTGTAGTTTAGATGTTTGATTGATGGATGAGCTTGTGGTAAGAAATTATTATTATTCATTAAGATTTTAGCAAAGATTATTAGGGTCATAGAATGACCAAAATTTCATCCTTTTCAAGAAACAATTTTTTGGGGCCAAATAAGTAATTTCATAATTTCTGACAACAAACCCACAGGAACCTCTTAAATCCAATTCTCACTGAGTCAAAAGATAAGAAATCAGTTCTCAAAGGGGAGCCAGGAAAGGCGAGACATTTCTCAGTGTAAGTAGTTGAGACCTGGTAGAGAGGCGATCATGTACAGTAGAGTACACAAAACACGGTTCAGCTCGATAAATTTATATAAATTTGTCCTTTAGTGATGGAAAAGTTAATTGTGCAAATGTTGACATTTCACATTGTGATATAAATTCTTTATCAAATGAAAAATGAAAGAGAAGAAGATAATTTAGCTATTTCATAACTTTATAGGTTCAGGAATATCACAAGCAGATTAAACGATGACTTAACACATTGAGTATAATGGCATCGTAATCACGAGATCCATGGGTGGGAGCAAATACAAGTTACATTCCAGAGATAAGAATTAGGGGGGAAAGAGGCCAATAAACACACTTCACACAGATTCGTTTATTGTATTCTAAAACAAGGAAACGATGCAAGTATAGTAGATTTCTTCTTATATCACATTTAACAAATCTCATAAGAGTGTAAGGACAGAAGAATGACGTAACAGGAAATTATTAACTTTGGATAAGTGCGTGTGTGTGTGTCTTCCAGGTCTTTCAGGGGAGGTTTATTTTCCGTAGCTTCCACCACCTCCAAAGCAGCCCCTGCCACCACAATTGCCGCCACCGCTGCCGCCACCATAGTCGCCGCCGCCGTCAACCATAGGCGCCGCCGCCGCCACTTCCATATCCGCCGCCACCAGAGCCACTACTTTCAAAACTATTGGAGCCACCATCTCCATAGCTGCCGCCACCACCACCAAAATCACTATATCAGCTGCCACCACCACCTCCTCCATAACCACCCCGCCTTCCTCCGTAGCCACCGCCACCACCATCACCACCATAGCCACTACCACTGGAGCTACCACCCCCGTAGCCAGCGCCACCGCCACCGCCACCGCCACTATGGCCGCCACCGCCTCCACTTAGGATGGCGGAAGAGGACACCGCTAGGAGGGCCACGCCCAGGGACACTAACACCAACTTCTGTAATTGGTAATTTTTTATTGATATTCTGTTGATGATAACGAATTTCACGTAAATTATATCATTAACGATTTATTTGGTCTAAAGTACAGGTTTTAGGATCTAAACCATCTCTCTATCATTAATAAATAAATATAATACCACGAGACTCACTGACGTTACCACAGTAGTCATATAAGTTAAGACAGGAAAACTTCAGCACCACATATTATAATTATTCGAGTGACTGCCACACATAAACATTGGTTGGGAAAGGTCTGATGTTTGAACACGAGGTCAACGCTCCCAACCAGTGATTGTATCTTTGGTATAAACCCTAGAATATTGTTGTTGTCATTTGTTACAATCTTCAACAAACACTTTTTTAGTCAATTACTCCAAGTTGTACGTCACAGGAGCCAATAATTAAAGTTTATGAAATTATGAAACATCATGACGATTGTTTAACGAAATAATATATTCTACGATGATTCCCTCAGGATTACAGGTCGAAATGGACAGCTGCTCTTTCCTGCCTTATTAAAAATAACTTAAGGAGTATTAAGACATTACACAGCTTAACAATAATTACAATTCTAAGTGTAGATATTTGAGACTATGACGAAAGCGATGGTGGGTCCATATTCGAAAACTCCCAAATTGATTGTGATTAAAAAAAAAATCAATGCAAATTGATTTAAACGTTAAAAAGAAGGACATTGTCATGGGTTGCGTTAGGCTTACCCACGCAACCAACTCCAAAGTTTGTTTTACCAGAGATAAGACGCCCGGCGAGGCATAACTGGGACATGTATTTTTCAATTAGTGTATGTCAGCCAGCCTTTAGGGGGGTGGGCAATGAAGCAGTGTTGTACTGTTCATCGCTTCACACCCAAAAACCTCATTTTAAGCAGTATCCCCTGAGCCATGGGTTAGTTAAGACGTCGCCTCCAGCCTCTCCCTCCTGAAGGGGGGGGACACCACACCACATAGAGTCCTCCACCGCACTCCGTCCTGTGAACCGTCGTCGACACGAGACTAAGTAACCTAGGTTTGTTATCCCCTGTAAATATCACGTGTGGATGCCTGGTTGCGACAAGAGCAATCCAGGCTGGCCTATCAAACCTACAGTAAATGGTTAATTAATTCACGCTTACAGAGTTCTCCTGCACGACACCCGTCTACCGTGACCGTGATCGACACGAGACTAAGTGTGTTAACCTAGGTTTTTTATCCCGTGGAAATATCACGGTGTGGAAGCCTGGTTGCGACAAAAGCAATCCAGGCTGGTCTATTGCACCTAATGGTTAATTCAAGTCACGCTTACCAGTTCTACTTGCCGCGACAACCGTCCACAGTGACTGGCAGTGACGCGAGACCAAAATTTTTGTTGTTGGCCGGAAAAAGTTTCTTGATGAAGCCTGGTTGCAACAAAAGCAATCCAGGCTGGCAGTAAATGTATCACTTGAAGAATTAAGGCTCTGTTAAGTCACACCCATAGTAGAGTAACCACATGTGTCCCCGTTGAAAAATTCTGTTTTAGAAGATTAATTTTATTACAGCGTGAACGTGAGTAAATCATATATCCATGCAAATTGTAAATCATCGTATGGAAGCTTGACAAATAAATGTAAGTGCAATTATCTGCCCGTATCTGTGATCCTATCATATTATTACTAAGGTAATGACTGATTGGTTATGACAGTATAACCAATAACTTAGATTGATGTTGAAAATTAAATGAATTCATTAAATCATCATTTATCAAGTATAAATCATGGAATGTCGAGTGGTGGAGTGAACTTCTACGTAGATACGCCATAATCTCCTGTAAGTAATCAGTGTGAAGGTATCGGACTCTACGGTAAGAAATAAGAAATACGACATATTATTATCTTTATATAATATAATCCACTCCTACTGTATGTATATTATGTATGTATATTATGTATGTGCTCCATTTATGTATTATTTATTCAGCCTAGCTAGCAGCGTGTGGCAATGTTATTACCATATCCCACATGCTTAATTAATGTGCCTGGCGACGTATGGAAGCTGCTAATGTATCACTTGCCATACGTCGTCTATAGCAGTTGACAAGGAGCCTAGCCAAGGAGAGCACTACTCCCCTTTGTGTACACATACTCTTATCCAGTAAACCGAACCTACAAAACTATACAGGTGTTTGTGTTCTCTCCTGTATATAGAACTTATTATTCAGAACCTAACACCTACTACCACCGATTCATACCAAAACCATGACAGACATAAAATTTTTATCACTGAGATGCGGTTTTGGTCAGAGAAATATATATTTTCCAGTTAGTAAATCAATGGAGATTCTTTTAATGCAGTGATATACAGTAATACATCAACATAGTGAGATGTGTGTGTGTGTGTGTGTGTGAGGTTATATATCAGCCAGCAGCCCATCACTCGTACCCTGATGACCAAAATGAGAGTCATGTGCGTTTGCTTATCAACACGTCATGTAATAATTTTACATCATTATTGACTCTGAAGTATGAGAGAGAGAGAGAGAGAGAGAGAGAGAGAGGCGGAAGGGAGAGAGTAACGATTATTGTATGGTAGTCTGTTATTGTAATGTGATAGTCATTCTATTTTATTTGCACTGCGATATTACACGATTATCAACAGCTGAAGCAACAGTTACTTCCTTGTTTGTGTTTATTATAATTCAATTTTGTAATTTTCTCCCACTTCTTTGAATCTGTTTGTAACTTTCTTATTATTATTATTATTATTATTATTATTATTATTATTATTATTATTATTATTATTATTATTATTATTATTATTATTATTATTATTACTATTGTTATTATATTATTATTATTATTATTTTTATTATTATTATTATTATTATTATTATTATTATTATTATTATTATTATTATTATTATTATTATTATTATTATTATGTTACAGCCTGGATGACATGTCGACTGTCCTTCTCTTTCCGTAGGTATGCTTTGCTCTGCCTCAGGGGAACGTGACCATCGGCCCCAAAGCCGACAACAGTTGCAGATATTGACTATGAGGCAACAGTCACTGAATGCCTCATAGATCTGCGGCTCAACTAACTCAACACAGCTAGGATAGCTACTTATGTGTTAGGATATTTAATTTTAAGGTAATAAAATGACGGCAAGGTGGGGAGGCTGGAGGCTAGGTTAAAAAAAAGGTAGTAGTAGTAGTAGTAGTAGTAGTAGTAGAACGACAAGAGAAGGGCATATGGGGAGAGAATTCAAAACGTTGATCAGCAGCTTCACTCCTCTAGTGTTCACAACCTCTGGTGGGATGGGCCCAAGTGCAAGATGTTTCTACGCCAGACTCGCGGAGTTGATCTCCGAACAGAAGCAGCATCCCAGAAGTTATGTTACAGCCTGGATGAGATGTCGACTGTCTTTCTCTCCTTCGGTCGGCTTTGCTTTGCCTCAGGGGAACGAGAGCTTCTGCCCCTTCTCCGACAACTGCTGCAGATATTGACTATGAGGCTAGAGTCACTGAATGCCGCATAGATCTGCGGCTCAACTAATTTAACACAGATAGGATAGCTTCAGTATTAGGATATTTAATATTAAGGTAAATAAATGGTGGCCAAGGTGGCTATTGGGGGAGGCTGGAGGCAACGTTTATGTAAAAAAAAAAGAAAAAAAAAGTAGTAGTAGTAGTAGTAGCAGTAGGTCATATCATGTAGTGCCATCCGACCAAGTGAGTATATATAATCAACCTTACATCAGTGCGACCATAAAAATAGTGGTTATATCTGCCAAAGATATATAAACAAGCGTTAGGTGTGGCAATTCTCACTCCCAGTGTATCACTCTGGTGTGTGGATTGTCGCCCTCAGGGTGTTGGCCTACACACCCACGCCCCTATTACCCGGCCACAGCAGTCCAGCCTATCACCTCCGCCCCTCACAAGAACTAGTTTCTTCTTCTGTATGGGACGGGTTTTTCGGAAAAAATCGGGGTCTTAAGAGAGATAACCAGCCAGAATTTCTAGAATTATTACGTTGTCATCCACCTGTGGGCCTCCTGAGTGGATATTGGTGATAGTTATTGGAGAGCCGGCGACTGTATAGCGGGTGGTGTTGGTGTTGGTCAGTGCCACGTAGGCCTTGGACTTGTAACCCAAGCTGGTCATGGGTGGTAACGGTCCTGGTCGCTCAGCCCAGCTGCGCTCTGCCCTGGGCATGCCCAGCCCTGCCCCGCTTCTGCCCAGCCGCGACCCTCTCCGCCCTGCCTCGTCGGTCAGTACATCAAAACTGACCTGCCCCTCCTCCCCTCCCAAACCACAACTTCCTACCTCTCCCACTGCCCTCTCTTCCCAGGACGACATCACTGCTGGGAAATGTGCTTGTCAGTGCTCAGGCCGGAATCAGAAATGCACCACCTGTATATGTGTGAGAAGTAACACACGATGTGTTGGTTGTAAGAAAGGGACCAGTTGTCAAAATACATACGGCAGAGAGCTATCACATGATGGCGACATGTCAGAAGATAGTAAGTGAACCCACTCAGTCGGAAAATACTGTTCATGAGGGCAGAATGACATAAGGTCAACAAATTGGAAAGCATCTCAGGGGACGATGCAGCGAAATGGGTCAAAGAAGTGCAGTCAGAAGTGGTCAGGTGGTCGCCAGCTAACCTCTTTGAACCACCCAAGTATGCGGCCACCAAAGAAATGATCCGGGAAATGACTTGCCTCATAATCATTTACAATCATGACAGCCCCCTGGACCCATTAGCAACTCAAATACTGGCCATAATACCCAATCTATTTTGCCAGAGGACACACATAAGATCTACGTGCAAAGAAAACGTGGCAGCAATTAAAGGAGATTGACAATGTGGCAGAAAGGGGCCCTTGATGATCTCTTACGCGAAGTAAGAACACTGCAGGAGAGTCTAAAATTCATAGGAGACAGAAAGCAAATCACCGAGGATGTTGCCAGAAAATTTGGTAACAAGATGGGTGAGGGAAAAGTGTCCTTAGCGGTAGAATCTCTCACAGAGGAATTTTCCAGTGGTGTTTTGCCAATAAAGCGAAAGACATTATAATAACTGAAAGAAAAACATCCCCCTGCAAGTGAAGAGGAAGGCATCAGGTTCCAGGAAGCCTATATCCCTCCTAATGCTGTCATGTTCGAGAAAAGCACTGAAAACTCAGGGAGGGGCCGGCCCTTCAGGCCTGGATGTAAATAGTTTGGAAGTCATCCTCAGCTCTAACAAGTTTGGTGCCATGCCAAGTGATCTCTGCAATGCCATCGCCACAGTGCAAAAAGCCGCCGCCTCCATGCTCTGACGGCCTGCCGCCTCATTACCCTGGATAAGAATCAGGGATGTAAGCCTGTAAGAGTGGGGGAAGTGCTGAGGCGGATTATTGGAAAATACATAATGGAGGTGGTAAATGATGATGTCAGGGCAGCTGCAGGGAACCTGCAAGTGTGTGGTGGCTACCAGGCAGGAGGGGAAGCTGCCATTCACTCCAAGGAAAAGGTATTTGGGCAGTTTGATTGTGAGGCAGTACTTCTGGCCGACGCTTCCAATGCATTCATCATACTCAACTGAAAGTAAACACTGCTGCAACATCAAGATGAATTGTCCAAGCTTTGCAATGTACGGGTATGTTGAAAACACCTATAGGAACCAATCAGACCTCTTTATAACAAGCTTCAAAACCCTAGCGGGAGATACCACAATACTGTCTACTGAGGGAACAACTCAGGGGGACCCTGTCGCCATGGCAATGTACGCACTTGGCCTGTGTGTGCTCCAACATGCAATAAAATGTGAAACAACCGAGGTCAAGCAAGTGGCATACGTTGATGACCTAAAAGGAGCAGGAAAAGTGGAGGACTTCAAAATGTGGTGGGACCTGGTAACATCACGAGGTCCACAAATTGCCATCCAAACGCCAGCAAGTCCTTTCTCATTGTGAAGCCAGAACACTTTGAACGGGTAATTGAGGTGTTCGGTGTAAGTGAAGTAAAAAGTATGTGAATAGTTTATATTATTATTAAAGTCAGTAACACTGTAATAACATTAACAATGAGACGTTATGTCAAGTGAGATACTTGGCTCAGTCAGCAACCCATAAAAGCCGAGGGTTTCAGAGCCGGCTTTGAGTTAGGCACAAACTTGGGTAACCTCCGGAACTTAACACTGGCCTTTGTTGTCAGTTGACTTCTGTCTTCGACCGATCGGGTGATGTACTTATGGTATTAATTGTTGAGGCTGGTTGGCTGTATTTAGTGTTTTATGTATTTTTGTTCTTGAATCGTGTATTGATTTAGTTGTCAGTGATATTAGCAACCTTAAAGTAACCTAGTAGGGTCATGTGATTAGCTTTATTTCTTTGTTATTGGTGGTAAGCGTTTGTAAATATAGTTACACATTTTATATAAGTTTCTTTACTCCAATCATCAAGTATTTTTTTATTAAATGGGGTTGCATTCAATCCATACATTACACCGTAGTTGGAGTTCTTTCAAATTTAAGGACCATATATGTAGTTCTTTTTAAATACATTCACTTTTTTTTTGTTACGAGCCTTATCCCTTTCACACGTAAACAAATATTGGAGGCCTGTCCCGGATTTTTTAACTATTTGGTCCAACAGTTGATACGGCAGTTGATTTACTTGTTTAAATTGTAACCATGGAGTTTAATGTTAATGAATTTACTAAAATCCCAAGTATCGAACAACTAATTAATGTAAACATGAAGAAAGATGATTGGATAGTGTAAGGGGGGTGGCGAGCTGGATGGTTGTCCGCCGCTCGGTTGCTTGCTCGCGGCCCCACTAAGGAGGGTTAGATGGAGGTGAGACGGTTGCTGCTGCCTCGTCATACATCAGACACTAGCCAGCCAGCACCACAGCTGCACTTCTCCCGCTGTTCGATTTCAACTCTGGTTGTGTACACATCTGAGGCTCCTGGGGCTCGTGGGCTGATTCCCCAGTCCTTCACTATTTGGCTGTCCATCTCCGGACACCTGCTCTAGCTACTACCGCAGCTGCCACGTCATCGCCACTTCCTCCACTCCCTATCCACCGTCCGTGCCCTGGCGTCTCTCCTGTGTGGCAAGACATCGCCCACCAACGCCGGCGCCAAGTGAGGAAGCCGCCCTGGACCTTCCCCCGAGCTGACCACAGCGTTAACAGAACATTCCACCGGGCTGCAACCGTAGGATATATCTATACTTTGTTTGATTCCCATAAATGTTTTGCTCCCATAATTGTTTGACTCCCGTAATTGTTTGACTTCCATAATTGTTTCACTCCCTTATTTGTTTATTTAATATTTGTGTGAGTGCTGTCAATTATTGTCATTATTTCATAGTAAAGAGATGTCAATCTCTAACGGTTGTTTGTTACCCCTTGGAAACCCATGGTTCTTGACTTTCCTTTTATAAGATCCTGAATATGCTGGCAAGGGATTTATATCCCAAAGTCCAAGCCTTTACAGATAGCTCTTGCTAAATTCTATGAAGTGGAGTACAGAGCAGGTACAACTAAAGCAGAGATTAAAAAGAATATGCTTGATTATTTGGTTAGTGTTGAGTTGTTATCACTTTGTGTTTTAGATTAGTGTGAAGAAGGCACTAGTGAATTGGTGAAACTTAAAATTCTAGAAATAAATGATAGGAGGGCTCAGAGAGCACATGATTTGGCTATAAAACAGCTAGAAAGTGAGGAAATGGAAAAGGAAAGGGATTTTTTAAGAAATAACCAAATTTCCAGTGCAAACACGTCACATGTCACTACTTTTAATACTCCAAAACATGTTAAATTAGTACCTAGTTTTCATGAGAATGACCCTGAGAATTTCTTCCTGTTATTTGAGAAAATTGCCAAACAGTTGAGTTGGCCTATTTCACAGTGGAGTTTTTAGCCCCGGTGAGGCAAAACTGTCTTTGTAAACCTTACCGATGATCAAGCTTGTCAATATGATGTGTTGAAGGGCTCTGTTCTTAAAGCTTATGGCCAAAATCCCGAGACGTATAGACAGAAATATAGGAATCTGAAAAGCGATGAAAAGCAAACATACTTAGAATTTGTTAGAACTAAGGAAAGGTTATTTACAAGATTGCTCCGAGCTAGCAATGTCTCCACTTTTGAAGCGTTAGGACAATTGATACTGCTTGAAGAAGTTTTCAGACAAGTTCCTTTGCATACTAAATTGTATACTCAGGAGGTAACTGATGTAAACAAAGTAGCCAGCCTCGCCGAGAACTACCGTTTAACTCACAATGAATACCATTTCAGATCGAAGCAGAGGTCCAGATGTGTACAAAAAGGCTACCCAAGCTCCTCAATCTGTGGCCAGAGCAGAGGTAAAACAACGATGTCTGGTGCCTCCCAACCACCTAACTTCTCAGCTATCCCAGAATCATTCAATGATCCACCTGATAGACAAGTGAACCAGGTAAACCATAGGATCCAATTAAGTTTTGCACTTACTACAAAAGATACGGTCACACAATAAAGTGCCGCATCTTAAAGAGAAAAAAAACATTCAGAGATAAGGATAAAGCTCCAGTTCTCAGTACAAGTTCCAGCAGTAATTCTAATGATCTTGAACCTTGTGTTCATACAGTTACGAACCCCGCCACCAATTGTCATGATCTACCTACCCAGTACTACGAACCACGCCATCTATTGTCTTGATCTACCTACCCAGCACCACGAGCAACGCCATCTAGGGACGAAACACGAGTATGACTCGTCTTAGTTACCACTCCCGGGTTTCCCTTCTCCATATCCTGGTTGTTGCGTCACCTCCTCAAAGTCTTCTTTGTCAGCTCCAATTGAGTGAGAGAGCAATTTGCCACTCTGGGAAGTCACCACAGGATCACCTTATCCTGAAACCTACGGCACAGTGACTACCTACCGTCTTCTTACAATATTCAGCCTTGTTTCGTCAGGCCATCTCAGCTCCGCACTTAAGTATTTGTAATCTTGTATTGCCTCCCCTACGTCCACTTGCTTCAAATTATTGTATGTTGTATAAATATGTATATACTGTTAATGTTTAGGTTAAGTATGGTTAAGGGTAATTTATAGATAGCTGAATAATTTGTTAAGGAATTTATGGTACTTTATTATACACAACAAAAACTCGCATCCTTTGTCTACCCTTTTATAGTCCGATTGTCTTTGTTTTTTGTTGTTGTTGCCTGTTGGGATCTGGGTAGACTTTTAACTATATTCTAAATCCCCAACTCGTAACAAATGGCGACCGTGACAGGACTCGACCTTAAGTACCATACTCCTTCCTCCCTTGTAACTCCTTGTTAATTATTCCTCCCAGTCACTTCTGTTCACAATTGCTTTACGGTGGTTTAAAGTTTCCTTCATATGTGTGTGCATATATTGGTATTATCGTACAGTAAGAGTGACAGACGTAGGATATTAGGTTCCAAGTGTCATAAGGCTTACCTGTTATTACACGTGGCAGTCGTGTAGTAAGTCTTATCGAGTGTAGGGAAGAATCCGGATCTGTTTAATGCCGTACCCTCACTCCAGAGTAGGCTGTTCCATAGTCACTAGTTTAGGGTGAAGTGATATCTTGGGACGCCCCGCTCTACCAGGACCCCATAATTATAAAGCCTCCATTATTGTTCTTCTCATTATCTCATTCGGGGTCAATCATACCAAACTCAAGGGTTGTTAATCCGGATCTTTATATTAATGCCGTAATACGCCCTTCCTCTTTCAAGTATCTCAGGGTTGTTAATCCGGATCTTTATATTAATGCCGTAATACGCCCTTCCTCTTTCAAGTATCTCAAGGTTGTTAATCCGGATCTTTATATTAATGCCATAATACGCCCTTCCTGTTTACTCGAGGGTTGTTAATCCTGATCCTTATATAAAATGCCGTAGTATGCCCTTCCTCTTTCAAGTATCTCAGGGTTGTTAATCCGGATCTTTATATTAATGCCGTAATACGCCCTTCCTCTTTCAAGTATCTCAGGGTTGTTAATCCGGATCTTTATATTAATGCCGTAATACGCCCTTCTTCTTTCAAGTATCTCAGGGTTGTTAATCCGGATCTTTATATAAATGCCGTAATACGCCCTTCCTCTTTCAAGTATCTCAGGGTTGTTAGTCCGGATCTTTATATTAATGCCGTAATACGTCCTTCCCCTTTCAAGTCTCTTATCCTTATCTAAGGATATTCTCAGAAGAACAATATTCATAAGTGTAATTTCCATAGGTATAACTTGGGTAGTTTCCGGGACTTTCTGGTTATCCACTGCCGTGATATTTTCTAGGGTAATCCACTTATCTTATATTTTGATCATTAATTAATTTATCTATGTTTTCTTAACAATGGCCACCTCAGGATTTGTTAAACTTGGTAGTCCTGGAGGAGTGGAAAAGCAAGATACCATTTCATATCTTGAAGCATGTGGAGGAGCGTGGAGAGGTTAATTTAAGGCGTGCGGCTGAGCTGGCTGATGAGTACGCCTTGCTGGTGGAGTCACTGTGCCGTAGGGAACGTGGTACTTTCCGGCATGTTAGGTCCTCCTCTGATGATAACCTTGGGGACGTGAGTGGTAGGTCGAAAGGTCCCACACCTACCCCCCCTGATGCAACCAAGTTTTATTGTTCTTACTGTAAAAACCCAGGCCATACGATCCAGTCTTGTAAACACCCAAAGTGTCGAACTGCTAAAAGTAGTTCCCTGGATCCCAAATCCAAACCAATAGCAACCACCATTGTGGAAAGGCCCCATCAGGATCTCTTCTCTTCATTCACCTATGAGGGAAAAATTTCAATCATAGAGGGGTCTCGTTCTTTCCCTATTCGTATACTACGTGATACCGGCGCAGCACAATCTATCCTCCTGTTTAGTCATTCCTGATATATCTACCGCATTTACTAATGAGTGTTCTAATTTCAGATCTCTCATCCCATTCTTCCTATCCCTTAGCTAAAGTGCACCTCCAATGTCCCTTGATTACTGGGAAAGTGCAAATAGCCATTAGGAAAGATCCAATGCCTGTGAGCCGCATTCATTTATTATTGGGTAATGACTTGGTAGGAGATCTAGTGGTTCCCAACATAAAGACAGTCGACTCTCCTTACCTGTCAACTCCACCACTGACCTTGAAGAAACTACTCCTCACCTTTTCCCATATTGTGCTGTCACCCGGTCACAGAGTATGCGAAATGGGCCCTCTTCATCTAAAACCACCTCCAATATCTTCCTACCCACAGAAGATCTGTACAATAAGACCATTAGTAAGGATGAGCTCATTAAAGCCCTACAATCTCATCCATCATTGAATATGAAAGACCTCAGTGTGGACCATTGTACATCTTCGGCTTACCACCCACCGTCCCAAGGTTGCTTGGAACGGTTCCAAGAAAACTTTCAAATCCATGCAAATAAACTATCTCCTCTCAACTATATAGTCCATACTCCTGATCACAGAAAAGATTCACAACTTGTTCACATTAATCTCATGAAACTTTACCATTCCAGGCAGTCAGAGGAAGACATCCCAGAGGCTATAAGCCTACCTGTATTGCATTCGGTTTTGTCAGGGCCGGAGCCGGAGACAGATGACATGGATCTATTGGAGAATTTAGACTTCCCTCTACCTAAAGAAAATCCTGCGAACAGTCACAAACTCAACAACTTGGATGAGTATTTTTCTGTTCTGAATCCATCTCAAGCAAAAGATCTCACTAAGTTATTATCAACATTTCCTAAAGTCACGTCAGATCTCCCAGGGTTTTGCAATATACTTAAACATGATATTAAGCTAATCTCAGATGAAGTACAACCCATTAGGCAATCAGCATATCGACTAAATCCAAAAAAAAGAAAGATTATGAAAAAGGAGGTAGACTTTTTGTTAAAACATAACTTAGCTGAGCCTAGTACCTCCCCCTGGGCTTCACCTTGCCTTCTCATTCCAAAACCCGATAGCACTTTTCGTTTCTGTACCGATTATCGTAAAGTGAACCAGGTCACTGTCTCAGACTCCTACCCTTTACCTTTGATTGAAGATATAATAGACAGCATAGGCTGTGCCAAATTTATATCTACCGTGGACCTGTTGAAAGGATATTATCAAGTGGGACTCACGGATAGGGCAAAAATAATCTCGGCATTTATAACTCCATTTGGTCATTTTCAATATTTGGTTATGGCGTTTGGCTTTTCTAATGCTCCGGCCACATTCCAGAGGGCCATCAACTACCTAATTCAGGACCTAGGTGGGACGTTCGCCTACCTGGATGACCTGGTGGTGGTGTCGGACGGCTGGGACGAACATCTGGTGCGTTTGGAGATACTGTTCGCACGACTGCAAGAGACTGGATTCACCATAAACCTGGCTAAATCTGCTTTTGGCCGGGCCTCAGTGACTTAACTGGGACATATCGTTGGGCATGGTATGGTGGCACCCAAGGACGCAAACGTTAAAGCCATCTTGTCCTTCCCCACTCCAAGGACGAGGAAGGAACTCATGCGCTTCCTGGGGATGTGCGGCTACTACCGTCGGTTCTGCAGTAACTTCTCCAGCGTGGCCGGACCCCTCACAGACCTTACCAGTTCTGCGGTCCCTTACATCTGGAACCAGAGGTGCGACCAGTCTTTCCACCGCCTCAAAGCCTTCCTTGCCTCCAAGCCTGTAGTCCACCCCCCCTGACTACACCTTGCCCTTCCATCTGCAAATCGACGCTAGCGGTGTCGGAGTGGGGGCTGTGCTCCTACAACCCGACCCAACCACTGATGTCCTTCACCCTGTGGCATACTACTCCACCAAGTTGAAAAAACATCAGACCAACTACTCGACCATAGAGAAGGAGGCCCTGGCTCTGGTGTTGGCAATAAAGAAGTTTGAATGTTACCTCCAGTCTTTCCCACAAACAACCCTAGTCTTCACCGACCATAACCCACTCACGTTCATCCAAACCAACAAGACCTCCAACCAGCGAATCCTTCGCTGGGCTCTCCTCACCCAGCCCTATAACCTACAAGTCCGGCACATAAAGGGGGTGGACAACCTGATTGCGGACTCCTTATCCCGAGCTCCAGTGGAAATGCAGCAGCTACTCTCCAGACGCACCAGGTGATCACCTCCTTCGCGCCCGCGCTACGGAGGTCTTTGGAGTGGGGGTGTGTTACGAACTCCGCCACCAATTGTCATGATCTACCTACCCAGCCCTACGAACCACGCCATCTGTTGTCCTGATCTACCTACCCAGCACCACGAGCAACGCCATCTAGGGACGAAACACGAGTATGACTCGTCTTAGTTACCACTCCGAGGTTTCCCTTCTCCATATCCTGGTTGTTGCGTCACTTCCTCCAAGTCTTCTTTGTCAGCTCCAATTCAAGGAGAGAGCAGTACACTCTGGGAAGTGACCACAGGATCACCTATCCTGGAAACCTACGGCACAGTGACTACCTACCGTCTTCTACAATACTCAGCCTTGCTCGTCAGCCATCTCAGCTCCACACTTAAGTATTTGTAATCTTATATTGTCTCCCCCACGTCCACTTGCTTCAAATTATTGTATGTTGTATAAATATATATATACTGTTAATGTTTAGGTTAAGTATGGTTAATGGTAACTTATAGGAAGCTGAATATTTTGTGAAGGAATTTATGGTACGTTATTATACACAACAAAAACTCGCATCCTTTGTCTACCCTTTTATAGTCCGATTGTCTTTGTTTTTTTTTTGTTGTTGCCTGTTGGGATCTGGGTAGACTTTTAACTATATTCTAAATCCCCAACTCGTAACAATACTATTTCTGATAAGTTTAAGCCACTTTTATTTAAATGTCTATTTTCAGTAAATTGGCAATTCTACTAGCTATCCTATTCATGTATGAAGAGAGACACGTGATCTACATATCCTCATTGTTAAAAGTGCTGTTCCAGCCTTAGAGGATTATTTTACTGGACACAATGTTCTCCTTCAGGGTGTTGGTGGTTGTACAACTGTTCCTCTGGTTAAACTTTACTTTAAAGCAGATTTAGTGTCTGATCATGTTACTGTTGGAGTTCAGGAGTCTTTGCCAGTAGAGGGTGTTACATTTCTTTTAGGGAATGACATTGCAGGAGACAGAGTAGTACTTGATCCTATTGTCAGTCCTATACATTCTCTGGATAATACTACTGGAGAAAGCTGGAGAAACAATAATATTCTTAATTTTATTCCCCAGCATGCGACAATGAGTATGAGTGCTCATGATGCTGGCTGTCTGACCATACTGTTTCTAACTTATTTCTGATTCAAGTGATGCTAACGTAGATGCTATCTCTGGATTTTAAATGATGACGCAATGACTTTAGGCCCTACTCATAAACTGTGAATTAAATAATAATACCATAACTGCAGAAGTGTTAAAAGAAGCTCAAATGTAGAAATTGGTTAGATTAATAACCATCCTCATTTTTATTATTCCAAGTCTGGAATTTTATGGAGAAAATATCGACCATGTCATGTCCACTAATGAGACTTGAATGAAATTCATCAAAATTGTAATACCCATTAAGCTCAGACCGGATATTCTCCTCTCACTTGCACATGATTATATTGGTGGAAACTCAGGAGTCAACGAAACTTACCATAAAATCTTACGGCACCTCCCATTGGCCAAAAGCTTAAGAGTGATGTTGCTCATCATTGTAACCTTGCCATGAGTGCCAGGAACAGAAACCAACCACATCATTAAACCAGCCCTTGGATACCAATTCCCGTGTCTCAAGAACCATTCTAAGGTGATAATTGACACCGTGGGACCTTTATCAAAACCCGCAGTGGCAATCAGTACTTGTTGACCATCTTGTGTCTTCAAACACCTGCTACCCTGAAGTGATTCCATTAAGACGCATCACGTCCAAGAATATCAAATCATTGACTAAATTTTGCTCAGTACGATCCCCAGTCAAATTCAGTCAGACCAGGTTCTGCCTTCCACTCCAATGGAACAAGTGATGGGAGAGTTGGGAGTGCACCAGTACCCTGGCCAAATTCTCTCTTATCATCCGGAGTCTCAAGGAGCTTTAGAAAGGTACCATCAAACTCTTAAAAACATGTTAACGAAGTACTGTAATGAAAACAGTGTTAACTGGGATGAAGGTGTTCACTTTTAGTTATATACACGAGCAGCAAGTAAGACTCTTTGGGTTTTCTCCATATGAATTAGTGTTCGGCCATGAGGTTAGAGGATTTTTTGAGGTATTGAAAGGTTCATAGTCAGATGATAAACCTCGGAAATCCTTGTTAACCTATGTTACGCAGTTTAAAGACAGAATTAAGAAAGTATTAGACTAATTTGAAAGACAAATTTATCAGACATTCAGAGTTTAGAGAGTTCAAGCCAGGTGATACAGTTCTAGCATTTCTTCCTGTTTATAAGAGTCCATTGGCGTCTAAATGTTATGGCCCTTATGTTGTTAAAAGTAAAGCACGATGTTACCATCATAAAACACTTGAACGTAGAAAACCAGAGACTCAGTTCATTAATCTGCTTATTAGGTATTACACTTAGAGATGAAAGTTCAGTGGTCAGTGTTGAGTTGAGTTCATCTTGACTAAGGTGGAAAGCATGCAGAGTTTCAAGATTGAAATATTATTATTGAAGTGAAATTGCAAAATTCTGACAAACTAATCCCTCTTAAAATTACAGCATCTATCATCAGATCGCTGAAGATGTGGGGTGCCTTCTATAACTTCCCTACTGTTATTTGGGGACATCGACAGCGGTACCGACTGGCAGCATGATGTTGAACTGTGAGGTGCCAAACCAATCAAGCAGGTAAATTCCATCGCATGAACTAGCTGTTAGAACTTGAGCAAGAAGTGAAGTTCTTCTCTGCCCACAACTTCAAGTTGAAAGTAGCAGCAGTGAGGGCTTCCTGCCTACTGGTGCTGAAACCTGATGGAGTTCAACAATGTGCACGAACTACCGCAGAGTGAACAACCTCACATGAACAGATTCATACCTCATTACCAAGAATTGACGATATAATGGATAATCTGGAAAAGCAGAGTCTTGACGAAAATCGACTCTAAAAGGCTATTATCAGGTGGAGTTAATTGAGCGAGCAAAGAGCGCCCCTGGCTGTCACCCTAGCGGCCTTACCAATACAATTAGTACTTCCTCGCGGACTCATCCACCAGGTTACATATAGATGGAGTGCAATCCTTAGCTGGGATGGACCTCATTGTATATAGCAGCACCTGAGGAAACTTGTCACGACTACGCCTTCTTTCGTCAGTTTTGTTGATGCTTGTCCCAACCTACTCAAGAGTGAATCTGGCCATGCTAAACTAGTCTCCTAGGAACATCATCAGGTCGGTGGAGGTCAGTCCAGTTGCAGCAAAGGTAGAAGCCATCAACAACCTACCGATTCCTAAGACACGAAAGGAGGTCATGAGGGTTCTGGGAATGGCTGGATATTGCAGACGGTTCTGTCCAAATTTCTCCTGTTGCAACTCCACTAACTGACCTTGTGAGCCCAAAGAAAAAAAACTAGTTGGACACCTGTTTGTCAAGAAGCCTTCTATAACCTACGCATTTTGGTCACCAATGCACCAGTTCTCCAAGCACCAGAGTTCAGCCAACCATTCATCCTTCAAGTAAAAGCCAGTGACTTAGGGGCTGGAGCTGTATTACTCCAAGAGGGACCAGACGAGATTCTACATCCAGTATGTTATGCTTCAACCAAGTTCAAGAAACATCAGAACTATGCTACAATAGAAGAATGTACTGCATTACTGTATATGTAATGAGATAAGTCTAATGTGTAACTCAATAGTTCAGTTGATCCTATTATTGTTTATACTGATCATAACCCCAAAGTTTATAAATAAAATGCAGAATAAGAATCAAAGATTAATGAGGTTGTCTCTGTCCTCACAGTAGTATAATTTAATAAAACATATAAAGGGAAATGATAATATAATTGCAGATTTATTGTCAAGTGTGTGAACAAGTTTTCCTTTAGATTTATTTAGCACTTAATAAACTTTGAGGGGGAGATGTTACATGCAACGTAGGATAGAACTACCATTAACAAACAATTACTAAATGAGCTGTATGCCCCTGCCAGACGTAATGTAAATGAGTATTTATTCTTTATATATATATATTGTATAAGTCTTTACTTTTCCAGACTAGAATTACATTGTTTTGTTTCTGTTTATGTGAATAGTTTATATTATTAAAGTCAGTAACACTGCAATAACCTTTAACAATGAGACGTTATGACGTACGATATTTGGGTCAGTCAGCAACTCATAAAAGCCGAGGGTTTCAGAGCCGACTTTGAGGACTGCTGGACCCGGAGCTGCGAAGACCTGCCTCTTTTGCTGCATGTTTACAGTCTGCAACTTTGTTGTGATAGGACACTCAACTTAGTGATTGTATTTCTACTCAAATATAGTGACGGTGTAATTACCATCACAGATTGTACGGAAAATCTAACTTCTTTGAAAACAAATATTTGGGCTCCCCAATTTTGACTTACTACCCGTGCATCTACGTCCTGGATTGGCCAATCAGTGGTGCCCCACGGTGGCGTGATGTACATGCACGTTTACTGCGGTGCTCTGATTGGCCAACTGAGCGGGCGGTAGGTATTGCTTCACTCTAAGTCCTCTTTCTTCCTTTTTCATCCCCTCATGCACTGCCTGAACTGGAGGCGGGACTTAGCGATACGGTCAACTGGCAAGGGAACCTGTGATAGTGCAGGGCACCCCTGTCCGGGGGTCACCAGGTGGCAACTTTCTTAGACATAACTATAGTCACAGGTAACCTGGTGTGCAGAACCCTTACGAGCCCGGACGCCCGTCCAAGAGGGGGGGCGGGGTCACTGCCCTGTGCAAGGAGCCCTGTGTTATAGGTGGTACTAGATGTAATCAAGAAGATGACAACAAGCATTAGAATAAAACATAGAGATATGGACACTTATTGAAGGAAAAGTGGTGAAATCACTTACAACAAATTGCAAGTCCTAATTAACAAGAATATTCAGCACCAATGAAGGTTTCTAAAAGTAATCTGTAAGATGACTTTATCTCAGATAAAATCCTTTCAAAAGAAGCCAGAGATATATTTTACAATGAAGGCCTTGTTGTTAGCTGGCGCCACCAGAACAAAAAAAAGCAAAGATCAGTTCGTTCGTCAAGTCGACCAAGAGATCGGGAGGAAGACATCTGAAGACCCGGAAAGATGAACTGGAAACGCCAAAACAGGTGGATGAAGATTGAAGAAGCTACAGATAAAAAGACTATACCTATGTTTTTAAGATTACTTTTGAAGAAGTGTCAATGGCTGAGAAAGTTTTTACAACAGGGCTTAATATTCAACATGTCAGTCACACCACATCAACAAAGAAGGGAGACATTCATCAGTCTGCAAACTTGCTTCCTCACAAATATGAAGAAATCACACAACGAGACTGCCTGGAAAAGAAAAAGTACTGCTCAGATTGTGCAGTAAGGATGACCATACCTACACTGAATGTAAGAATATGTTGGCTGGCTCAACCGTAAGAGTAAACGGGAATGGCTACATAGGACATAGACGTTAGGAACAAGACAAGAAGGATACGACATACGTCGAAATAGCCAAGAGAGCGGTCCAAGAGGCTCATAGACCAGAATCCACCATATTAAAACCTAAGGAGCCAATACATGATAAGGTAACATTAGTATGATCCATGCACATTTAGCCAATATCATTGCACCTGGATCATACAATGAGGAATTAAGGAAAATGTTTAAATTGAATAGCCTACCAGATGATATATTTCAGAGAATCCACAATCCGAAAACTATTTCAGGCAAACATATGCAAGCGAACTGAGAGAAAGACTACAGCTAGACAAACAAAGGTTTGAGTTAGGAGCAACAGCTGATAATAAGAAACATGGTTACCTGATAGAGATCCCCGCATAAAATGACTAGAAGTGACAAAGAGAAGATAGAAATAACAAAAGGACAGACTATAAGACAAAGGAGTAGGAGGAGAGAAGATAAGATGGAAACTGAACACAATATACAACCTGAATCTGCTAAGATATTGGATTAAAGTTATCACTACAACAAAACATGGAATCCCAACATCGAGACCAAATGAGGGACAATAGTAAAAACTGTGAAGGAGGATATATGGACATATCAAGAAAATCCCTAAGTGAAGATTATGTCTGGTCACTAATTACTACGGACAAACTAAAGACATGACCAATGACTTTTAAAATAGTAGACCTGGGTCAGAGTTTAGAAGAGTCAGAAGCGGAAACAGGATGATAGGTCTCCACTTCAACAGTTACAATCCAAGTAGAAGAAATAATGGACAATAGACAAACAGTAAGAACTTTAAGAATAATACAACACAACGTAAGAAACTGGAAGACTGAGAGAATTAACTCAAGTAATATATATCAAGAAATTGACCCTGACATTATACTAATAAACAGTCACGGTGAGATAGAAAACAACAACATAAAACTCTTTAACTATTATAAAACCAAAGAAATAAATCAATGAGAAAATGACGGAGTAGCTATAGCGGTTAAAAGAAACTTAAAATTTAAACTAATCGATGACTTCCTAGATGAATTTCTAGTAATAAAATAAATACAACTCAAGGAGACGTAATTATTGCTACTACTTATCTGCCACCGAGACGACCTTTACTTACCAAACACACTTACTTCACACTTTAGAACATTACTCCAACAACAGACTACCAGAAGAAGAATTCAATCCAGACCTATTACAATGAAATAAACAGGTATATGGAAAGACACGGCAGTAACAGATGGCTATATACGACACAGATATAATTACAGATAAAATTAAGAGACGCATGTAAGGGAAGCAAACAATAAAAATGAATGATATTATAATGGCGGCTGACATGACTAAAGATTACAAAAGCATTTTGACTTCCATAAACAAGATGATGGGGCACAATACAAAAACACCATACATTAAAGACCAAAATGGAAAAATTGCACGAGGAAATGAACAAGAGTCCGCATTCAAAAGGGAATGGGTAAAAGCTTTAAAATATCAGATGAGGAAAATGAAGATTTTGATAGTGAACACGAAGAAAGGATAGAAGAAGAAATGGGAAGACAAATACATAGAATCACCCCAAGGCAATATATAGACTATAACTTATTACCTAATAATCAACAATAACTATGGAGAAACATGCACTGTCTGAGGAAATTTAAGGAAAGTTCTGGGCTCACAGGTATTACATAAATATGATCATGAATCTACCTGAAACATTTTAAATACATGCTTAATAACTGGTTACTTCAGACAAACTAAAATATTAAAATGATATTTATTCCTAAGGAGGTAAGGACAATAGGAAATATTAAACTACAGGCCAATATCTTTATTAGAAATTACTGAAACTATTGAAAAATATTAAATTCAAGACTTATAGCCTTTTAACACAACATGGGAAAACTAACAGACAACATGGATTTATGCCCATTAGAAATAATTTAACTGCAATAGCTACAATAACGGAAATAATTGCAATGAAAAAAAGCAAGGGTAACCAGATCACTAAGTACTTCAAGGGATGTTTCAAGGCTTTGATAAAGTTTGGCATTTAGGCTTGAAATATAAAATATTAAAACTGGGACTTAACGAATACTTGCTAAGAATATTGTGTAACTATTTAGATGATAGAGAGCACAACTAAATTGGAAACTTTATGGGAACTATGTTTAATCTTTGAGAGTGAGTACCAAGGAGGATGCCTTTTCCAACACTATATACAATTTATACTTCAGACACACTCAACCTACCCCTTTAAGAATATGTAATGTTTGTTGATGATATTACTCAAATAGTATCATACCCAGGAAAATAAACTCAATTTTATGGCAATTTACACGGTAAGAGCGATAAAACATAAATGATTTGAGAAAATGGAAAATCAGGACAAATAAGAACAAATTCAAGATAATACTAATAGCCAAGATTAAACAAGTCCAGTAATAGTCGACCAGAACTATACCCATACGACACTGAAGGCAGGATGCTTGGATTAAACTAACAAAAAGAGGATATATAACATACTAAAGATAAAGAACGACAGGCAAGAATAAGCATTATCAAAATAAAACGCTTAAGAACCTTAGCATTAATAACAAAAAAGAAAGATTTATATTGCCCTTGTCAAATCAATTATGGACTACCCACCCATCCCATTGAACACCTTAGTAAAACGTGCATTAAAAGGTTACAAACAGTACAAAATATAGCCTCAGATTTATATATATAATATAAAATATACAGACCACATCAATAACAAACAGCACAAGAGAGCAAACTTTAGCAATCAATGTAGATATACAACAAAGCTGTAAATATTTGGAAAAAAAGGACTGAACTTAACACAGAAACATATCAAAACTGGATAAATAATATAGACAACGAAGAATTCCTAATTCACAGTTGGTTTAACTAATGAAGAAAGTAAATATAAGTAAATTGAACCATCTCCTGCCCCAATATACATATAAAACATTAATAGAGAGAGAATAAAGAGGGAGGAGTGACTCCACCAGCTCCACAAGAACCTGGCAGGCCTCTCCATACAGTGTACCTTAGACTAAACATAATTAATATTTAACATTTAACATTTAACACTGAACCAACATCTTAGCAAAAAAAAAAAAAAAAAAAAAGTGGGTCAGGACTACCCTCCCAGCTACACACACAAGGACCTGGGCGGGCCTATTAACTCCATCAAAAAAAAAAAAAAAAAAATAATAATATAATAATAATAATAATGTGATTACCCTCCAGCTATATCAGCCAGGAAGAAGCACTGAACCACCTCCTGCCTCAATATACACATTTCTACATAAACATTACTAGAGGACACAAAGATGAGAGGACCAACCAGCTCCATTAAGAACCTGGCAGGCCTCCATACAGTGTACCTTTAGACTAACACAACTAACACTTAACTAACACTCAAAAAAAAAAAAAAAAAAAAATGTGACTAACCTCCCAGTTACACAAGGACCTGGGCGAGCTTCAATTAACTCCAACAATAATAAAAATACACACAAGCAGCATTATATAAATAAACCAATATTAATACAAAGGTCTGACGACCCAAGGGAGCAGAACAAAGACAAAACACCAATAAGAAAGATGAAGCGATCTGGTTGAGCCCAAATTCTTTCTACTCCTACTTCTATTTCAGTTTCACCACTTTTCCTTCAACCCCTAATCTTCTTTCACCTCTTAACTAAAGACTTCGTATCGTACCGACTTTGAGTTAGGCACAAGCTTGGGTAACCTCCGGACCTTTACACTGGCATGTGTTGTCAGTTGACTTCTGTCAACTCATCGATTAGATGTACTTATGGTATTCATTCATTTGAGGCTGGCTGGCTGTATTTAGTGTTTTATATATTCAGTGTTTGATGTATTTTTGTTCTTGAGTCGTGTATTGATTTAGTTGTCAGTGATATTAGCAACCTTAAAGTAACCTAGTAGGTTCATGTGATTAGCTTTATTTCTTTGTTATTGGCGGTAAGCGTTTGTAAATATAGTTATATATTTTATATAAGTTTCTTTACTCCAATCATCAAGTATTTTTTTTTATTAAATGGGGATGCATTCAATCCATACATTACACCGTAGTTGGAGTTGTTCCAGATATAAATTTAAGGACCATATATGTCGTTCTTTTTACTTACATTCACTTTTTGTTTGTTTCGAGCCTTACCCCTTTGACACGTAACATATGTCATTGGTAATCATAGTTCAAACTAATTGTCATTGATCACAATAATTGGTGTAACAAATTATTGTGATTTTCATAATTATATTTCAGATAATACTGACATGACGAAAGGACGTAAAGACAGACGGAAGAACGTAATGTAAACACTGTCGGACAGAAGAAGAACCTATTAGACCTTGATAGGAAATCGCATGGTATCATTTAGAAGTTTATTAAGCTATATGTGAACAAAATAGCATTATTGAAATAATTCTCTTGCAATTGTGTATATAATGGGAATATCAAACTACTTGATAAATACTGTACGTTAGCTCAAGAAAACTATTCCTGTCAATGATATAGAACAACACCTTTCGCTTGCTTTCTAACACTTGTGGCTTCACGATTGTCTCCTCGTAATTATTCCTGAAGGACTGGACAAACTTACGTGAAAAAGACATTGACTCCCTTTGTAAGTCGGAAGAGGGAGCTAACCTGTATGATCAGCTCTTCTATACAGGATTGCAGGATATGGTAAAGCAGTTTTAAAGGATGAATTTTGCTTTTCCACTCGGGAAGCTTAGGTATGTGCTGAAGCATTGGTGTAGTTGTACAGGGTGGTATGAGTGCTTTTATCATATCTTCTACCAAAACTTTCACTTTACAATCATGGGTTGATCGCTCCTCTTCTCTTGCATGTAGGGAGAGAGATAGGGCGTACCAGGTTAAGAAACTATCTCCTCCACTTTCATTACTTCTAGGAAGTGTTGAAAATTTATTCTTCGTAGGGCCAAGCGGAATTATATAAAAAGAAAGACCGCTGTCCTGACTAACTCTTCTTCTAGTAAATCCTTCTGGTCCTTAACCAAAAACGTCTGTAATAACTCCTGCACTCCCTCTTTTCCTCCTCTCTTCTGACCTGATACCTCTATAGCCAACTCTCCCCCTGATAAAGCCAATCTCTTTGGCACCTTATTCTCCGCTAACTCCACCTTAGACGATTCCAACCCTATCCCTCCTACTCCTGCTCCTCCTACTGAACCTATGCACTTTCCTATAATCTCCACTCGTACGGTTGCTGGTGTGTTATCCAGGTTGGATGTGAGTAAGGCGCATGGACCGGACGGAATACCCCCTCGTGTTCTGAGGGAGTGTGCTGAAATCCGGCCCCTGTACTTTCTCGCCTCTTTCGCCTTTGCTTCAAAACCCAAACTTTTCCTTCTTCTTGGAAGCATGCTTCGGTTCAGCCCATCCGGAAGAAGGGTAACCATTCCAATCCCTCCAACTATCGCCCCAACTTCATCCCTCTCTAAGATTTTCAAAACTATCTTAAACTCTCATTTTCTCCATCACCTTGAACTCATTTCTCTTTTGTCGGATCACCAGTATGGCTTTCGTCAGGCGAGATCTACTGGTGATCTGCTCTCCTACTGCACCCATCTTTGGTCATCCTCTCTTCGGGATTATGGGGAAACTTTCGTCGTGGCCCTCGACATCTCCAAAGTATTTGACAGGGTATGGCACAAGTCTTTACTTTCTAAACTTCCCTCTTATGGTTTCTCTCCCCCACTTTGTTCTCTAATCTCTAGCTTCCTTGAGAACCGATCTATGGCAGTTGTTGTCGAGGGATCGATCTCTCGCTCTTTCTCTACCAATAGTGGTGTCCCAGTGGGTTCTCTTCTTTCACTTACTCTCTTCCTTCTTTTTATCAATGACTTACTTTACGCTACGACTAATTCTGTCCATTTTTACGCTGATGATTCTACTCTTCACTCTTCTTCACATTTTTCCCTTCCACCTAATTTTCAAACTAGATGTTTCTAGGCCTGATATCATTATATGTATCAATGCGGATCTGTGCAGCATCTCCGAATGGGGAGATGGAAACTTGGTTAAATTCAATAGTAATAAAAGACAGTATTTACCAATAACACTTTCCAAATTAGACGATCTCCCACCAATCACATTTCAGGACGCAATCATTTTGCCAAATTCTAAAATAGATATGCTAGGCCTCACCATTTCCTCTAATATGTCATGGAAGCCACACATCCTCAACATTGCTAAAGCTGCCTCCCGAAAGCTGGGAATGCTGTACAGATGCCGTAGCTACTTCACTCCTGAGCAGTTGCTTGAAGTTTATAAGGGATTCATGCGTCTTAACTTGGAGTACTGCTCTCATATCTGGGGTGGTTCTTCCTCTGTCCAACTGTTAGATAGGGTGGAATCAAAAGCATTTCGTCTTGTTGACTCTCCTCATTTAGTTGATAATCTTTTTTCCCTTTCTCGTCGCCGCAATGTTGCTTCACTTTGTAAGTACTTTAACGGACAACGTTCGGTGGATTTGGCATCCTGTGTCCCGTCGGCAAGGCCTTGGGCTGGTAACACTCGTCTTGCCCGCGGTGCCCACAGTTTCTCTGTAGATGTTGGTCACACTAGAATAACCTGCCGTTATAGCACATCCTTCTTTCCTCACACAGCCAAACTGTGGAATGCTCTGCCTTCTTCTGTGTTTCTATACTCATACAATCAGTCTCACTTTAAAAAAGCTAGTTTTCCGGCATCTTCGTGGTATAGATTAATATGGTCTTTTCCTTTTATATTTTAAAATTATTTTTACACTTATTTATTCGTCCCCCTAGGCCTCGTTATGGGTCGATGACCTGTCCCAGGTAGGATATTCGTAAAAAAAATAAATGAATAAATAAATAAAAAAATGTCTTACGTATACTTTCTTTTTAACGATCTTATTATTCACATCGACGTCAATAGGCAGTCTAATGAAGCACTTTCTAACTTGGTTAATATAGCCATTGAATAATTTATGGTCAATGTAATTTTTTATAAAATGTTATATCTTATTATTATTATTATTATTATTATTATTATTATTATTATTATTATTATTATTATTATTATTATTATTATTATTATTATTATTATTATTATTATTAGTATTACTCTTATTATTATTATTATTATATGATCCTATATACAAATTACTTTACAATTAATCTTATACTAATACTGTTGCTTTTGCTAAGTAATTTTGTTGTTTGATACTGGTATAATAAGGCTTGATACATCACAGCATTAAGACAAACAACAGTGACAGATGTAATAACTTTACATCAATGTTTTGATCCATTGTCATTTATATTCTACGATGTGGGTTATTATATATGAAAGACAACCTCATTTACTTGTTTGTTGTTATTACACTTATGTATTAGTTACTTAGTGAAATTGACTGTAGTTAATTATTTCAACAGTTTTATGAAATGGTAAAGAACTGCACGAAATTTCATCATTAAATCTGCGTAAAGTTGAAGGCAAAAAATACGACGTCCAGTGACCTCTGCTGTTGATTGTGGAAAGAAGATACATAAACAAGATGTAGTTTAACACTTAGCAGTTTATTTTATCTCACGGTACAATTAGTAAACAGTGTAAGACGTCTTTGATGTTCGTAGTAAACCAGACATGATAACTTTCAGAAGAGAGGAAGTTTTATATTATAAGGAGAGACTCACATGATATATGATCACTAAGAGTACAGAGAATTAACCGTCTGCATATTTCTGGAGGTCAGTAGAGATTTATTTTCCATAACCCCCACCTCCGCCGCCGTAACCGCCACCGCCACTACCTCCGTAGCCGCCACCGCCTCCTCCGTAGCCACCTCCCCCATTGCGTCCGCCACCACCGTAGCCGCCACCGCCACCTCCGTAGCCACCCCCACCATTTCCGCCGCCACCACCACCATAACCTCCACCTCCTCCTCTTCCACCATATCCGCCACCACCACCACCACCACCATAACCGCCGCCCCCACCTCCGTAGCCGGCCCCACCACCACTTCCACCATAACCTGGCATGGCGGAGCAGCACACCGCCAGGAGGACCACGCCCAGGGACACTAACACCAACTTCTGAAATTGTGAAGACAATATATTAGTACAGGACTGTCTTAAGGGTAAGAATAATCTCTACAGTGAACGAACATTATCGAGATATTTCTTCATCACGTTTACTAACCAATCTGTTTTAATTGTCGTTTAACTGAAAGAAAATAAAGGAGAAAAGGAAGTGCCATACAGTCATATTAATGCTAGTCATATAAAAAATCTAACTATAGTTTATTAGAGAGATTACAAGTGAATTCATTTTATTGTAAGCAGAATACCGCATTAGAAATAACAACATGTTGTAATTTAATCCTTATTTATAACATTTATATCTTCGTAATAATCTTCATTCATTTCCTCAACTTTAAGAATATACTGTAAATGATGATATAATTTATAGGCTAGTAAGATTATTTTAAACATCATAGATCCAGTCTTGGTGATTCCTCAGCCATAAAACTCTTATTAGGACTCTGGCTTACACAAAGATGAAACCATCCTATTGTATCAAACCAAAATGCAAATTATCTTTAATTTTTAATATACTTTAATAATATGAAACAATTCAGTTATTTACAAACATACTTGGCAGATTTATATGAATCAAATAACGTATTCAGTGAATTAATAATGTTAATTTTAATGCAGATAAGAGCAGTTGTATAATGCGAAAACATACCATATTGGAGTTGTGAGGATTAAGCTCCTTTACGAACTGATGAAGTGATGAGCCGGTGAGAGTTTATATACCCCAGCCTAGAGTAGCCCGTCACCCACCTCCGCCCTGGTGAGTCAAGTGAGAGTCCAGTGTTTATATTACCGCATCGTGTGATTCTTTGCATCATCATTGTCTCTCAAGGCTAGGGGGATGATATTGTGTGTTAAACACTTAATAGGTGTTAACTAACCTAACTTTGATGTCTCTTATAAACGTTACGATTTCTGCATTAACTGTCATTATTTTTTTTAAGGATTATGTTGAAGGACTAATTAATGAGAGCACTAATAGCTATAATGCTGTACCCAAGTACAATATATATATTAACCATCACATTCAATAACCAAATTTCAGGATAATATAGTGTTCCTTTTGAGATACTGTCCTTAGCGTACGTGATCTACCATCGAATAAATATGAAAACTCTTAAACATATAGACTTGTAGAGACTATTATCAAAACTGACAAAGATATTACTCCTGTAACAAATTACCTTTCCTTGTTCCATTTTATTCTTTTTATTTACTTATATTTATATTCCTTATTCTTATTTCTTTCACTTACTCTTACTCTTTCTTTTATTTATTCCCGTTATTCTTTCTCGTTTTACTCTTGAGAGGTGGAGGGAGTGAGGGAAGTAGTGAGAGACCAATTGCTTACGTTTGAGGAGAGGCTGTGATGGGAGGGGAAGAAGTTGTTGTCATGCCTCTCACACCAAAGGGGAGGCTGAGATGGTGGATAGCTGTGTACTACGATACAACAGAGGAAATATGGGATAGTTATTATATATATGACTCACCTTATTACTGCATAATACCAAGACATTTATAACACATCACTTCTTTTCAATAAAGGAGGGATAAAGTAGGACTCTTATTAACGGTCACTGTATTTATTAAATACTTTCTATTGGGGTTTGACAATTTTATACATCGCAGCAATAAACCTCTCTTCCTAGCTAGCTAACCAAGGGGTCCATGACTCACAATACATTTCGGGAAGCGGATAAACCAAACATGTACTCACATTTTAGCCGCTATGTGAGGAGGTAACACCCAAGACACAACCACACTTAACTTGGACCAAACACAGTCTCCTCTTTTCAAACTGCCTCAACCCACAAAGAGATGTCACAACTTTCATGACGTCAGACCTCATAGGCTTCCTCATTGGCTGAAGAAAGGCCTAAGGCCTTCACACTATTGGCTCGAAATTGGCAGGAACTCTCAGGTGGCGGGAACTCATGGCACTGTTACACTCTTCCCAATTATGAAATGGTTGATTTAATGGTGTATTTGTTAAATAAAAGTGCAAGAAATGGTATAGATAAAATACTTATTGCAGGCCAAAAGAAAACAAATGATGATATGTGACCCAAAAATATATGGAATGGAACCTAAAGGAAACAAAAACTTCATGTGAGAAAACATAGTTCAAGTCTCCCAGAACTGAGGTTCGTCTGAAAGGAACAGAAGATGGAAACCCCCTGAGAATATTTTGGGTTATATTCTATACCATGTCTTTGAAAATAGAGGAAGTCATAGTTGCATTGTTAATAATAATAATAATAATATAATAATAATAATATTATTATTATTATTATTATTATTATTATTATTAGTAGTAGTAGTAGTAGTAGTAGTGGTAGTAGTCAGTGGAAGTGAGGTCAAAATAACAAAAGATGGCCAAAGACACCCAGGCGAAGTAATCGGCACGATTGACTTCAAGACGGTGTACGTAACGGGAAAGGTAAATGAGTGGGTTAGGGAAATCCAAGCACTGTCTGAGATTGCTAACACAGAGCCACATGCGGTTTTTGCGGCATGGCATTCACCCATGGAGTCAAGCATCGCTGGAACTACCTGATGCGCACTATCCCTGATATTACACCCCTCTTCTACCCTCTGGAAGAAGCTATCAGCGTCAATTTTATTCCCAAATTAGTGAAACACCCTCACTTAACCCCAGCAGAAAGATCACTACCAACGAGAAGGGGAGGAATGGGACTGACCAATCCCGAGGAGAGTGCTGCCACCGAACATCAAAACTCAGTTAAGCACACGGCAGCCCTCACGGACCACATAATAGCTCACAACGCAACAAGGGGAGGTGGATACCAGTGAAGTAAACAAGATTCGAAGGTCCATTACGACAGAACGACAGCACGGCCAAAGTGATAAGTTGCAGCAACTGATGCTGCAAGTACCAGAGAATTTGGAAAAAAAGTAGCTATAACGCAGGAGGTGGGAGCCTCAAACTGGTTAACTACGTTACCGATAAGGGCAAATGGTTTCACTCCCAATAAACAAGAATTTACAGATTCCAATGCTCTAAGGTACGGTAGGCCAGTGGAAGGTTTGCCCTCCCAATGCATGTGTGGCTCTTCCTATGACGTCGATCACGCCATGATGTGCAAGAAAGGGGGCTTCATATGCATGAGGCATGACGAAGTAAGGGATCTCACAGCAAATATGTTGAAGGAAATCTGCCGTGATCTCAGGGTAGAACCGACCCTCCTTCCATTGGACGGTGAGATTTTCCAACATAGGTCTTCAAACACATCCAACGAAGCCCGTGTTGACGTCAGTGCTCAAGGATTCTGGACGCGGGGACAGAGAGATGTCGACTGTCCATCTCTCTCCTTTGGTCGTTTTTGCTCTGCATCAGGGGAACGAGAGCATCGGCCCCAAAGCCGACAATAGTTGCAGGTATTGACTATGAGCCTACAGTCACTGAATGCCGCATAGATCTGCGGCTCAACTAACTCAACACAGCTAGGATAGCTACCTATGTATTAGGATAGTTAATTTTAAGATAATAAAATGGTGGCTAAGGTATGGGGAAGGCTGGAGGCCATTAAAAAAAAAGTAGTCAGTAAAAACTATTAGAGACACTGTTCCCATAAATTTTCACAGTAAGTTATTATTTCTTTTTAATACATGTTTCGGTCCTTAATTTCTCTTGCATAACAAAAATCTTTACTTAACATTAAATCGACCAATGCTTACAGTATATGATTTTCTAACATATTTGTTCGTAATGTGGTTGTATTTTAAAGTTGTTTGGTAGAATAACTTTGGTACACCTCTTAACATCAATATTTTAATTGGATTGGTATTGGATATGTAGTGGCTCTTGTATGAGTTCTCACTCCAAAAAGTTTCCTTACGATTTTTTGTGAGAAACTATGAAACAATGACGAAATTTTTTGACAGTCCTACCGAAGCAACAGGAGTCGTGGTGATCTTTTTGAAATTCACCTATCCCCTCCGTAAAGATAATTTTTGGCGTAGGGTTACGTGAACATGTGCCAAAATAGGTCTACCCTGCTTGGGAAAACCTCTGTCAATACCTTTTGGGCCATTATAGGACAGAACTGTCGAAATTTGTACAAGAACTTAAAAATAAAATTGGAGAATATCTGAAAAAACCTCAGGTGAATACTGTTGTGGGTTATCAAAGAAGATAAATAAATAAGATGTAGTTTCACACTTCATAATTTATTTTTTCTGATAGTACAATTAGCAAACAGTGTAAGAAGTTTGTGATGTTCTTAGAAATCCATACATGATAATTTTTGCAGGAGGGTAAGTTTAATAAGGAGAGACTCATACAATATAAGACAATTAAGAGTTCAGATAATTAAACATCTGCATATTTCTGGAGGCCATTTGAGATTTATTTTCCATAACCTCCACCTCCGCCGCCGTAACCGCCAGCACCACCGCCGGAGCCGCCAGCACCACCGCCGTAGCCGCCACCGCCACCTCCGTATCCACCTCCGCCATTTCCGCCGCCGCCGCTTCCACCATAGCCACCGCCGCCCCTACCACCATAGCCGCCGCCGCCTCCACCTCCATAACCCCCTCCACCACCACTATAACCACCTCCACCTCCTCCATAGCCGCCACCGCCACCTCCTCCATAGCCGCCACCGCCAACTCTTCGTCCACCGGGCCTGGCGGAGCTGGACACCACCAGAAGGGCCACACACAGGGACACTAACACCAAGTTCTGAAATTGTGTAAACATGATATTGGTGTTATACTGAGGCGAAGAATAATCTTGAGTGAACTTACAGTGTTAATACTTTCCATTTTAATGAGTATAAAGACGAAGGAATTAATACAATGGAAGTATGTCCATGAAGAATATAGATACTGTTAACCTTCGATAAATTATACTTAACCACCTCTCTATTGACTAATTTAGTAAAATTTTACGTAAACAGAATATTAGTAAATAATTTAAGTCTTAATAATACAACCTGGATCATTCTTTGTACTTATTATATTACGACTGTCTGAGGAATATAACAGTAGGATTCTTGTTATGGATAAACAAAATAACAATAAATAGGATTAGGTCCTTGTGATCTCTTGAGCTGTGAGGCTCTCATAGACACGGTTGTATACACAGTTGCTTGAAATTAACAAATGTAATCTTTATCTTTCGATATAAGTTAAGCAACAATTTTATTTTAATTATAATATTTACAGTAATAAAGTTCATTACATAATCAATTAGGTTATATAGTGTTTACACTGAATTCATTAATAATATTAGTCTTTGTGCGGAAGTGGAAGGCGATTCAGCCATTAATTCTTACCATATTTGAGTTGTGAGGATCAAGTTCCTTTATGAACTGGATGAAGAGATGAGCAGGTGAGAGTTTATATACCCAGCCATGAGCACCCCGTCACCCACCCCGCCCTGGTGAGTCGAATGAGAATCTGGAGTTTACATTACCGCATCGTGTGATTCTTTACATCAATTCATTGTGTCTCAAGGCTAGGGGCATAATATTGTATTAAAAACTTTCTTTCTTTTTTTAAGGGGAATAGCCCACCCGAGCACAGGTCATCGACCCACATCGGGGCCTGCGGGTCGAAAAAATAAGAGTAATAAGAAATTAAAAATAGGAGAGAAAAATACCAAATTAATCCACACCATTAAGATGCCGGAAAACCATTTTTTTTAAGTGAAACATATTGTATGAGTATGGAAACACAGAAGAAGGAAGAGCATTCCACAGTTTAGCTGAGTGAGAAAGAAGAATGTACTATAACGGGTTATTCTAGTGTGACTGACATCCACACAGAAACGGTGGGCACCGCGGGCAAGACGAGCGATACCAGCCCACGGCCCTGCCCGCGGTACACAGGATGCCAAATCCACCGAACATCGCCCGTTAAAGTACCTGTAAAAGAGAGAGAGTGAGGCAACATTGCAGCGAAGAGAGCGGGAAGCAAGATTATCAACTAAAGGAGGAGAGTTAATAACAAGAATTCCCTTTTATTCCATCCTATCTAACAGATGGACAGAAAGAGAAAACCCCCTGATATGAGAGCAGTCCTCCAAGTTAGGACAAATGTATCCCTTATAAACTTGAAGCAACTACTCATAAGTAAAATAGCTATGGCATCTGTACAGCCTTCTTAGCTTTCGCAAGATAGCTTCAGGAATGTTATGGATGTGTGGCTTCCATGAAATATTAGAGGAAATGGTAAGGCCTAGGATAGCTACTTAAGAATTTGGCAAAATAATTTCGTCATGAAATGTGATTGGAGGGAGATCTTCTATTTTGGAAACTGCAATCGGTAAATACTGTGTTATATTACTAATAGATTTAACCAAGTTTCTATCTCCCCATTCGGAGATGCTGCACAGATCCGCATTGATAGATGAAATGATATCTGTAGATATATGAGACGAATATGGCTGTAATATGTAACTCTGTACTATTTACCATTATTGATTCAGGTCTCTGTATTATATGTTTTATAATCATACTCCCTTTTGTCACCGAGTGTTAGTTCATGTTTTGGGCACATGCGCGCTGTATGCGCATGCGCAGATAGAGATGCCCAGAGAAATTCCAAGACAGGACGCTGTTTACCCCTGTCTTAACTCCTTTTTGTGTTTGTACCAGAAATAGAACTTACGGACTTGACATCAGTGTGTTTCCTTTACCCCTGATTGGAAGCATCACCTGGGTCTCCCACATGGCGCAGTGTTTAGCTGGGACATCACATTATTCAGAATTGGAGTGGACACAGAATCTCTCTCGGAGCCGCCATCTTGTCAACTTCCCTTGTCGAGTGGATCTCAGCGCGTACCTCAACACGATATTTCTGGATTTACAGTGCAGTGTTGTGAAGTGCTTTTTCAGTGTTGTGTGTGCCCTTTAGTGTCTTTAAAGTGTTTCCCCGTGTTCCTGCACTTTTTACAGAAGAGGGGAGCCTTTTTAAGACCTATGGGAGAGCTCAAGTTTTGACATCCACCCCGTTCCTGTCTCGACTGGCACTGCGCGAGCCAGCCAGCCTGCCCCGAGTACACGCACGAACGAACGCACACACACACACACAGACGCTCGCAGATATCTTCCATTTAAATACGATTGCTCTTCTGCTCACTTATTAATTACAGTAATTGTGAGAGAAATAAACCAGGCCATATGGAAGATCAGGAATTTATTGGGTTTTCTTCAGATACCCAACAAGCCCAACTTCAGACGGATGTCGGTGCAGTAAGTGGACTCCAAGTGGATCGGAAAGTGGATCAAGCGGCCCCACCCACCCTTAGCCCCCACTACACACGTCCGCAATCTGCCACAGGTGTCGACTTCCTTCATTTAATTCAGTTTTTGGAAGAAAACCGACTACAAGACGACATCAGGAGGCGACAGGAAGACGATGAATGAAGACGTGAAGAGAATCACAGACATCAACAAGAAAATGCCAGATTCAGTGCCATTATCGAGTTGTTGGCACCTGTTAACCTTCAAGCAGCTACTACACCTGCCTCTTCGTCCACAGGTGCACCTGCAGGGTCCTCTTCAACTTCTTTGCCCCCCCCCACAGAAAGCACTTGCTCAGAGTCCACCGCCACTCCAAGCTGATGCCTCGTTCCAGGTATTCCGTGAATGGCGTCGGAGGTGGGAAGATTATTCGATGATGGTCGATTTATCAAGGTTGCCTAGGGAGAAACAGCTGATCCAGATGAGGATGTGTCTCACCCTAGAGACGCAACGTATCCTGGAGCACACCCTGCAAATTCCCCACGACACAGACAAGACTGTGAAGGACGTCTTGGATGCTTTACAGACTCATATCAAAGGTCTCCGCAACAAAGCTCTCCGTAGGAGAGAACTTCTCAGTTGTAAGCAGCTGGAGGGTGAGTCGTTTGCCGATTTTTACGTACGACTCAGACGCATCGCTGAGGAGGTTGACGTTTGTCCTGGGAACTCGTCGACTTGTGAGGAAACACAGCTGAGGATGATTATCCTCATGGGCGTGCGGGACGAAGAGCTAATTCAGAAGCTTATCTCCCTCGACACTGCCTCTTCTCTACAGGATGTTGTCACCACCTGCCGCTCTTACGAAGCCACCAGAAGTGCGACTTCTGCCATTCGTGCTCCATCTAACCAGCTGTGTGCCATCTCCGCATATAAGAAGAACAAAGGACGTGACCGGACTTCAGCTTCACATCCGACTTCAGCTTCACATCCGACTTCAGCTTCACATCCGACTTCAGCTTCACATCCGACTTCAGCTTCGCATCAATCTTCAGCATCACTTCAGACTTCGACGCCAGGTCATTCCTGCCAGTATTGTGCTCGTCGGCATGGTTCTGAATGCCCTGCCGCTGACAGCACCTGCAATAACTGTGGCCGTCGTGGTCATTGGGCTAGGACACTGAAGTGCCCTGCCAACAACGTTCAGTGCCGCTCCTGTAGCCGCATTGGACACTTTGACAAATGCTGTCAGTCACAGAAGAAGAATAATGCTACTTGCAAGTCTCAGGCGGCGAAGAACAAGCGCTGTCGTCGCGTGGGATCCTCTTCTTCCCCTGTCAGCAAGACACCTCAGCCCATCTGTGTTCACCTGTCATACGGCGACATTACTTCCCGTATCCAGATGCTTCCTGACACAGGTGCGGACGTCACAGTCATCGGCACAAGACACCTCGACATTCTGGGGATCCCTAGGAGCAGCTTGCAACCACCGTCAACTTCTACAACGCTCACCGCAGACGGTTCTACAATGGCACCTGCTCTGGGTACATTTCAGGCTACCCTCACCCTAGGTAAGCAGTCATGTTCTGCCAGGATTCAGGTCCACAAAGGTGTTCAGATGCCACTACTGTCTTATGGCCACTGTCAAGAGTTGGCCATAATATCTTCAGACTTCCCTAAGCCAATTCTGGAAATAAAACATGTCAACAGGTGCAAGGAGCTGCCCCTTCCACCCAATACGTCACCTTCTGCAGCCAGGGAGTTCTTCCTACTGCAATTCAAGGACGTGCTGGTTTCCAAGGAGGACCTCAAGACGGCTCCACTCAAGCCAATGGCTGGCTCCCCCATGAGAATACACCTGAAGGATGACGCAGTACCTTTCGCCATCCACACACCGAGACAGATACCCTTCGCTTTTCAGAGCCAAGTGAAGAAGGAACTCGACTCTATGGTAGCCCATGGGATCATTAAGCCTGCTGGTGACGACCCCTCGGATTGGTGTCACCCCATGGTAGCAGTCGCCAAGAACATTACTGGAGGTCGTATCACCGTCGACCTCACTAAGCTGAATAGCAAAGTTTCCCGCCCGACCCACCCTTCACCGACACCCTTCACCGCTATACGCAGTGTGGACCCGAAGGCAAGGTATTTTACTACAGCAGATGCCTTATGTGGGTACTGGCAGATGGAACTTGCGGAAGAAGATCAGCACCTGTAATATGTAACTCTGTACTATTAACCATTATTGATTCAGGTCTCTGTAGTATATGTTTTATAATCATACTCCCTTTTGTCACCGAGTGTTAGTTCATGTTTTGGGCACATGCGCGCTGTACGCGCATGCGCAGATAGAGATACCCAGAGAGATTCCAAGACAGGACGCTGTTTACCCCTGTCTTAACTCCTTTTTGCGTTTGTACCAGAAATAGAACTTACGGACTTGACATCAGTGTGTTTTCTTTACCCCTGAGTGTAAGGACCACCTGAGTCTCCCACAATATCTGCTCTGGAAACAGATCTAGTTGGAGAATTATAGGGAAAGGAAAAATGTGAAGAAGAGTGACGAGTAGAATTATCAGCGTAAGAATGGATATAATTAGTCGTAGCGTGAAATAAATCATTGATAAAAAGAAGGAAGGCAGTAAGTAAAAGAACAGAGCCCTGTGGAACACCACTCTTGGTAGAAAAAGATCTTTGAGATCGATTCCTCGTCAACAACTGCCCTGGACCGGTTCTCAAAGAAGCTGGAAATTTGAGAACAAAGTGGGGGAGAGAAACCATAAGAGGCAAGTTTAGAAAGAAAAGACTTGTGCAATACCCTGTCAAATGCTTTGGAGATGTCGAGGGCCACGACGAAAGTTTCCCCAAAATCCCTAAGATTAGATGACCAAAGATCGGTGCAGTAGGGGAGCAGATCATAAGTAGCTCTCGCCTGGCGAAAGACATACTGGTGATCTGACAAAAGAGAAAGGCGTTCAAGGTGACGGATGTAATGAGAGTTTAAGATAGTTTCGAAAATCTTAGAAAGGGATGAAGTTAGGGCAGTGGGGCCATTGGTTAGAGAGATTAGAATGATCACCCTTCTTCGGAATGGGCTGAACCGAAGCATGCTTCCAAGAAGATGGAAAAGTTGTGGTTCTTAGGCAGTGGCGCAAGAGGCGAGAAAGCACAGGGGTTAAAATTTCAGCACACTCCCTCAGAACACGAGGGGGTAATCCGCGCGGTCCATGCGCCTTAATCACATCCAAACTGGATAACACACCATCAACCCTACGAGTGGAGATTATTGGAAAGGGCATACAGTAGGTTCAGTTAGAGGAGCAGGAGTAGGAGGGGTAGAGTTGGAGTAGTCTAATTATTTAAATAATTATTTATCCATTTGGGGTCATTGTTATATGTTCTGAGTTTTCTGTTTGGTATATTCTGAGTTTGTGCATTAAGTAACTCATTATTTGAATTTTTATGGAGCTCGTCAACCTCAAATCTCGTGATCATTTCATCCTCAAACGTCATATTTTGTGAAATTATCGTTTTCAGGTCACCAGGTAAAGTGAGGTCGCCCTCTGTGGGTACATTCTGTGAGGTCATGGAATTTACCCCCAAAGTTTGCCCTTCTGAAATCTGGGACTTTAATAGAATTGTCCTTGCAACTGACATTCAGTTCTACTGTAAATCTCACTTCTTTGTGATCGCTGTTAGCTAGTTCGTTCCCTACCTCGACAATACTAATGAGGTTTTCTCTGTTTGACAGAACTAAACCTAGTATATCATTACCACTGGATGGGTTCGGCTATATGTTGACTTAGAAAACAGTCCTGAACTGTTTCAAAAAATTCCTCTGACTCTGAGTTACCCATAAATTTGCCTACAATGCAGATTTTGCTATGTCTGGATGCCCTGTGTATTTTATCCCCCAAAAGTTGCTCATTCACACGATCGAGATTAGGAGGCCTATATATTACTCCTCAATAATTTTTCCCTAACATTGTTTAATTCTATCCAAATTGTTCCTGTATTCAGTTCAGTTTTTATTTCCTTATTGATTTCACACTTCAGATTATCTTTGACATAGATTGCTACCCCGCCTCATTTTATAACCTGCCTATCGGTATGGAATAATTTGTAACCTTTAATTTGGTATTCAGCGGGTAACTCACGTGGGGAATGGGACAACTGGCCGCCGCCATCTGGCCGCAGCCCAACTCGCCGCGGGAAACTCGCCGCGGCCGACTGGCCGCCGCGGACTGGGGGTAAACTGCTCTCAAGGCCAGTCGGCCGCGGCGAGTTTCCCGCGGCCAGTTGGGCTGCGGCCAGATGGCGGCGGCCAGTTGTCCTAGACCCACTCACGTGAGTCTAAGTTTATCCATGTTTTTGTGAATGCTATTATATCGATGTTTTGGTACATACCAACGCCCATTGTATTTATCATATTTCTACTGTTTGTGTAGTAGACGTTTAAGTTTGTCTTAATCTGAGTCCTCTCTTTGTCGCAATTAACTTTTAACTCCTTGCCTAATTTAGTTTTGTTATCATTTCAAGCACTATTTCTCTGTGATCTTTCACTTTGTTTACCCGTGCCTACTGCAGTCTCCTCGATCCCCATGCTCACATGTTCCCCAAGCAGTTTAAAGACTTCAATATCTTTTGAACTGAGGTTTGTAGCTGTTATGGTGGCAGTGGTGGTGTTTTTGGTGGTAGTGGTGGTGGTTATTGTGGTAGTTGTGGTTATTATGGCAGTAGTAGTGGTGATTATGGTGGTAGTAGTGGTGGTTATCATGGCATTGGGGGTATTTATGGTGATATTGGTGGCAGTTATGGAGGTAGTAGTGGATGTCAGATGAATTGGCAAATGACAATGCCTGTTGGGGTCAATGAGTGCCTCATGACGCTCTGAGTCCCACTGAATCACTCACGTCATGCCTTCTTCATCAGTACATACACTCCAACACTGGATGCAGAGGATGACATCAAGGAGGCCTTTCTTGCCGTCCTTGACATAGCGCTAACCTCTATACCCAGAGAAGATAAGGTTGTGCTTCTAGGTGACTTCAATGCCAGAATTGGCAGAGATGCTGACATGTGGCAAGGAACAATAGGGAGAAACGGAGTAGCCAAGTGTAATTCTATAATGAGGGTAACTTGGGTAGAAAGGTAAAGGTAGAATTATATTTGTAGGGTCGCAAAGTGAGGAAGATTGGTAGTGTGGCCGAATAGTTATTTACCTTTAATATGATCTAGGGGAAAATCTCTAAAACAACAATTCGAAGTACAGCTATTTATTAGTGAACTGAATGGCATGGACATATTAATACATCATTATAGTGATGTTACTAGACAAACATGAATTGGATACACGTCCCACCATAAGTAACTCACCCCAAGGATTGCTCTGAAATGACTGGGGACTTTGTCTGCAGGGCCTGGTACTGCTGAAGAGAGTGATCTCGGTGGTTGCTGGACTCTGTCTCTTGTGGGAGACTCTGCTGACTGAGGACTCGGTGCTGGGAAGGGAACTGATGACACGTATACAGTAGACAGTGATCATGGTCATATCATGTATAGTATCAATAATAGTCCCTGAGGCGAAAATACAGCCTCACATATTACAAACAATCACTGCCACCTATCGGTAGCATTTCCCTAGTAGTTACTGATATGTATGTTTTTCCACTGGCTTGTTTAGGTCTGACAAAACTCACTATAATTCCAACAGCCAACTCCTCCTCAGTAAGTGGGTAGCACTTCCCTCATAGTTACTAATATGGAAGTTTCTCTACTGTTTTGGTTTGGTAGGACAAAGCTCACTATAATTCCAATGGCCAACTCCTCAGCAAGTGTGCTTCACACAACCTCACTATCACCAATACCTTGTTTAGGCAGGACGGAAAGTTCAAGAGTTCGTGGCAATACCCTCAATCCAAACACTGGCATCTCATTGACTTCATTATTGTCAGAGAAAGAGATTGCCTAGATGTCCTCATCAAATGAGTCATGCATTGCTCAGACCACTTTGACAGATCATCAGCTCGTCGGAGCCAAACACCCCCTACTTGTCGTCCCAAAGAGGAGAAGGCAACAAGCCTCTAGAAGAAGCTTTAACACTGAGCGACTGGAGGTTCCAGTGATAGTACTAAATTTCAGAGAGTAGCTCAACAATGGGCTGATAAGCAACCCAACAACAAACAACCAAAACCCGAGTGAGGAATGGGGTCCCATCAAAGCTGTCATCACAAAAACCTGCAACCAGAACCTCGGCCTGATAAAAAGAAAGCACCAGGATTGGTTTGATGACAACGACCCAGGAATCGAAGTATTCGTCAATAGTAAACGTTCTAATCTTACTGACCAAAGCTGATACCTTCCATGAGAAGAAAGAAGCGGCCCAGCGCGGACTTCGTAAACTAAAGAACGAATGATGAAAAAATCTCGCATCTGAAATGCATAAATATATGCTGATGAATATAAGATGCCTGATTTTTTTTATTCTGCTAAAATAATATATGGCCTAACTACTCATGGCGTGGCCCCCATCTGCTCATCCCAAATTACAGTAAAGACGAAGATGGCATCTTTCAGCACTGAAAAGAGCACTACCATTCCTTGCTCAACCAAAACACCGATGTGGATGTCATGATTACCCAGCAGGTCCCTCAGCATCCAGAGCTGACCCACCTCAGCTATCTTCCATCCCTGAAGGAGGTAGTTTTTTTATGGGAATTAGCCCATCCGTTCACAGGTCGAACGACCCACAACAGGGCCTGTGGGGCGAGAAAATAGGAACAGAAAGAAATTAAAAATAGAGGAGAAAAAGGTTATACTGTGTTAATCTACACCAAGAAGATGCCTGAAAACCAGCTTTATAATGTGAGACATATTGTATAAGTATGGAAACACAGGCAGAGCATACCCTGGTTGGCTGTGTGAGGAAAGAATGATGTACTATAACGGGTTATTTTAGCGTGACCGACATCCACAGAGAAACGGTGGGCACCGAGGTCAAGACGTGTGTTACGAGCCCACGGCCTTGCCGGCGATGCACAGGATGCCAAATCCAACGAACAGTGCCCGTTAAAGTACCTGTAAAAGAAAGAGAATGAATTAACATTGCGGCGAAGAGAAAGGGAAGAAAGATTGACGACTAAAGGACGAGAGTTAATGAGACGAAATGCCTTTTATTCCACCCTATCTAACGGTTGGAGAGAAGGCGAGCCACCCTAGATATGAGAGCAGTACTCCAAGTTAGGACGAATGAATCCCTTATATACTTGAAGCAACTGCTCAGGAGTGAAGTAGTTATGACATCTGTACAGCATTCCCAACTTTCGGGAGACAGCTTTAGCTATGTTAAGGATGTGTGATTTCCAGGACATATTGGAAGAAATTGTGAGGCCTAGCATATTTATTTCATAATTTGACAGAGTGATAGCGTCCTGAAATGTAATTAGTTGAAGATCGTCTAATTTAGAAAGTGTAATTGGTAAATACTGAGTATTATTAATATTGAATTTAACCAAGTTATTACCTCCCCATTTAGAGATGCTGTACAGATCCACATTGATAGAAGTAATGATATCAGATCCAGAAACAGATCTAGTTTGAGAGTTAGGGGGAAGGGGAAAATATGAAGAAGAGTGAAGAGTAGAATCATCAATGTAAGAATGGATAGAATTAGTTGTAGTGTGAAGTAAGTCATTGATAAAAAACAAACGGAGGAGAGGAGTTGAAAATAAACAGGACCCTGTGGGACACCATTATTAGTAGAGAAAGAGCGAGAGATCGATCCCTCGAAAACAATTGCCATGGATCGGTTCTCAAGGAAGCTAGAGATTAGAAAACAAAGTGGGGCAGAGAAACCATAAGAGGGAAGTTTAGAAAGCAAAGATTTGTCACATTTTTTGGAGATGTCGAGGGCCAGGACGAAAGTTTCCCCTTGATCCCAAAGAGAGGACGACCAAAGATGGATGCAATAGGAACATAAGAACATAAGAACATAAGGAGTCTGCAATAGGCCGGTTGGCCTGTGGATGGCAGCTCCTGTCGAGAGTTACAACCACTCTCTATCATCCATGAATCCATCCAGCCTCCCTTTGAAACTTTCCAGCGTCCCAGCACTTACTACAAAGTTGCTAAGCTTGTTCCACTCGTCCACCATCCTATTTGTAAACCAGTTCCTTCCTATCTCCCTCCTAAATCTTAACTTATCCAACTTGAATCCGTTGTTCCGAGTCCTATCCTGCTCGGATATTATAAGAACTTTATCTATATCACCTTTATTGATTCCTTTCACCCACTTGAATACTTCTATCATATCTCCCCACACTCTTCGTCTTTCTAGGGAATGCAAGTTTAGTTTCTTTAACCTATCCTGATATGGAAGGTTTCTATGTCCCGGAATCATTTTCGTCATTCTTCGCTGCACCGACTCTAGTGAATTGATATCCATTCTATAATAAGGGCACCAGAACTGAACCGCATAATCGAGGTGCGGCCTGACTAGCGCAAGATTTAGTTGCAATAAGACCTCTGCACTCTTATTAATTACACTTCTAGATATAAAACCCAATACTTTGTTTGCCTTATTTCGAACATTAACGCACTGTTTTCTAGGCCGTAGGTCCGGGCTTACAAGTACCCCAAGGTCTCTTTCACAAGTCGACTTCTCTAGGTTGATGTTGTTAAGGCTGTATACATTTACAGTATTTGTTCTTTCAATATTAAGTACGCTGCACTTGCTGGTGTTGAATTTCATTTGCCATTTTTCAGACCACCCCTGCAGTTTATTTAGATCCTCCTGTAATGCATTTGCATCCTGCCGTGAATTAATCTGCCTCTCTATTTTGGTGTCATCCGCAAACTTGCTTATGTCACTGCTGATCCCAGTATTTAGATCGTTTATGAAGATTATGAACAAGAGTGGGTCTAGTACTGACCCCTGGGGAACCCCACTGGTTACACGACCCCACTCAGATTAACACCATCTACCCTGACCCTCTGCGTTCTATCGGTGAGCCATGATTTTATCCAATTTAAAACTTTCCCCTCGATACCATGAGCCTTAATTTATCTCAGAAGCCTCTGATGCGGTACTCAGTCAAATGCTTTGCTAAATTCTAAGTAAATAACATCGTAATTTTCGTCATTATCTACTACCTCAAAGACTTTCCTAAAAAATGTCAGCAGATTTGTTAGACAAGATTTTCCCTTTGTAAACCCATGTTGAGAGTAGTAGATTAATTTGCTTTTCTCTAAATGCGATCGGATGTTATCTGCTATAATTGATTCAAGAAATTTCCCCACTACTGACGTCAAACTGATCTGCCGGTAATTTGACGCTGATGCTCTGTCTCTTTTTTAGAATATGGGTACTACATTTGCCTGTTTCCACAAGTCTGGCACAACTCCGGTGTCTAATGATTTTGTAAATAAGTTTACGAGGGTTCCGCTAATCGGTTCCCTACACTCTTTCAAGACTCGAGGGAAAATTTCATCCGGCCCTGGGTATTTTGTCTTCTTTAGTTTATTTATCTTCTTAAGAACATCCTCTTTTCTGATAGTGATATTCTTTAATTTCTCTTCTTCCTTTCCCTTAAATATTAGTTCCACCTCTGGAATTTCATCCCGAATTTCCTCTGTGAAAACTAATAAGAAGTAGCTGTTCAATGCTTTGCTTATTTCCTCACTGCCATTTATCACTTCTCCCCTCCCTGACTTTAAAGGCCCAACTTTGTTCTTGACCTTTGTTCTATATACCTGGAAAAATCCCTTGGGATTCGCCTTGGATGGCGAAAGCCATACTGGTGATCCTACAAAAGAGAATGGCGTTTAAGGTGACGGAGAAAATGGGAGTTCAAGATAGTTTCGAAAATCTTAGAGATGGATGAAGTTAGGGCAATGGGGCGCCATTTAGAGGGATTAGAATGGTCACTTCTTCGGGATGGGCTGAATCAAGGTATGCTTCCAAGAAAAAGGAACAGTTTGGGTTTTGAGGCAGAGGCGAAAGAGGCGAGCTAGCACAGGGGCCAGAGCTTCAGCACACTCCCTCACTTTTCTCATTTTTTATCTTTTTTTATTTTTCTTAATTTTTTATTATTAATATTATTATTATTATTATTATTATTATTATTATTATTATTATTATTATTATTATTATTATTATTATTATTATTATTATTATTATTATTATTATTGATATTTTTATTATTATTATTATTATTATTATTATTATTATTATTATTATTATTATTATTATTATTATTATTATTATTATTATTATTATTATATTTTCGCCGCTCAGGCCCTCATGTGAATCAATGACCTGTACCCGGGTGGGCTAACCCTCTGACCTGACTACCTACTGCAGCGGTGCTTTTTGAAGATTAGTAGGGTCATTACCTAATATCTGACCATTCTGGACTTGATCTCACTCTCCTCTGTATATATATACCTTGTTTTGTACTTCTCCATAGTCTGTACTCACCCCTGCAGATGTGAATTACACAAAAGCGCTTGGGAACTTCGTGTTTTCTTCTTTCCTTGTGGTTATCAGCATATATATATATATATATATATATATATATATATATATATATATATATATATATATATATATTTATTTATTTATATATATATATATATATATATAATAAAATAAATTCTCGATGACACCAATTGTAGGAGAATCGAGGCTACCATTATCCATGAACAACTACTCTGGACTGGCAACATTACCCGCATGGATGACAGTAGACTGTCAAAGCAGCTACTTTACAGTCACCTAACGAATAGTAAACGTAACGCTGGTGGGCAATTGAAAAGGTATGAGGATAGTCTTAAGACAAACCTGAAAAAGTGCCAAACCGACACCTTCACCTGGGAGACGATTACTCCACACAGTAAATTTTGGAGGAGCGCCACAAAAGAAGGTGTGTCAATACTTTCGAATTAGCCCGACTGCAAACCGAGGCAGACAAGCGCCAAAGTCGGAAAGACACTGCGGGAGGGAGTGGCGGACCTTCCCGCACTCGATCTAGCCCCCCATATGTGCAACATCTGTGAACGACTCTGCCGGTCCCGTACCAGCCTCTTTAGCCACCTCAGAACTCACCAACATAGGTGACATCCCTAATAACTCATATCATTGTATTATAGCTGGATGATCGACATACTCGATTCCGAGCGACAGCAAATTAGTAGTAGTAGTAGTAGTGTGTGTGTATGTATGTGTGTGTGTGTGTGTGTGTGTCGCCTTCTTTGCCACGTGCGGGTACTTGAAAATGGCAGATATTTTAATTGTGAATATCTGAACATCACGAATATTTCAAGAGTGCAGATATCTGAACATTGTATATAAGTATTTAAAAATTACGGATATTTGTACCTGTGAATTTTTCAAACTTAGGTTTTTTAATTACGGATATTTGAAAATTGTTATTATTGAAAACTAATAGAAACATCAATATTTTGGATATGTAACTTTATCGAACATCAGGGAACTCTGTAAACATCATGAAAATCGAGAAATTATAATAAACAAATAAAAGTTTCTCTTCTTATCATCCTCTCCCGATTAAAACCAATTCTTGACTCTACTATGAACAAGACGAGGCAAAGGTCGAAATTGAGTAGCGTAATAATAATCACAAGCATAAACGGTGTTTTCTACCAAGTGGTCCTTCATATATACGTCAGAATACTGTACCTCTTCTGTTTGCCAGTAGTAGTACAATGTGTTCACTATCACAGGTGCAGGGTGATCTAAAAGTTGGAGTGCACTGATATATAACTTGTTTTGAATTACTGTATATTATGTACTACTTACAGTATATATTAAAAAAAATATTGTCATTAGTAACTATTTATCATCTGTGGTAATTAGAACAATATTACTAAAGACAAAAAATAAGGTCACTGTAACTTTTGGATCATACATTACAGAACTTCCTGCGAGTATTTTCACCTTGGTTCCCTCCCTCTCTCTCTTCCAAGACAATAACGATGATGTAAAGTAATTGATGGTGCGTTTAGAAAATAATTTTGATTGTCGTGTCACCCTTCATGGCCCGAGTGACAGGCATGGTGGTGAACCCAGGTATATAAACTCACACCAACTCATCTCTTCATCCAGTTCATAAAGGAGTTTGATCTTCACAAATTCACCATGGTAAGACTTATAGTAACCTGAACCAACATTGTTTCATCATTATAGTAGCGTCTCTGATCATCTAACGCTTATGGTGTAGTCTCGCGGATTATCACTCTCAACTTCCAATTTCTTACAGTTCACTTATAATACACAAGTATTCTATGAATGTTTAATAATATCCTTACATTTTTAATAATGTAGTAATGGGTGTAATGAGGTCCAGATTTCATCATTTGCTGTTTTTGTGGTTTTGTGAAGTTTCGTGTTAAGTCAGTCAGTCAACTTTACTCTCTCTCCGGCGGTGTTACTATAGCTAAGTGTGTTTTTCTCTCATTCTCTCTCAGTGATGACATGAATCAACGAGTCGCTTCTTATAAGAAATGAATGTATTAATTCTAACCCTTATCTGTAAAGATACTCCTCGTCATCAGCATTGTTGACATTATTTCAGAGGTTGGTGTTTGTGGTCCTGGGCGTGTCCCTCCTGGCGACATCCAACGTCGCCAAACCAAGTGGATATGGAGGTGGTGGCGGCGGCCATGGTGGAGGTGGCGGCGGCTATGGTGGCGGTGGCGACGGCGGGTATGGAGGTGGAGGCGGAAGCGGCTCAGGAAGGGGGGGTGGAGGATTCGTCTGCTTCAGTATTGGAGGCGGCAGTGGTAGTGGTGGTGGCGGCGGTAAGGGAGGTGGTGGCGGTGGTAGTTATGGTAGCGGCGGCGGCGGTGGAGGTTATGGTGGCGGCAGCGGTGGAGGTTATGGTGGCGGCAGCGGCGGCGGTCGTTATGGTGGCGGCGGCGACGGCGGTGGTTACGGTGGTGGCGGCACAGGAACCATCTGCTATAACGTTGGGGGCGGTGGTGGCGGTGCGGTGGAGGCGGCTGGTGGTGGTGGCGGTGGTGATATGGTGGTGGTGGCTCCGGCGGTGGCGGTTACGGTGGTGGCGGTTCTGGCGGGGGCTATGGCGGTGGTGGTTCTAGTGGAGGCGGCTATGGCGGTGGTGGTTCCGGCGGTGGCGGCTACGGTGGTGGCGGTTACGGTGGTGGCGGTTCTGGCGGAGGCATCTATGGCGGTGGTAGTTCCGGCAGTGGTGGCTACGGCGGTGGCAGTTACGTTGGTGGTGGCTCCGGCGGATATGGTGGTGGTGGCTCCGGCGGAGGTGGTGGTGGCGGCTACGGTGGTGGTGGCGGCGGAGGCGGCGGTGGCGTCTATGGTGGTGGCGGCAGTGGTGGTGGTGGAGGTTATGGAAAATAAACTTTATATGAATGTCACTGAAACAGCCAAACTCTGAATTATCTCTGTAATATTAACTAACCTGTATCATGTATCTCTGTAGTTACAATGTCAAGTGTGTGTTGCTTCGTGTAAGATGAACCTCACTCTCCTAACTCTACTGAAAGAAAAAATAAAGTTAAATATGTGGAAATCCTCTTCCTATGTTCTACTCCTGCACCTCTCTAGTTACTGAACCAGACTTTCTTTCATAGTTAACTGCAGTTTAGCCTGAAAGTCCTAACATATACACTCCTCACTTACCATAGAGTATATAACAAGGTCTTTGTACAATGAGCTATTACCTCCTCTTACCAATAAATCTATCCACATTCTACAATAATTCATATCCAAGTCCAAACCAAGACCATTATAGCAACACACACACACAGTCATCCTGTCAAAGAGGAGTGTAAGGTAAGCAGTCACCTTTAACTCTCAGGCGATAAAATGCTACAGTTAACAAGGGGATAATGGCTTGAGGGGGTCGACTAAGAGACAGGTAAAGTGAGAAACAGGCGGTAAAGAGGAGGTTATCTAAGAGATGAAGTATAGGGTCCTCTCTACACATACACAGTGAGGGAGTCGAGCGAATCTGAACTCAAAATGACAGAAGATTATTTCTCATTGGATATAAGTCTGATAGCAAGGACGCGGATCAAGATACTGATGCCTCCATGTTGACCTGGTATAGAACAAGGCGTAATGTGCGGAGTGGGGTGCTATACATCGTATTTGTATGACGGGGAAGGACAAAAACGTTTCTATCATAGACAAAGAAACAATGGTTTATAACTGCTAGAGTAAAATATTTTAAGTACTTGAGAAAAAAAATTATGAATTTCGTGGAAGATAAGCAGCAACTCTGCCGTGAGATAATCTCTGAGGTGTTTTTAACGGAAATAAACTGCAGACATAACCTGATCTGTGACATGTCCTGTGATTTTTTTTTACGGGAATAGCCCACCTGGGCACAGGTCATCGACCCACATCGGGGCCTAGGGGGCTAAAAAATAAGAATAAAAAGAAATAAAAATAGAAAAGGAAAATGTTATATTAATCTACACCACGGAGATGCCGGAAAACCATATTTTTAAAGTGAGACAGATTGCATGAATGTGGAAACATAGAAGAAGGCAGAACATTCCACAGTTTGGCTGTGTGAGGAAAAAAGGATGTACTATAACGGGTTTTCTAGTGTGACCGACATCCACGGAGAAACTGTGGGCACCGTAGGGAAGACGTGTGTTACGAGCCCTCGGCCTTGCCGGCGGTACACAGGATGCCAAATCCACCGAACATTGGCCGTTAAAGTACCTGTAAAAGAGAGAGCGCGAAGCAACAGTGCGGCGAAGAGAAAGGGAAGAAAGACTGTCAACTAAAGGAGGAGAGTTAATAAGACGAAATGCCTTTGATTCCACCTTCTCTAACAGTTGAACAGAAGAAGAGCCACCCCAGATATGAGAGCAGTACTCCAAATTAGGACGAATGAATCCCTTATATACTTTAAGCAACTGCTCAAGAGTGAAGTAGCTACGGCATCTATACAGCATTCCCAGCTTTCAGGAAGCAGCTTTAGCAATTCCGGAATTAGTGAACGTAATCCGAAAAAAAAGAAAAATAAAGATAAGAAAAGACTAAACGAGTCACTATCAAGAGCCTTAACAATAATATTATCATAGAGTTCACTGGTATCTTATTTAACCACGAATAACCGACTACTTCCATGACAGGTGTTAGGTATCATAGAGAGAGTTTACTGCATTAACAAATTTGGGAACACGCCAGTCAATGTGGAGAACTGTTTCCTTTCCTCGCAAAAATCCAAAATCTCAATTGTAGACTGAGTTCTCACCTGGAAGGAGGTCTGAATAATCCTGGAGAAAGATCTCTGCAATACCTGTGACATATGAGCAAGTAACGCAAGTCATGCCTAGCAACGGGAAGTACTAAGAGACATTCCCAGGACTCCTGGCAAAGTATAACGTACAACAATCAAGTACAAAAAATATTATAACTAAAGTTATAGAGACACAATGACGAAACAAACACAAACTCATGTAGTACACCCTGGAGCACCGAGACGTCAATATTAACATAAATTTTCTCCCAAACCCTAGCAAGGCCACTTTAGCCATCCCTCAGCCTTAGGTGTGCGATAGACACGGATAAACTTGATTGATTGATTGAAACAGTTTATTTAACCAGAAAAGCACAGATACGGAGTCGATAATAATAACAATATTAACATGGCTGAGCCAGTTGAGAGCCAGAGCTCTCTTGTAGACACCTGATATATACAGTACATTTATCTCAAGGAAGTATTATGTAACATTTAATATCATCTGGAATAGTACACATAGCATGGTGGTAATAAAAACATATCAGAATGTTACCACGGTTATCACTTCGATTTTTTTGTTTTACATTTATATTTTAAGTATATACACAAGTTACAGTGGAATTGAAAAACATAAATATAATGAGAGAAACAGTACAACATGGGTTGTGTTAAGGTTGAACACGAGGACAGAACTGTCAGGATTATGTCTAGTTGGCAAATATATTTTTTGCAATGTTAATTTCTTATCTATCTACATGATAATTTCTGATAAATTGGTTTTGATGGAACAATAAAAGCAGGTATATAAAGTAGGTATTACAAGAAATATTAATACTTAGACAATAGATATTTTTTAAGAGATGATTTAAAGGAAGGGAGCAGAACCAGGTGGCGAGTAAATCTAGTGGCCCAGAGACAACAATTCTGTAAGCATATGATTATAAACAATAATCGTTATAACCGACACCATATTAGGGGTAGGTTAGGTTACATTAAGTAATTGAGAATTTTGAATCCCTGCTATGTTAAAATGTAGTTGTGTTACTTATAAATAATAAAAGTCAAATTATATATATTTTTTTTCTTCAAAATACTATACAAAAGTTAGCTTAGTAATCGTAATGAAACGTTTAGAAAAGATGCTGTGTAGGTGTTTATGGGACACCTGTTATGTTTCCGGTTAATAATTATTATAGAGTAACAGTAGTCTCTTAACAGGGGATATGGCCACAATAACACTTGAAAGTTTTATCCTCATCATCTTGAATCTATTATGTTCTACTTTTTGTATTTGTTTAACAATTGGCCTTTTTTATTAAGGTCATTGTATGCCCGTTTTATATAGTTGTGTTTTACCTTTAACGTTTAGCAGTTTCGTGAGATCCATTTCGGATAGGACAAAAAAGGAGGAAACAGGAACAGTGAACGTTTAAAATCTGCCGCCAATTTCTTCTCCAAGGACCGTGGACTCTTTTGTGTGGTCGGTGATGATGATGATGGTGAAATTATTGTACAGTTCTTGAGGGCCGGGTGTGGTGTGTCTCCCCTGACTGTTCTTCTTTGACTATATCCGGGCGGTTGTCTGTGATTGTGACGCTTACTTCCTCTCCATCTTCTCAGAGAAAACATTTGTCGATATTCTCTACAGTGTTAGTTGTGATCATGGCTGCCACAGTCTATCTGGTGTCATTGGCCACCTGCAGTGACTTGTAAACAAACATCACATTATATATTTTGTTTATACATACTGTACTGTACTGTAGATGTGATTTTCATGTAACTGTAACTCCTCCTTATTATAATAAGAACATAAGAATGCAGGAAACTGCAGCGGGCCTATTGACCCATACTAGGCAGCCCCGTTAACACCCATCCCCTATCGCACATAAATTTGTCCAATCCATATTTGAATCTTCCCAGCGTGTTCGAGTTAATAATGATATTTGGTAACTTGTTCCACTTATCCACTACTCTATTTCCAAACCAATTCTTACCTATCTCGCGCCTATATCTAAATTTGTTTAATTTAAAACCAGTGCTACGAGTTCGCTCCCGGTTGGATAGCTTTAGTACCTTTGTTATATCATCTTTGATTAACCCTGACTTCCATTTATACACCTCATTCATATTGCCCCTCACTCTACGTAACTCGAGGAAGTGCAAAGTCAGGTGCTTTAATCTGTCTCTATACTCAAGGTTCATAATGAGCGAGACTAGTCTTGTTATCCTCCGCTAAATGCAATCTAGGGATTCGATATCCATACTGTAGTACGGTGACCAAAACTTAACCGCATAATTCATGTGAAGTCTCACATACGCAAGATATAGTTTTACGATAACACTCCTTTGAATGAACCCAAGCACACCTTGTTAGCCTTGTTTCGAGCATTGTTGTCTTGGCTTAAGATTCCTTCTTATCATTACCCTTAATTCTTTTTCAGGGTAGGATTTCTCATATCTACGTTGTTCATGTGTTGTCTGCTTTTTCTATTTATATCTCGTAAATTAACTTCTGTATACTTTTTCACATTAAATGTCATATACCATTTTTCAGACCATGAGAAAAGTTTGTATAGATTTTCCTGTAGATTTACTGAGTCCACGTCAGATTTAATTACACAACCTATTTCAGTGTCGTCAGTAAATTTATTTATGTTGGGGTCTACGCCTATATCTATGTCGTTTACGTATATAATAAAAAGTAAGGGTCCAAGTAGTGAGCCTTTGGGTATTCCACTAGTGAAGTCACCCCAGTCAGATTTAGTGCTATTAATGCTGACTCATTATTTCCTGTCTGGTAACCGCGTTCTAATACAATTTAGATAATATCTCCCCCAGTTCCATGAGCCTCCATTTTAGTTATTAGTTTTTCATGATGGACCCTGCTGAAGGCTTTGCTAAAGCTGAGGTAAACCACATCATAATCGTGTCCGTCATCAATTAATTCGAAAATAGTTGAAATTTGTTTTAATAAATTTGTCAGACATGAATGCCCACTTGTGAATCCAGGCTGGGAATCACTGATGAACTTGTGTTTCACGAGCTGATTTCTAACTGAGTTTGAAATATTTTCTTTCAATAATTTGCCTACAATTGAAGTTAAACTGATTGAACTGAAGTTAGAGGATAGTGATCTGTCTCCCTTCTTAAAAATAGGTATCACATTCGCTATCCACCAGGATTCTGGAACTATGCCTCTTTTTAATGACATGTTAAACAAGTTTGCTAAGGGCATACTAAGATCTATCTTGCATTGCTTTAATACTCTAGCAAATATCTCATCTGGACCTGACGACTTATTAGGACTTATTTTATCTATTTGTTTACTAACATCTTTACTAGTCACTACTAACTTGTTTAATCAATTTCTTCACTATTTCTGTAGATAGTCGGTGATTCGGGTATTATGTTTAAGTTTTGCGTTGTGAAAACTGATGAGAAATATTTGTTGAGAATATTATTCATTTCCTCCTCGGTCTCAGTTAGCTCGCTGGTACCAGACTGTTTTGGCCCATTCTTGTCACGTGTATAAGTTTGGTAATTGGAAGAATGCCCAATAACGTGCTTTAAATAATTATTTATCTACTTGGGATTATTGCTACTTGATATGAGTTTTCTATATACGGTACATTCTGCCTTTGCGCATTAAATAACTTATCATTTAAATTGTCATGTTACTCGGTAACATCATGTCGCGTAGTAGGGTTACCGTCTGTAATCACATTAAGGAGAGCTTTATTATGAATGACCCCATAATTCCCCTCACCCACAAAAAAAACATTTTGGGGAACATTGTTTAGGAAAATCATATCTTGGAGGTTATTAAATGCTTTGAACATTTACCCGACGATCTGGAAGAGAGTCTAATCGTCAACTGAGAACCACGGAGCATAAACTGTGGTGGCTTTGACCTTGAAGGACATATTATTATACACATGTATTGCAAGATGGCTCGACGGGGTTATTTAGTTGCTGGAGTTGTGTTTTATTTTTTCAATATTTTTTTTTAATGGTTTCACTTTATCGTCGCGTTATGACTGTGTGAATTTTAATCTCTTCCTCATATTTTTTTATCTTGGCTTTGATAATCTTTTTCCCACCAGATATCACTTGATACTTGGATGATCCTCTTCCTCCTGAGGCGAGTGGGGTATTGTCTCTGGGTTAATATTAGTGTGTTGGTCCTTTTTTATAGTTATATATCACACACACACACACACACACACATATATATATATATATATATATATATATATATATATATATATATATATATATATATATATATATATATATATATATATATATATATATATATATATATATATATATATATATATATATATTAGTTCGGGAATTAATAAGTGGCAGGGCTGGCGGTTGGAGAGGTGGCGATGGAGTGTCGGCTGGAGAGGTGGGGGGAGCGATGGCGGTTAGAGAGACTATGGAATTGGTTATAAAAAATGAGAGTATTTCATCACTACCGAAAAAAGGAGATGATGAATTTGTTTATACTTTCACCTAACTTTTATCATGTATTTCATCCCCCCTTTAAGTAATACAGGTAACTAAGGATTATTACTCAAGAAACACACCAATTTGCTCTCAAGGTATATTAATTGGACAGTAAGAGAAAGGTAAATGACTTGTAATTACTACTAATACCACTGAACTTATTTTATGTGAGTCATCTTCTCTATATAAACTTCTTAAATGGTTCTTGGCGAGGCACCCATTTCTCAGGAAACATTTAAGAGGTTATATCATACGTGGAAAAAAATTAACACGTGTGTTTGTGTGTCTGTGTGTGTGTGTGTGTGTGTGTGTGTGTGTGTGTGTGAAGGAGGTTATAGTGTTTCTATGGGCCTCAAAATCAGTGTTATTATTATTATTATCATTATTATTATTATTATTATAATTATTATTATTATTAGTAGTAGTAGATACTCAACCGCAGGGGTACACTTCTGAACAACATCAAGATCAAGTGTCCAAGCTTTGCAGTGTATGTTGAAAACACCTATAGGAACCCATCAGATCTCTTTATAGCAAGCCTTAAGGCCCTAAGAGAAGATACCACCATACAGTCAACTGAGGGAACAACGCAGGGGGACCCTGTCGCCATGGCAATGTACGCACTATGCCTGTCCGTGCTCCAACATACAATATAATATGAAACAACCAAGGTCACGCAACTGGCATACGCTGATGGCCTAACAGGAGCAAGAAAAGTGGAGGGCATAAAAAAACTGGTGGGACCTGGTAACATCACGAGGTCCATAAATAAGGTACCATCCAAACGCCAACAAGTTCTTCCTCATTGTGAAGCCAGAACACTATGAACGGGCAATGGAAGTGTTCGGTGGAAGTGAGGTCAAAATAACAAAGGATGGCAAAGACATCTAGGTGCAGTAATTGGCACGAAATGACTTCAAGACCGAGTACGTAACGGGAAAGGTGAATGATTGAGTTAAGGAAATCCAAGCTCTGTCTGATATTGCTAAGACAGAGCTACAGGCGGCTTTTGCGGCATTCACCCATGGAGTCAAGCATCACTGGAATTACCTGATGTGCACTATCCCTGATATCGGCCCCTCCTCCACCCTCTGGAAGAAGCCATCAATGTCGCTTTTATCCCAACACTACTGAAAAAACCCTTACTTAACCCCAGCAGAGAGGTCCCACCTTGCACTACCACTGAGACTAGGAGGAATGGGATTGACTAATCCAGTGGAGCTTGCCCGTACAGAACATAAGAACTCTGTCAAGCTCACGGCAGCTCTCACTGAGCACATACTGGATCAGAATGCAGCAAGTCAGGTCGATACCAACGAACTAAACAAGATTCGAGGGTCCATTGCGACAGAGCGGCAGCATACCCAAAGTGATAAACTACAACAACTGTTGTAACAAGTACCAGAGAAAATTAAGAGAAAAGTAGCTATATCGCAGGAGGTGGGCGCCTCAAACTGGTTAACAGCGTTACCGATAAGGACAAAAGGCTTCATCCTTAATAATGAAGAATTCACAGATGCCATTGCTCTAAGGTAAGGTAGGCCAGTAGAAGGTTTGCCCTCCCAATCCGTGTGCGGCTCATCTTATGACATCGACCACGCCATATTGTGCAACAAGGGGGCTTTGTATGCATGAGGCATGACCAAGTAAGGGATCTAACAGCAAATCTACTTAGGGAAATATGCCACGACGTCATGGTGGAACCGCCCCTCCTTCCATTGGACGGTGAGAACCTCTGTCACAGGACTTCAAACACATCCAACGAAGCCCGCGTGGACGCGGGGACAGCGAGCCTTTTTTAACATAAGGATTTTTTATCCCATGTCCGCATGTCACCGCAACCTAGCTCTCGATGCTGCACACAGGAGGAAGGAGAACGACAAGATTAGGGCATATGGGGAGAGAATTCATAACGTTGATCAAGGCAGCTTCACTCCACTGGTGTTACCAACCTCGGGCGGGATGGGACCAAGTGCAAGATGCTTCTACGCCAGACTCGCGAAGGTGTTATCTGAACGGAAGCAGCAGCCCAGAAGTTATGTTACAGCCTGGATAAGATGTCGACTGTCCTTATCTCTGCTTAGGTCTGCATTGCTTTGCCTCAGGGGAACGAGAGCATCGGCTGCAAAAGTAAAACAGTCGCAGATATCGACTTTGAGGCAACAGTCACTGATTGCTGCATAGATCTGCGGCTCAACTAAATCAACACAGCCAGGGTAGCTACTTATGTATTAGGAGAGTTAATTTTAAGGTGATAAAATGGCGGCGAAGGTGTGGCTATTGGGGGAGGCTGGAAGCCACGTTAAAAAAAAAGTAACTCAATTATTAATACAATCAACGTGGATCGGTGATATAACTTAAGGCAAACATAGCTCTAATATCATGAGAATAAAATTATAAGAAAATTGACGACAGTGAGAAAGTTCATTCATTATTGTTGTATTCAGAAACTTCACGTGCCAAGTCTTCATTCCTACACCTGTGAACAACCTTAATAAACTATGAAACACATCTGTTCTTTCTTCACATTATACACAATGAATGACAATGTTTTGTTTCCTGCCACGGGCTAAATTGCGGAAATGTTTCAAAACTTGTTACTTGCAACAATGTAGAGAGTTAGTGATTTGCTCTCTGTGTGTTGTCACGGTGGCCAGGAAGATTAAGATGTCACGTCACTGTGTCTGACATAATATTTGTCTTTAAAGAAATCAATTACGCATGTGAGAAAAAAATATTGGAAAAATAGTAGTTATAGTATATAAACCAACTCAATTTGCTTTATGACCACTTTATTCACTCATTATGTTGTTTCTTGTTTTCTTACATATTAATTATCAACGGTGATTTCCACACTACTAAATCCTTACCGATACGTCTGACTTGTTTGTTGTTAAAAAAAAATTTATTCTTATATCCAATACCTTTCATCACATTTGTTTGTATTGTAATAATTCTACGACATAATTACTTATTTTAATGATGTATCCAGATCACAGAAATAAACCAAAGTCTATTATTATTATTATTATTATTATTATTATTATTATTATTATTATTATTATTATTATTATTATTATTATTATTACTAGTGAAAACACTTTATGAATGAGAATTTTGCTGGTTCGTACTGTATTTGTAAAATATACGGTGTATAAAACTTCCTTGAACATTAAAATATTATTTCCAACATTCTCACAGTTTAAGATAAACAATTTTCTTTTATATTTTCAAAAGTTATCTGCTGTTGAATCATAAACATGAGATGATAGTTTCAAGTAAACTATTGCTTATTGATTTTCAGGCGGATGTGTTGATAATTAGTCTAAATTTGTTAATAAAAACCATGAAATACTAATCCGTTGAATATTACGCCAACGCCTTTTATATCATCAATTACCCCATTGAAAGAGATATCTTGTCCCTACAACGACTTAATCCCTCGAGTACACTAATTTTATCCATTGTGTACAATGACTTAATCCCTCTAGTACAATTACTTAAACCCTCGAGTAAAATGACTTAATCCCTCGAATACAACGATTTAATAATTTGAAAGCAATGACTTAACCTCTCTAGTACAATGACTTAATCCCTCTAGTACAATGACTTAATCCCTCTAGTACAATGACTTAATCCCGCTAGTACAATGACTTAATCCCTCGAGTACAATGACTTAATCCTTTGAATACAATAAATTAACTCCTCTAGTACAATGACTTAATCCCTCGAGTACAATGACTTAATCCTTCGAGTACAATGACTTAATCCCTCTAGTACAGTGACTTTGTCCCTCGAGTACAATGACTTAATCCCTCGAATACAACGACTTAATCTTTAGAATGCAATGACTTAACCCCTCTAGTACAATGACTTAACCCCTCTAGTACAATGACTTAATCTCTCGAGTACAATTACTTAGTCCCTCGAGTGTGATGTCTTAACCCCGTGAATACGATGATATATTCACTTGAGTAGGAATGATATTGTTGTCTAGGGGTTAATTCATCGTACTCAAGGGATTAAGTCATAGTATTAATTTTACCGAGGAATTTGTTATAGTACTCAAGAGACTAAGACATGTTTAAATGATGTTCTCTACAAAAAAAACAAAAGAAAAACGGATTCAACCAGTCAGATAAAAAAAACGAAAGTCACTGTGCGTCCTGACTCAGAAAGTTTCATCCGTATTGTTATCGAAGGTAATTATTCGGATTTTATTAGAGCGAGCGGATAAATGACGAAACAATAATCACAATGAAAAAAAATCTTTACCGTGGTAGCACGTGTCAAGGGCTGGGTGAGGGGGCGCTGTTGCTGGGAGGTACAGTATATATAACCTCTAACAAACACATCTCTGCATCCACTTCTTGACTTGGCTTCAACCTGACAACACCAATATGGTAAGATTTAGTAGAAATTTGGGGAGATAGTTGCGCTAGTCAAATAAAATATTAAAAGTGGCGTTCCCGTAGTGAATGGGTTAAAACGCTCTTTAGATAAATTGAGTAAAAAGTCAGAATACTGTATTTTGTTATTTTGTGTTCAAAAAGGTGTACTTATTGTGTATCTTGTGTTGCTAGTGTTTCTACATTCAAGTGTAGACACCAAGAAGAATATGATAATGTTCACTTATTTGACTTTAACGTTATCCTCATATGAATTATAAATTGTGAATTATAAATAAAAAAAATATGACTGAACACTAATAATCAGTATAAATTATAAGAAAATTCCACATATATCAAAATTATTTTGAGAGTTTGCAAATTTAACAATAGAAATTGTTTGCAGTACAGTATGATAACACCATCAGTCGTCTTTCATGATGTAAGTTTATACCATTAAAGTTAGTCACGATTACACCAGCGAGATTCAGCGAACTGTTAAAATCAACTTACCAAAGCTTTCTTTATTATGCTAATCCAACCTGAAATACAGCAGCAGTGTAAGCAGGAGGTAATGTCTAATTGCAGTGAACCGAAGGATGTGTTTAACATTCTAACATTCTACGTTTTAATGACTTCAACTGCTCTTTGCATAACTTCTTACGTGATTCATCAGTGGAAAGACTTAATCTAAATGGGAAAATTAATTTGAATTTCATACATGCAGATCACTGGTACTATTGGGTAACTCATGTAAGTCATGGAGTCTCTTGTTGTCGAGAATAAGAGTTCGTGAACTGCGTAAACAACCATGGTAAGTGAAACACCTTTGATATCAAGAAACCAAAGGTGTCGGTAAAATTAATATAGAAAATTAGAAGTTTGGTTTGTATATATATATATATATATATATATATATATATATATATATATATATATATATATATATATATATATATATATATATATATATATATATATATATATATATTTATATATATATATATATATATATATATATATATATATATATATATATATATATATATATATTTATTTATTTATTTATTTATTTATTTATTTATTTATTTATATATTTATAAAATTTATGATCAAGATAATAATAGTACTGTACACCTTATTCGTTCAAACACTTCATAATACAATACATAGAGTCAAAAGTATTAATGTAAAAAATCATTTTGGAAATTGGTGAACCTTTTTTGTTATTATAAGACTATTTTTGATAAAAAAATATTATAAACTGGTTTTCTACACAATTTCAGAAGTTGGTGTTAGTGTCCGTGGGTGTGGCTCTCATGGCGGTGTCAAGCTCCGCTATGCCGGGTGGACGTGGAGGTGGCGGCGGCGGTTATGGCGGAGGTGGTGGAGGCTATGGTGGTGGAGGCTATGGTGGTGGTGGCGGAGGTTATGGGGGTGGTGGCGGGGCATACGGAGGAGGTGGTGGTTCAGGAAGAGTATGCTACACCGTCGGAGGTGGTGGCATCGGCGGCTATGGTGGAGGCGGTGGCGGCTATGGAGGTGGTGGCAGAGGCGGCTATGGTGGAGGCGGTGGCGGCTATGGAGGTGGTGGCAGAGGCGGCTATGGTGGAGGCGGTGGCGGCTATGGAGGTGGTGGCGGCTATGGTGGTGGCGGCTATGGAGGCAGTGGTGGAGCCAGGACAACAATCTGCTACAACATTGGCGGTGGCTATGGTGGTAGCAGTGGCGGTAGTGGAGGCTATGGCGGTGGTGGTGGAGCCTATGGCGGAAGCGGTGGTTATGGTGGTGGAGGCTATGGTGGAGGCGGTCGCGGTGGTGGTGGCTACGGTGGTGGTGGCTATGGCGGTGGTGGCTATGGCGGCGGCGGTAGAGGTGGCTATGGCGGCGGCGGTGGTGGTAGCGGCGGCGGTGGCGGATATGGTGGTGGTGGTGGGTATGGGAAATAACTCCATTGCCACTGAAATTAAGCAAGTAAATATTGTACCTTATGAAGTGTTAGCCAGCCTGGTGTTTACATTATGTACACACCAAAAACCCTTCATTATTCTCTGCACAAGAATATTAGTAGTCTGAGTTTGATGTAAGGCTACATTAAAGTTCTTAAATTCACTGTAATACAAGAGAAAAGTAATTACAATGGAGGAATAGTCATGAGACGATAACAAATATGCAATACCTGTCTGTACTTGACATCATATAAAAAAAAAGAAACATACAAAAACAGAACAAAATAAAATACTCTTATTTTATGAATGAATTTTTATTGATCACGTAGTACCTAAACCAGTAATAAACAATTTTAGCAACTGCCACATCAGCCTGGCGTCAAATATCACACAGGCTGGCATAAGACATTTTAGTACAAGTTGTCTTAACTCTCTATTGACTGGATAATTTTTGTAAAGAAGTAAAGTTGTAACGAAAAGCCTTATTATACTACTAATATTAGCTCACAGGGTTATAGGAATTCTAACCAGGGAATAATAGATTTTTAGCCTATATGAACATGGGAGGTCTGTGTCTCCTCAATGGTCTAGAGTAAGAGGGGATATGATGGACCAATTGGTGATATATAAAGTTTTATCTTATGATGTTTAAAATGTTGATATATTAGTGTATTATAAACTAAGCTTCCTATGGCTTGAAGTTCTCATTTGTTGATACACTTTGATAATAATAATAATAATAATAATAATAATAATAATAATAATAATAATAATAATAATATTAATAATAATAATAATAATACTGATGAGTATAATAATAATAATAATAATAATAATAATAATAATAATAATAATAATAATAACAATTTCATAGTGAAAATCTTGAAATACAACTACGAACATTTCTCTTCATATTTCACACAAACTTTGTGACCGCGACTAGTATCACCAAGGCTTACAATTACAGGTAGTTATTTATATTAATGGTATTCTAATATTACAATATCATAATCTGGTCCCCAAAACTTTAGAATAAAATCTAGATTTTCTGGGTTTGCTTTTATGGTTCGTGGAGGTGGTTCTGATATACTGCTCCCATCTACCCTTATGAAGAGTAATAATTGATGTCTAGATGTTTAACTTCATATCCAATGTGTTAGACAAGTCCCTTTACACCTGGAATAATAAAAGTATATTTATTTCCCCTTTTCTACTTAAAAAAATATATTGTAAATGGCAAGAGTAAATATTGGAAGTGGATAATAGTCCCAATATTTACTGTAAGTAGAACAAGGGATGTAGCAAGGTGGGTGTAACATGGAACATCTATATTGTTAATTATATTGCAGGTACAAATGAACTTTTCTAACATCCTGTATAACGAGTATATATAAAATTCATTTAAACTGACTTATATTACCTGAAACCTCATACGGATACATATATGTTACAGTATAGTATAATGGAAATATACATACATTTGGGGCATTAAACTGATCGAGTAAGTTCTTCTTAATTTCTTTATTCGAAATATTCAGTAATCTGTTGATCATCAGAAGCTTCGGTAAACTTCTTCTGAACAATAAATCAGATCGCTAATTGAATTATGTTAGAAAATGTTCTATGAATTATATTTATTAGAAGTACACTAACTATCGCCTGGGAAGAGATTAGAAGCATAATATGTTGTCTAATGGTAGACCCTGCTGCTATATGGCATCACGAAAATTGTGACCAAGTCAATGGTTGCGGATGTCTTTCTGGCTCATTTACACACAATTGCAGGTCTCATTTGTGTGCCTTACTTGACAACACAACATATTTCAATTATATGTTCATAAAATTCAAGGGTGCGGTTATGGAGTTTGTTTCATCAGGGGACGAGTATAATCGCCGAGGAGACCAGGCCCTGGGAGGTGTGCCACGGACTTTGAATTTCGTCGATTGCTATTACCGCGAACATCTAACCTATGTAATTTCTCTCCTGATTATTTTTTTACTTTTTATTATAAATTTTATTTACTATGAATAACCATTACATTTTCGCCCCCCCCCCCGCCCCCAGACACGCAGTGGGTCAGTGTCCTGTGCCCGGGTTGGCTAATCCTACCCCCCAAAAAAAACAACAGCAAAACAACAACAACAACAACAAAACACAACACAAAACATATTAATGTTTTGTATTATGGGTTTATTACATATCATCATAACCAAAAAAAGATGATGAAAGTCGGGCTTGTTGCTGGCTTGATGGACAGATATGAGGGGCGAATGAGGGAAGAGACTGAAAATCAAAAGAAGACATCGTACTAGTCTATGAATATTACTTTAATCTATGATTCTATTTAATTAACAGTTAAATTTAAATAATAATGTTCACTATTATTAATAATGAGGTACTAATTATGTTACTAAAACTGAATGAGTCATTGCTCTTAAAAGAAATTTTGTGTCTAGCAGCATCACATGGTTGGGAGGAAGGGTGGGTGAGAAAATACATATTTCAATTATATGTTCATAAAATTCAAGGGTGCGGTTATGGAGTTTGTTTCATCAGGGGACGAGTATAATCGCCGAGGAGACCAGGCCCTGGGAGGTGTGCCACGGACTTTGAATTTCGTCGATTGCTATTACCGCGAACATCTAACCTATGTAATTTCTCTCCTGCAGCGGTGAGACAAGTTTGGAATAACTTTGAACGCTGAGAAGTTCCGCTTTGCTGCGTCCAGTGTAGACTACTATGGCTACTCGATTTCGCGACAAGGATATACCGTGGACGCTAAAAAGGAAAGAACGATCTACAATTTTCTTCTTCCCCAGAATATCACCAGCCTCTGGTCGTTCATGGGACTCTCCAACCAAATCGGAGGCCTTAACCCTGCTGGTCGGTACTACTGCACAACCCCTAAGGGACCTTCTCAAACCTCGCAATATCTGGTGCTGGACGTCTCAACATGACGCGGCTTTTGAGGAAGCTAAGCGAATGTTGGTCTCACCACCTGTCTTGGCGCATTTCGATCCAGCGTTACCCACCATGTTGGAGACTGACGCATCCAAGATGCATGGTCTCGGGTTTGTCTTGCAGCAGCGGCATGGGGAGGAATGGAGGCTCACGCAATGCGGGTCAAGATATCTCACTGACGCAGAATCAAAGTAGGCAGTGGTGGAGCTGGAGCTGGCGGCTGTACTGTGGGGCGTCCGGAAGTGTGGCACATACCTCACTGGGCTACCACATTTCGACCTGGTTGTGGACCATCGTCCCCTGGTGCCTATTCTTAACAGGAAGTTCCTCAGCAAGATCGAGAATCCGAGGCTGCAGTGTATGCGTGAGTAGCCCTATATCTACAGCTTCGCAGCCCGTTGGCAAAAGGGTAACTTTCATTGCATTCCTGATGCTCTCTCTCGTGCTCCAATCCAGGATCCATCCGCGGAAGACGACGTCCTGGGGCCAGAAGATGAGGACCGTCTACACGCTGCTGTAGTGTCTGCGCTCAGTGCAGTCTGCGAGGAGGGCACCCGACTGGTGCCGTTCCATGACCAGACGCTATCTAAGGTGCGCGCTGCTGCCCTGTGGGATGCAGAGTGATGTCATCATTAGAGTATTCCCAGAGCACCGTTACGACCTTACTGTGGCTTTCGCATCATACTTGCTATGGACGACGGCCTCATTGTGTATGGTTTACGACTCTTGATTCCTTGCAGCCTTCGACGTGAGACACTGGAGAGGCTGCAAGACGGGCACTAGGGAGTGGATAGGACGAAGAGACTCGCTCGGTAGACTGTATACTGGCCAATGATCGACCACGACATAGAAAATGCAGTTTCATCCTGTTCCAAGTGCCGACCACTCTTGCCTAGCCATCAGAATGAACCGTTATGACAAGATGACGATTCCCCAAGTTGTGTGTTTGAATCAGTGTTTGTAGATTACTTCCACGTGGCCAACCGTACCTTCCTCGTCTACGTCGACCGCTTGTCTGGGTGGCCGTACATATCTTCATGCCCTAGAAAAGCGTCTGCAGCCAATTTGGTATGTGTTCTGCTTTTTGTATTTGCAGATAGTGGCGTGCCTGTTGCCATGAGGACAGATGGAGCTCCGTAGTTCACCTCATCGACTCTCCGCCGTTTCCTGGCTCCGTGGTGGGTGGAACATTGGATCACGTCCCCATACAACCCACTCGCCAATAGGCTTGCAGAGGCGGCTGTTAAGGTCGTGAAGAAGCTAATCTGCACTACTGCAAGAATGACAGATTGAACGAGGATGACTTTGCACGTGGGCTACTGGAATTGAGGAATACCCTGCATGCTGACGGGAGTTCACCTACCCAGGTCTTGTTTGGACATCCGCTACGATCATCTGTTCCTGCACATCATCGAGCATTCGCGGCCGAGAGGCAACATGCAGCAAACGAATGTGACAGTGAAGCTGTACATCTTTGTCGATAGGCCAAGGAGCGACAAAATGCTTCAGCTCGACCACTCCCCATACTGCAATTCGGGTCATATGTGGATGTGCAGGACCACACATCAGGACGGTGGGAACGGTTGGGTGTCATTGTCAGCATCGGATCCAGGCGAGACTATCTGGTGAATATGGGCAATGGCGGCACCCTGTGGAGGAATCGGAGGTTTCTCCGCCCTCATCGTCCCATGATGCCAGTGGGTGTCACTGCTTTCAGACAGCCACCTGCGGAGGCTGAGCATCCATCATCTGGTGCTGGCCAACACCGCGCTACTGCTACAGTACGTCCTGACAGTCCCGGGTTACCTGCGTCACCACCTATCCCACACCGCTCTGGACGACAGCGAAGGGAGTCACGGCTTATGACGATACGTTGGGACTCTTAAGACGTACAGTGACGAGGGATCTTCAGACGGCAGAGATACCTACGCCACTCCTGACGTCTTGGGGGGGTGGTGTGTGATGTCTGCTAGGTGTAATAATAATAATAATATTAATTAACGGTTTATTGAAAGAGCATGGCAGCCGGATGGCTGAAAATATACAATTACAAAATTGGGGAATGGTATCTTGATTGACAAATAAAATACAGGTAACATAAGTGATACAAATATGATATATAATAATTAGGTGTTGATAATTTTTACAATGGTTGGGACTGGACTGTTCTTGTAGCAATCAGTTCGTGGTCGTATGGGCTGGATGCGGTTGGGCAGGTGTTTGGCCACGTGGCCAGGACAGTAGCTTGGGGCAATGCAGGTGTGCTCCATCCTTCAGGTTAGGTCAGGTGAAGCCGTGAGGTCAGGTCAGGTTAGGCCAGATCCAGCCACACTCTATATTGCTGTGTTTTTACTTCGAGTTAAAATTGTCACTTTTGTATATCACTTGTGGGTTGATCGTCAATCTTTGCACTGTACTGTTGGTGTGAAGATGTTAATAAATCCAGATGGGAAGGAGGAGATGGGGCAGGGGAGGGCCCGACAGACCGGGCTGGCAGCTGTCTCCATGGTCAAGAGACCACGGCCGCGTTAGCGGGCAGCGCCGACTACACACGTCCTTACCCTATGATGGCTGTGTGTGTGTGTATCAATATAAGAACATAAGAACATAAGAATGGAGGAAACTGCAGCGGGCCTATTGGCCCATACTGGGCAGTCCCGTTTACACCCAACCCCTATTGCTCATATGAGCATCCAACCTATGTTTGAAGCAATTCAGCGTATTCGAGTTAATGATGATATTTGGTAACTTGTTCCATTCATCCACTACTCTGTTTCCAAACCAGTACCTATTTCACGCCTAAATCTAAATTTGTCTAATTTAAAACCATTGTTACGAGTTCGCACCTGGTTGGATAATTTGAGTACCTTTGTAATGTCCCCTTTGTTTAGCCCTGTCTTCCACTTATACACCTCTATCAGGTCGCCCCTCGCTCTACGTCTCTCGAGGGAGTGCAAATTAAGATGCTTTAACCTGTCTCTATACTCAAGGTTCCTAATGCCCGGGATTAGTCTTGTCATTCTCCTCTGAATTCTTTCCAAGGATTCTATATCCATTCTGTAATACGGTGACCAGAACTGAACTGCATAATCCAGGTGTGGTCTCACAAGAGCAAGATACAGTTTTAGGATGACCTCGCTAGTCTTGTAACTAACACTCCTTTGTATGAACCCAAGTACTTTATTAGCCTTGTTACGAGCAAAAACACATTGTTTACTTGGCTTAAGGTTCCTACTTATCATTACTCCTAAATCTCTCTCGCAGTCGGATTTCTCTATGGCATCGTTGTTCATCTGGTATCTGGTTTCCCTGTTTACATCTCCTATACTGAGTACTTTACATTTGTCGACATTGAATTTCATCTGCCATTTTTCAGACCATTCGAAAAATTTGTTTAGATCTTCCTGTAGTTTGCCGAGTCCTCGTCAGATTTGATAACACGTCCTATTTTAGTGTCATCAGCAAATTTACTTATGTTGCTGTCTATGCCGATATCTATGTCGTTTATGTATATAATAAACAATAATGGTCCAAGTACTGAGCCTTGGGGAACTCCACTTGTGACGTTGCTCCAATGGGACTTAGTGCCGTTAATGCTCACTCGCTGTTTCCTGTCCTGTAACCACGCCCTAATCCATTTAGGATGTCACCTTTGATGCCATGAGCTTCTACCTTTCTAATTAGTCTTTCGTGGGGGACTCTGTCGAAGGCTTTGCTAAAGTCGAGATATACCACATCATAATTGTGCCCCTCGTCCACCGATTCAAAAACTGATGAAAAGAATGTTAATAGATTAGTTAGGCAAGAACGTCCGCTTGTGAAGCCATGCTGGGAATCATTGATCAATCGGTGCTTCTCCAGGTGATTTCGAATAGAGTTTGAAATGATTGCTTCCAGTAATTTGCCTACTATTGATGTTAGACTGATTGGGCGGTAGTTAGAGGATAGTGATCTATCCCCCTTCTTGAAAATCGGTATTACATTCGCTATCCTCCAGGATTCTGGTACTACACCTGTTTTTAAGGACATGTTAAACAACTTTGCTAAGGGCATACTAAGCTCTTCCTTACATTCCTTTAATACTCTGGCAAATATCTCATCGGGACCAGGTGACTTATTAGGCTTTAGTTTGTCTATTTGCTTACTAACATCGTTACTAGTCACTACTATCTCACTTAATTTGTTTTCTTCACTATCTCTGAATAGAGTCGGTGCCTCGGGTATCATGTTTAGATTTTCGGTGGTGAAAACTGTTGAAAAATATTTATTCAAATTATTGCTCATTTCTCCGTCGTTATCAGTGAGCTCGCCGGAGTCTGACCGTATTGGTCCAATCTTTTCTCGTGTTTTAGTTTGATACATTTGGTAGAATCCTTTGGGGTTTGTCTTCGCCTCCCTTGCTATCCTTACCTCATTATTCCTCTTTGCTTTCCTTATCTCGGTTTTAACTCTACTCGCCAATACCCTATAATAGTCCCGGAGGTGAATTTCGCCACGATTTATCCTTCTACCTATAGCCTTCCTTTGGCCAATGATGTTCTTTAAATAATTATTTATCCATTTAGGGTCATTGTTGTCTGATCTGAGTTTTTTGTATGGTATGTTCTGCCTTTGTGCATTAAGTAACTCACTATTTAAATTATCGTGGAACTCGGCAATCTCAGATCTCGTTATCAGGTCGGTGTCATCTGTCAGGTTCACGGCCAAGCGCGACACCCCTCTCTCAGCTGCCTCTTTAAACTGTCAAAGTTTGCCCTTCTGAAATCTGGTACTTTAGTGGAATTTTCCTTACGTCTGCCCTGAAAATCTAACTGGAATCGAATTTCTTTGTGATCGCTGTTTGCAAGTTCGTTCCCTACCTCGACATTGCTAATGAGGTTTTCTCTGTTCGTCAGAACTAAATCCAGTATATTATTACCCCGTGTGGGTTCGGTTATATGTTGACTTAGGAAACAGTCCTGGATCGTCTCGAGAAAATCCTCTGATTCTGAGTTACCCGTAAGGACAGTCCAATCTATTTGGCCAAGGTTAAAGTCGCCTACTATACAGACTTTGTTGTGTATGGAAGCCCTGCGCATTTCATCCCAGATAAGTCGCTCATTGACGCTATCAAGATTGGGGGGTCTATATATTACCCCTGTGATTAATTTTTCCCGACCGTCGCTTAATTCTATCCAAATTGTTTCTGTATTCCTCTCAGTTTTTATTTCCTTATTTATTTCACACTTCAGATTATCCCTAACATAGATTGCTACTCCGCCTCCTTTCCTGGTCTGCCTATCGGTATGGAACAGTTTGTAACCCGCAATTTGGTATTCGACTGGTAATTCACGTGTGTCTAGGTTGATCCATGTTTCAGTGAATGCAATTATATCGATTTCTTCGGTACATACCAAGGCCTTAATATCATCCATTTTGTTTCTCATACTTCTACTGTTCGCGTAGTATACATTTAAGTTAGTCGTGTTCTGAGTCCTTCCCTTACCGCGTTTAGTTTTAAACTCCCTGTCTAATTTAGTTTTGTCATCATTCCTAACACTATTTCCCTGTAATCTTTCGCCTTGTTTACCCGCTCCCACTGCAGTCTCCTCCACCCCCGTGCTCCTATGTTCTCTTAGCAGTTTAAAGACTTCGATATCTTTTGAACTGCCCCCTCTAGAGCCCCAGCCAGGGTTGCTACTCCATCCCTAGACAGGTGCACCCCATCCCTAGCATAAAGGTCCCTTCTGCCATAGAAGTTGTCCCAGTTGTCAATGAATGGGACTGATATTGACTTGCAATATCTGTCAAGACGGTCGTTAACACCAACTGCCCTTGACAACCATTCACTGCCAACTCTCCTTCTAGGCAGGACACCGCATATGATAGGGATCCCTCCCTTAGTCCTAATACGATCTATGGCTGCCTTGAACTTATCAAGAAGTTCCTCGCTCCTACACCGGCCAATATCATTGCCTCCTGCACTGAGGCAGATAATGGGTTTGTTCCCATTACCAGACAAGATATTGTCCATCCTGTCAACTATATCCCCCACCCCAGCTCCTGGCAAACACACCCTCATCCTATTTTTGTTTTTACCACAAAAGGCCCTGTCCATGTACCTTACCTGTGAGTCACCAACAATTAAAGTTTTTATACCTTCCTTGTCATCCCTGCCCCTGACTGTACTAACGTCCAATTCGTCTATCAAGGGACTGAACGGGTTGGTACACTTAGCTGTTGTTGTCGTTGTTGTCGTATCCTTTGAGTACTTCTTGACCACCAGCTTGGTCCTGCCACTACTCACGACTTTCCACTCGTTTGATTTTTCGTCAGACACTGGCTTTACTCGTCCAGCCTCTCCTTTTAACTCCAGTAAGAGTGCTGCCCTCTTGTGGTCTGCGTCCGAATAAGTTGTGAATGAGTTAGTCTCATGCTTCATCGGACTATAGTGAATGAGACAGTTTCCATTTCTTATAATGTATTGTAGTAGTAGTTGACTTGTTTGTTAAATACTGTAATATACAGTAGTCATTCTGAATCCTGCCGTCACCTGCACAAGCTCCTCAACAAAGCAATTTTTCAAGTATGTGTTTACATACCCCACCATGAGCGAAGAGAAACCAAATAAAAATAAAATACTCTTATTTTATAAGCATATTTTTATTTGTCACGTAAAACCTAAAACTGTAATGAGCAATTTTGGCAACTGCCAAATCAGCCTGGCGTCTAATATCACACTGGCTGGCATAAGACATTGTAATACAATTGGGGTTAACTCTCCATTGGCTGGATAATTATAGTGAAGAAGTAAAGTTTTAACGAAAAGCCTGATTATACAAGTAATATTTGGTCACGGTGCTACAGGAATTCTAACCAAGGAATGATAAATTCTTAACCTATACGAACGTGGGAGGTCTGTGGTTCCCCAATACACCAGACTAAGACGGGATATGATGAACAAATTGGTGACACAAACTCTTATCTAATAATGATAATAAGAATAACTTTAAAATGAAAAAAGAATGAAATACAACTACGAACACTTCTCTTCATATTTCACACAAACTTTGTCACCACGACTAGCATCAACAAGGCTTACAATTACAGGTAGATATTTCTAGCAATGGTATTCTAATATTACAATATCATAATCGAGTTCCCCAAACTTAAGAATCAAAATCTAGATTTTTGGTGTTTGCTTTTGTGGTTCTTGGGAATGGTTCTGATAAATGTTTAATTTTACATCCAATGCGTTAGACAATTCGCTGTGCACCTGGAATTATTAAAAATATATTTATTTACCCTTTTTACTTAATTAAAAAAATATTGAAAATGGTAACAGTAAATATTGGAAGAGGATACTATTCCCAATATTTCCTGTAAGTAGAACAAGGTATATAATAAAGTAGGTGTAACATGGAACATCTATATTGTTAATTATATTGCAGAAGCAAATGAACTTTCCTAACATCCTGTATAACGAGTATATATAAAATTCATATAAACTGACATATATTACCTGAACCCTCATACGGATACATATATATTACAGTATAGTATAATGGAAATATACATCCATTTGGAACATTAAACTGATTGAGTAAATTCTTCTTATTTTCTTTACGGGAAATATTCAGCAACTTGTTGATCATCAGAAGCTTCAATAAACATCTACTGAACAATAAAGCAGATCGTTAATTACATAAGAACATAAGAAAATAAGGAGTCTGCAATAGGCCGGTTGGCCTGCTCATGGCAGCTCCTGTCGAGAGTTACTACCACTCTCTATCATCCATGAATCTATCTAGCCTCCTTTTGAAACTTTCCAGAGTTCCCGCACTTACTACAAAGTTGGTAAGCTTGTTCCACTCGTCCACCACCCTATTTGTGAACCACTTTCTTCCTATCTCCCTCCTAAACCTAAACTTATCCAACTTGAATCCGTTGCTCCGAGTCCTATCCTGCTCGGATATTATAAGAACTTTATCTATATCCCCTTTATTGATTCCTTTCACCCACTTAAATACTTCTATCATGTCTCCCCGCACTCTTCGTCTTTCTAGGGAATGCAAGTTAAGTTTCTTTAACCTATCCTGATATGGAAGGTTTCTAAGTCCCGGAATCATTTTTGTCATTCTTCGCTGCACCGACTCTAGTGAATTTATATCCATTCTATAAAAGGGGCACCAGAACTGAACCGGATAATCGAGGTGCGGCCTGACTAGCGCAAGATATAGTTGCAATAAGACCTCTGCACTCTTGTTACTTACACTTCTAGATATAAAACCCAATACTCTGTTTGCCTTATTTCGAATATTAATGCACTGTTTTCTAGGCCGTAGGTCCGGGCTTACAAGTGCCCCTAGGTCTCTTTCACAAAGCGACTTCTCTAGGTTGATGTTGTTAAGGCTGTATACATTATAAGTAATTGAATTATGTTAGAAAATTTTCTATGAATTATATTTATTACAACTAATAGTTCACTAAACATATTAATATTTTGTATTATAAGTTTATTATTTATCATCATAACCAAAAATAGATTATGAACGTCGGGCCTGTTGATGGTTTGATCAATAGATATGAGGAGCGAATGATGGAAGAGACTGAAAATCAAAAGAAGACATCGTACTACTCTATGAATATTACTTTAATTTGTGATTCTATTGATAAAACAGGTAAATTTAAATAATAATGTTAAAATTATTAATGATGAGGTACTAATTATGTTACTAAAACTGAATGAGCCATTGCTCTTAAATAAAAATTCGTGTCTGGCAACGCCACATGGTTGGGAGGAAGGGTGGGTGAGAAAATATATATTTTAATTAACTGTTTATAAAATATTAATTTCTAAGGCAGACTTTATTATTACCTAAAGCAACTGCACACAAGAGAGATAATTATGATTACTTTCTCTAACATACAGGATAATAATTGATATCTACAATAATAATAATAATGATGATAATAATAATAATAATAATAATAATAATAATAATAATAATAATAATAATAATAATAATTATAATAATAATAATAATAATAATAATAATAATTTCATACATGTCATCTTTCTATACATACAGGGTTTATGAAAAATTAAGAAAAATAAGGTAAAATTTTCTGATATAGACATTTTATAATAATAATAAAAAAGATTTAATTACACAAGAACCATATTTGTAATTTAACGTGACGAATTATATGAAAATGCAAGAAATAATTTATTGGTTATGGGTCGTTATTCATTCGGAATATATTAAAATCATCTATAATTCTTACATTTTAACGTCATACGATTTCTTTTCTTCGTGATAAGTCTCATGACTTTTGGAAGAAGTTAGTAGGTATTAATGAGTTTAAATTATTTAGCTCTGTGTGAAATTTTATGCACCTTAGACACATGATAGATAATTGCATAAGTTTAAAGATATGCCCTTCACTATTACGACAACTCAAACACATTCATGAATAGAATCCAACGAAATACAATAATTTTATTAAATGTATACAAACACAAAAGTTCATTTGGACACATCATTATATATACCTGAGTAAATAAAACAAAATCTTATATAATTCATATTAACCGTCTGTTCCATCAACAAAAACAACGAAAATTTGTGGAGCGGGTTGATGACGAAAGAATGATGTTGCTGAATTAAATCTTTACAATGGTACTACTCGCTCTAAGGCCCATGTAACCGGTGAGGGGTCTCCGGGGGAGGTATACGAGCTCTCACTATCATATCTATCTTTTCATCCAGCTCGCTTAGGAAGTTGGTCATCACAACACCAATATGGTAAAGGTTTGTGTAACGTAAAACTTTCATTATTTTCTTATGAATGTGAAGTTTCTGGTTAGACTTCAAACACATGTCGTTTACTTTCTATATGATAGATAATATTTCTCTGTGCAGCTAAACATACTCGAGAAAAACAATAGTGTAATCTTCATTTACTTTTCCTAGTTTACATCACTGTCGAGCTGTGTGTTTCGTATGCCTTAGCAGGGCCGGATTCAGGAGTGGGCAAAGTGGGCAGCTGCCCAGGGGCCTTCACAATCTGGGGGCCTCCACATGTACGGTAGTAGCTATATCAGGGCTGGTCGACTTGAAACCACATGAATGACTCCAGTCATGTCTCAATTTTGTGTGTTTGTGTGTGTGTGTGTTGGCAATTTGTACACTATCAATAAATTTACAGTTAATTAAAAATTTCTCAATGTTCTAATTTCCTCAATATAACTGCATATGGCTTCAAAATTCTCCAAAGAAGTGTTCAAATTTCAAAATTTTCCCGGGGGGCTTACAGCGCCCCCCGGAACTTCCAGATGTTTAGGTTCGCTTCATTCACCACCCCACATGGGCCTCCACAGGTCTAAATCCAGCACCATGCCTCAGTACTCATAGTAGTAAAACATTATTAAAAACACATGGAACTTCTCTTTACAAAATCAAGTAAAAGTTCATGGAAGTTCAACAGTTTCACAATCTTGCAGTTTACAATATGAATAACAAGATAATCAATCCCCATCTCTACAATGACTTATCCCTTAACTACGTTCACTTACCCTTTTAATACCAGGACTTATTTCTATGAAGCAGATAATATTGTACACACGGATTTAAGATATACTAACCAAGTGGACGTAGATTTCTATCCAATATTACTTAAGTAAAAAAAGCAATAATATAATTTTTAATATCATAATACATGGTGTTATCTTTACATCAAATAAAATAAATATAAATTATAACACAGAAATTTAGTCAAATATTAACATCTACAAGTTTTATGTATTCATGTCGACAATGACATCTAAATGCTATGAACTGAAGGATCTCTTGAACATTGTAATTCTCTGCATCTTAATGACATCATCTGTTCTCTGTTCTGTTTAAAAGTTCCACATAATTAACTAATAATCGTCAGCACACATTTCGGTTTCGATTAAATGGATGGGATGACTCTTAATGGTATAAAATGCGTGAAGTTCAAAACAAGTAATTGCTACAACTGGTATTCACAAGTGTAAAATTTTTCAGATTTCTTTATTTTATTTTAGGTTATATTAGGATCAGAGCCAGCTAGGTTAACGTATAGTGTAGGTATGTTAGTTTAGTTTATACCACTAGTTATTAAGTAAGCTTAGGTTATTTGGGCTAGGTTAATAACAGATTTGGTTTGAATGAGATAGATTAAATTAGCTTACGTTAGTTTAGGGGCACATTTGGAATTCGTTAAGATAAATTAATTTAGGTGTGTTTAGATTAAGTTAGGTTTGGTATGGGCAAGTTTGGTTCGTTTAGGTTAAGATAGACGTGGGTTATATTAGGAAGGAAATAAGGTATAATACGTAAAGATAGAAATAATGTGGTCTGATTGACTTACTGTAAGTATGTCCAGGTTCCAGGTCTAGGCTTCAGAGAGTCCTAAATAAATCATTCCTGACCAAGTTTGAGAAAATATGCTTAAAGCATCGTTATACACAAAAGCACATTTAATATGAGGATAATATGTATTAAATTGATTATGAGATATATTTTTTTGTTTATCATAGAACTTATTTGAAATTTTGCTATGGTTATATTACTGTTTTATAATCACATTATTTTTATAACTGATTTTCTACACAATTTCAGAAGTTGGTGTTAGTGTCCTTGGGTGTGGCTCTCATGACGGTGTTCAGCTCGGCCATGCCGGGTGGACGTGGGGGTGGCGGCGGTGGTTATGGCGGAGGTGGTGGAGGCTATGGTGGTGGTGGTGGCGGAGGTTATGGGGGTGGTGGCTGAGGCTACAGTCGTGGTGGCGGGGGATATGGAGGTGGTGGCAGCGGCGGCTATAGTGGAGGAGGTGGCGGCTATGGAGGTGGTGGCGGCTATGGTGGTGGCGGCTATTGTAGTGGCGGCTATGGAGGTGGCGGCTATGGCGGTGACGGTTATGGAGGTAGTGGTGGAGGCAGGACAACAATCTGCTACAACATTGGCGGCAGCTATGGCGGTGGTGGTGTAGGATATGGCGGAGATGGAGGTGGTTACGGAGGTGGCGGGTATGGGGGAGGCGGCCGCGGTGGCGGTGGCTATGGTGGTAGTGGCTATGGCGCCGGCGGTGGTGGTGTCGGCGGTGGTGGCGGATGTGGTGACGGTGGGTATGAGAAATAACTCCATTGCTACTGATCCAAATAAATACTGGACCTTATGAAGCGTTAGCCAACCTTATGTTTACATTATGTACACATCAAAAACCCTTCATTATTCTCAGGACAAGAATAATAGTATTCTGAGTTTGATGTAAGGCTATATATAAAAGTCCTTAAATGTACTGTAGTACAAGTGAAAAAGTAATTATAATGCAGGAATAGTCACAAGACCATAAAAAATATACGATATCTGTCTGTACTTGACATCACGTAAAAAAAGACATACAAAAACAGAACAAAATAAAATACTCTTATTTCATGAGCGTATTTTTATTCATCACGTAATACCTAAATCAGTAATAAACAATATTAGAAACTGCCCACATCAGCCTGGCGTCTAATATCACACAGGCTGGCATAAAAAATTGTAGTACAAGTTGTCTTAACCCTATTGGCTGGATAATTATTATAAGGAAGTAAAGTTTAAACGAAAAGCCTGATTATATTACTAATATGGGGTCACGGGGCTATAGTAATTCTAACCAATGCACCAGGCAAAGACGGGATATGATAAACAAATTGGTGACACAAACATTTATCTAATAATAATAATAATAATAATAATAATAATAATAATAATAATAATATTAATAATAACAATAATAATAATAATAATAATAATAATAATAATAATAATAATAATAATAATAATAATAATTAAACTAATAATTATAATAATAATAATAATAATTTCATAATGAAAATCTTGAATTACAACTGGCTTCATCCTCAATAATGAAGAATTCGAGATGCCATTGCTCTAAGCTTCGTTAGGCCAGTAGAATGTTTGCCCTCCCAATGTGTGTGAGGCTCATCTTATGACATCGACCACGCCATATTGTGCAACAAGGGGGCTTCGTATGCATGAGGCTTGACGAAGTAAGGGATCTAACAGCAAATCTGCTTAGGGAAATATGCCACGACGTCATGGTGGAACCGCCCTCCTTCCATTGGACGGTGAGAACCTCCGTCACAGGACTTCAAACACATCCAACGAAGCCCGCGTGGACGCGGGGACAGCGAGCCTTTTTTAACATAAGGATTTTTGATCCCATGTCCGCACATCACCGCAACCTAGCTCTCAATGCTGCACACAGGAGGAACGAGAACGACAAGATTGGGGCCTATGAGGAGAGAATTCATAACGTTGATCAAGGCAGCTTCACTCCTCTGGTGTTCACAACCTCGGGCGGGATGGGACCAAGTGCAAGATGCTTCTACGCCAGACTCGCGAATGTGTTATCTGAACGGAAGCAGCAGCCCAGAAGTTATGTTACCTCCTGGTTGACATGTCGACTGTCCTTATCTTTGCTTAGGTCTGCATTGCTTTGCCTCAGGGGAACGAGAGCATCGGCCCCAAAACCGAAAACAGTCGCAGATATCGACTTTGAGGCAACAGTCAGTGATTGCCGCATAGATCTGCGGCTCAACTAACACAACACAGCCAGGGTAGCTACTTATGTATTAGGATAGTTAATCTTTAGGTGATAAAATGGCGGCGAAGGTGTGGCCATTGGGGGAGGCTGGAAGCCACGTTAAAAAAAAGTAACTCAATTATTAATACAATCAACGTGGATCGGTGATATAACTTAAGACAAACATAGATCTAATATCATGAGAATAAAATTATAAGAAAATTGACGACAGTGAGAAAGTTCATTCATTATTGTTGTATTCAAAAACTTCACGTGCCAAGTCTTCATTCCTACACCTGTGAACAACCTTAATAAACTATGAAACACATCTGTTCTTTCTTCACATTATACACAATGAATGACAATGTTTTGCTTCCTGCCACGGGCTAAATTGCGGAAATGTTTCAAAACTTGTTACTTGCCACATTGTAGAGAGTTAGTGATTTACTCTCTGTGTGTTGTCACGGTGGCCAGGAAGATTAAGATGTCACGTCACTGTGTCTGACATAATATTTGTCTTTAAAGAAATCAATTACGCATGTGAGAAAAAAATATTGGAAAAATAGTAGTTATAGTATATAAACCAACTCAATTTGCTTTATGACCACTTTATTTACTCGTTATGTTGTTTCTTGTTTTCTTACATATTAATTATCAACGGTGATTTCCACACTACTAAATCCTTACCGATACGTCTGACTTGTTTGTTGTTAAAAAAATATATATATTCTTATATCCAATACCTTTCATCACATTTGTTTGTATTGTAATAATTCTACGACATAATTACTTATTTTAATGATGTATCCAGATCACAGAAATAAACCAACGTTTATTGTTATTATTATTATTATTATTATTATTATTATTATTATTATTATTATTATTATTATTATTATTATTATTATTATTATTATTATTATTATTATTATTATTATTATTATTATTATTATTATTAGTGTAAACACTTTATGAATAAGAATTTTGCTGGTTCGTACTGTATTTGTAAAATATGCGGTGTATAAAACTTCCTTGAACATTAAAATATTATTTCCAACATTCTCACAGTTTATGATAAACAATTTTCTTTTATATTTTCAAAAGTTTTCTGCTGTTGAATCATAAACATGAGATGATAGTTTCAAGTAAACTATTGCTGATTGATTTTCAGGCGGATGTGTTGATAATTAGTCTAAATTTGTTAATAAAAACCTTGAAATACTAATCCGTTGAATATTACGCCAACGCCTTTAATATAATCAATTACCCCATTGAAAGAGATATCTTGTCCCTACAACGACTTAATCCATCGAGTACACTAATTTTATCCCTTGTGTAAAATGACTTAATCCTTTGAATACAATGACTTAACCCCTCTAGTACAATGACTTAATCCCTCGAGTAGAATGACTTAATCCTTCCAGTACAATGACTTAATCCCTCTAGTACAATGACTTAATCCCTCGAGTAAAATGACTTAATCCCTCGAATACAACGACTTAATCTTTTGAATGCAATGACTTAACCTCTCTAGTACAATGACCTAATCCCTCTAGCACAATGACTTAACACCTCTAGTACAATGACTTAATCCGTTTAGTACAATGACTTAACCCCTCTAGTACAATGACTTAATCCCGCTAGTACAATGACTTAACCCCTCTAGTACAATGACTTAATTCCTCTAGTACGATGACTTAATCCCTCGAATACAACGACTTAATCTTTTGAATGCAATGACCTAACCCCTCTAGTACAATGACCTAATCCCTCTAGTACAATGACTAAACCCCTCTAGTACAATGACTTAATCCGTCTAGTACAATGACTTAACCCCTCTAGTACAATGACTTAATCCCTCTAGTACAATGACTTAACCCCTCTAGTACAATGACTTAATCCCTCTAGTACAATGACTTAATCCCACGAATACAACGACATAATCTTTTGAATGCAATGACCTAACCCCTCTAGTACAATGAATTAATCCCTCGAGTATAATGACTTAATGCCTCGAGTGTGATGTCTTAACCCCGTGAATACGATGATATATTCACTTGAGTAGGAATGATATTGTACTCTGGGGGTTAATTCATTGTACTCAAGGGATTAAGTCACTCTATAAGGGAGTTAAGTCAACATGTTCATAGAATTGAATAATATTTTAATGGCATGATTAATTTTACCGAGGAAATTGTTATCGTACTCAAGAGACTAAGATATGTTTAAATGATGTTCTCTACAAAAAAAAAAACGGATTCAATCAGTCAGATAAAAAAAAAACGAAAGTCACTGTGCGTCCTGACTCAGAAAGCTTCATCAGTATTGTTATCGAAGGTAATTATACGATTTTTATTAGAGCGAGCGGATAAATGACGAAACAATAATCACAATGAAAAAAAAATCTTTACCGTGGTAGCGCGTGTCAAGGGCTGGGCGAGGGGCGCTGTTGCTGGGAGGTACAGTATATATAAGCTCTCACCAACACATCTCTTCATCCACTTCTTGACTTGGCTTCAACCTGACAACACCGACAACACCAATATGGTAAGATTTAGTAGAAATTTGGGGAGATAGTTGCGCTAGTCAAATAAAATATTAAAAGTGGCGTTCCCGTAGTGAATGGGTTAAAACACTCTTTAGATAAATTGAGTAAAAAATCAGAGTACTGTATTTTGTTATTTTGTGTTAAAAAACGTGGACTTATTGTGTATCTTGTGTTGCTAGTGTTTCTACATTCAAGTGTAGACACCAAGAAGAATATGATAATGTTCACTTACTTGACTTTAACGTTATCCTCATATGAATTATAAATTGTGAATTATAAATAAAAAAATATGACTGAACACTAATAATCAGTATAAATTATAAGAAAATTCTACATATATCAAAATTATTTTGCGAGTTAGCAAATTTAACAATATAAATTGTTTACAGTACAGTATGATAACACCATCAGTCATCTTTCATAATGTAAGTTTATACCATCAAAGTTAGTCACGATTACACCAGCGAGATTCAGCGAACTGTTAAAATCAACTTACCAAAGCTTTCTTTATTATGCGAATCCAACCTGAAATGCAGCAGCAGTGTAAGCAGGAGGTAATGTCTAAATGCAGTGAACCGAAGGATCTGTTTAACATTCTAACATTCTACGTTTTATTGACTTCAACTGCTCTTTGCATAACTTCTTACGTGATTAACCAATATTCTTCAGTGGAATGACTTAATCTAAATGGGAAAATTAATTTGAATTTCATACATGCAGATCACTGCTACTATTGGGTAACTCATGTAAGTCATGGAGTCTTTTGTTGTCGAGAATAAGAGTTCGTGAACTGCGTAAACAACCATGGTAAGTGAAACACCTTTGATATCAAGCAACCAAAGGTGTCGGTAAAATTAATATAGAAAAGTAGAAGTTTGTATATATATATATATATATATATATATATATATATATATATATATATATATATATATATATATATATATATATATATATATATTTATTTATTTATTAATTTATTTATTTATTTATTTATATAATTTATGATCAAGATAATAATAGTACTGTACACCTTATTCGTTCAAACACTTCATAATACGATACATAGAGTCAAAAGTATTAATGTAAAAAATCATTTTGGAAATTGGTGAAACTTTTTTGTTATTATAGGAGTATTTTTGATAAAAAATATTATAAACTGGTTTTCTACACAATTTCAGAAGTTGGTGTTAGTGTTCGTGGGTGTGGCTCTCATGGCGGTGTCAAGCTCCGCTATGCCGGGTGGACGTGGAGGTGGCGGCGGCGGTTATGGTGGAGATAGTGGAGGCTATGGTGGTGGAGGCTATGGTGGTGGTGGCGGAGGTTTTGGGGGTGGTGGCGGCGGGGGATACGGAGGAGGTGGTGGTTCAGGAAGAGTATGCTACACCGTCGGAGGTGGTGGCAGGCGGCTATGGTGGAGGCGGTGGCGGCTATGGAGGTGGTGGCAGAGGCGGCTATGGTGGAGGCGGTGGCGGCTATGGAGGTGGTGGCGGCTATGGTGGTGGCGGCTATGGAGGAGTGGTGGAGGCAGGACAACAATCTGCTACAACATTGGCGGTGGCTATGGTGGTAGCAGTGGCGGTAGTGGCGGCTATGGCGGTGGTGGTGGTGCGTATGGCGGAGGCGGTGGTTATGGTGGTGGAGGCTATGGTGGAGGCGGTCGCGGTGGTGGTGGCTATGGTGGTGTTGGCTATGGCGGTGGTGGCTATGGCAGCGGCGGTGGCGGTGGCTATGGCGGCGTCGGTGGTGGAAGCGGCGGCGGTGGCGGATATGGTGGTGGTGGGTATGGGAAATAACTCCATTGCCACTGAAATTAAGCAAGTAAATATTGTACCTTATGAAGTGTTAGCCAGCCTGGTGTTTACATTATGTACACATCAAAAACCCTTCATTATTCTCTGCACAAGAATATTAGTAGTCTGAGTTTGATGTAAGGCTATATTAAAGTTCTTAAATGGACTGTAGTACAAGAGAAAAGTAATTACAATGGAGGAATAGTCATGAGACGATAACAAATATGCAATACCTGTCTGTACTTGACATCATGTAAAAAAAAAGAAACATACAAAAACAGAACAAAATAAAATACTCTTATTTTATGAATGAATTTTTATTGATCACGTAGTACCTAAACCAGTAATAAACAATTTTAGCAACTGCCACATCAGCCTGGCGTCAAATATCACACAGGCTGGCATAAGACATTTTAGTACAAGTTGTCTTAACTCTCTATTGACTGGATAATTTTTGTAAAGAAGTAAAGTTGTAACGAAAAGCCTTATTATACTACTAATATTAGCTCACAGGGTTATAGGAATTCTAACCAGGGAATAATAGATTTTTAGCCTATATGAACATGGGAGGTCAGTGTCTCCTCAATGGTCCAGACTAAGAGGGGATATGATGGACCAATTGGTGATATATAAAGTTATATCTTATGTTTAAAATGTTGATATATTAGTGTATTATAAACTAAGCTTCCTATGGCTTGAAGTTCTCATTTGTTGATACACTTTAATAATAATAATAATAATAATAATAATAATAATAATAATAATAATAGTAATAATAATAATAATAATAATACTGATGATAATAATAATAATAATAATAATAATAATAATAATAATAATAATAATAATAATAATAATAATAATAATAATAATAATAATAATAATAACAATAATAATAAAACTAATTCTATTAAAACTACTACTACTACTTTTTTTTTTAAACGTGGCCTCCAGCCTCCCCCATTTGCCACACCTTCGCCACCATTTAATTATCTTAATATTAATTATCCTAATACATAAGTGGCTATCCTATCTGTGTTAAATTAGTTGAGCCACAGATCTATGCGGCATTCAGTGACAGTAGTCTCATAGTCAATATCTGCAGCAGTTGTTGGAGTTGGGGCAGAAGCTCTCGTTCCCCTGAGGCAGAGCAAAGCCGACCGAAGGATAGAGAAAGACAGTCGACATCTCATCCAGGCTGTAACATAACTTCTGGGTTGCTGCTTCTGTTCGGAGATCACCTCCGCGAGTCTGGCGTAGAAACGTCTTGCACTTGGTCCTATCCCACCAGAGGTTGTGAACACTAGAGGAGTGAAGCTGCCTTGATCTACGGTTTGAATTCTCTCCCCATATGCCTTTCTCTTGTCGTTCTCGTTCCTCCTATGTGCAGCATCGAGAGCTAGGTTATGGTGACATGCAGACATGGGATCAAAAATCCTGATGTTGAAGAAAGCTCGTTGTCCCCACGTCCAGAATCCTCGAGCACTGACGTCCACACGGGCTTTGTTAGATGTGTTTGAAGTCCTGTGTTGGAAGATCTCACCATCCAATGGAAGGAGGGTCGGTTCTACCATGACATCCCGGCAGATTTCCTTCAACATATTTGCGGTGAGGTCCCTTACCTCGTCATGCCTCATGCATTAGAAGCCCCCTTTCTTGCATACCATGGCGTGATCGCCATCATAGGAAGAGCCACACACGCATTGGGAGGGCAAACCTTCTAATGGCCGACCGTACCTTAGAGCAATGGCATCTGTAAATTCTTGTTGATTAAGACTGAAACCATTTGCCCTTATCGGTAGCGTAGTTAACTAGTTCGAGGCGCCCACCTCCTGCGCTATAGCTACTTTTTTTCACATTTTCTGGTACCTGCAGCAACAGTTGCTGCAACTTATCATTTTGGCAGTACTGTCGATCTGTCATAATGGACCGACGAATCTTGTTTACCTCAATGGTATCCACTTCCCCTGTTGCATTCTGGGCTATTATGTGGTCAGTAAGAGCTGCCGTGAGCTTAAGTGAATTTTGATGTTCAGTGGCAGCAATCTCCTTTGGATTTGTTAGTCCCATCCCTCCCAGTCTTGATGGAAGTGCAAGAAGTGCTCTTTATGCTGGGGTTAAGTCAGGGTGTTTCACTAATTTAGGGATGAAATTGACACTGATAACTTCTTCCAGAGGGTGGAGCTACGTACTCCATCTTGAAGTCTGCAGTGCCAATTACTGGGCCTAGGTGTCTTTGGCCGTCCTTAGTTATTTTCACCTCAATTCCGCCAAAAACCTCCATTGCCCGTTCATAATGTTCTGGCTTCACGATGAGGAAGGACTTGCTGGCGTTTGGGTGGTACCCTATTTGTGGACCTCGCGATGTTACCAAGTCCCACCACTTTTTGATGCCCTCCACTTTTCCTGCTCCGGTAAGGTCATCAGCATATGCCACTTGTTTGACCCCCGTAGTTCCAAATTTTATTTCTTGTTGGAGCACTGATAGGCTAATTGCATACATTGCCATTGCAACAGGGTCCCCCTGTGTTGTTCCTTCGGTTGACTGTAAGATGGTATCACCTCTTAGAGCCTTGTTGTTTACTATATAGAGGCCTGATGGATTCCTATACGAATTATATAATAATAATAAAAATAATAATAATAATAATAATAATAATAATAATAATAATAATAATAATAATAATAATAATAATAATAATAATTTTATAATGAAAATCTTAAAATATAACTACGAACATTTCTCTTCATATTTCACACAAACTTTGTGACCGCGACTAGTATCACCAAGGCTTACAATTATAGGTAGTTATTTATATCAATGGTATTCTAATATTACAATATCATAATCTGGTCCCCAAAACTTTAGAATAAAATTTAGACTTTCTGGGTTTGCTTTTATGGTTGGTGGAGGTGGTTCTGAGATACTGCTCCCATCTACCCTTATGAAGAGTAATAATTGATGTCTAGATGTTTAACTTTATATCCAATGTGTTAGACAAGTCCCTTTACACCTGGAATAATAAAAGTATATTTATTTACCCTTTTGTACTTAAAAAAAAATATTGTAAATGGTAAGAGTAAGTATTGGAAGTGGATACCATTCCCATTATTTACTGTAAGTAGAACAAGGTATATAACAAAGTAGGTGTAACATGGAACATCTATATTGTTAATTATATTGCAAATGCAAATGAGCTTTACTAACATCCTGTATAATGAGTATATGTTAAATTCATTTAAACTGACATATATTACCCGAAACCTCATACGGATACATATATGTTACAGTATAGTATAATGGAAATATACATACATTTGGAGCATAAAACTGATCGAGTAAATTCTTCTTATTTTCTTTACTCGAAATATTCAGTAATTTGTTGATCATCAGAAGCTTCGGTAAACATCTACTGAGCAATAAACCAGCTCCCTGATTGAATTATGTTAGAAGATTATCTTTGAATTATATTTTACAACTCCAATAAACATATTAATGTTTTGTATTATAGGTTTATTATATATCATCATATCCAAAAAAAGATGATGAACGTCGGGCCTGTTGCTGGTTTGATGGACAGACATGAGGAGCGAATGATGGAAGAGACTGACAATCAAAAGAAGACATCGTACTAGTTAATCTGTGATTCTATTGATAAAACGGATAAATTTAAATAATAATGTTCACTATTGTTAATGATGAGGTACTACTTCTGTTACTAAAACTGAATGAGCTATTACGCTTAAAATAATTTTTGTCTGACAGGATCATATGGTTGGAAGGAAGGGTGGGCATGAAAATGTATATTTCAATTATCTGTTCATAAAATATTAAGTTCTAAGGCAAATTTTATTATTACCTAAAGCAACTGCACACAAGAGAGATAAATATATGATTACTTTAACTAACAGACAAGATAAAAATAGACGTCTAAAATAATAATAATAATAATAATAATAATAATAATAATAATAATTATTTCAAACATGTTATCTTTATATACATACATGGTTTATGAAACATTAAGAAACATAACATAATACTTTCTGATATAGACATTTTATCATCATGACCAAAAAAAACTTTATAAACTCAAGAACCATATTTGTAATTTAACGTGAAGAACTATATGAAAATGCAATAAATATGAAACAAAAAAGACTCCAATATCATTATCTATGTATTTCATTATAAATATATTTTTTTATAATTCATTGTAATAGGTCGTTAATAATTCGGAATACATTAAAATCATCTATAATTCATACATTTTAACGTGATACGATTTTTCTTCATGATAAGTCTCATGTCTTTTGGAAGAAGATAGTAATGTATAAATGAATTAAAATTAATTAGCTCTGTGTGAAATTTTATGCACCTTATACACATGATATATAATTGCGAAGGTTTAAAGATATGCCCTTCACTATTACGACTACGCAAACATATTCATGAATAGAATCCAATGATATACAATAATTTTATTAAATGACTCAAACACAAACGTTCTTTTCGACACATCATTATATATACCTGAATAAATAAAAACAAAAACTTATATAATTCATATTAACCGTCTGTTCCATCAACAAAAACAACGAAAATTTATGGTGCGAGTTGATGACGAAAGAATGATGTTGCTGAATTAAATATTTACAATGGTTCTACTCGCTCTAAGGCCCATGTAACCGGGGGGTGTGACGGGGTTTCCGGAGGAGGTATAAAAGTTCTCACTAACATATCTTTTCATCCAGTTCGTTTAGGAAGTTGGTCGTCACAACACCAATATGGTAAAGCTTTATGTAACGTGAAACTTCCAGTTTCTGGTTAGACTTCAAACACTAGTCGTTTACTTTCTATATGCTAGATAATATTTCTCTGTGCAGCTAAACATAATCGAGAGAAACAATAGTGTAGTCTTCATTTACTTTTCCTATTTTACATCACTGTCGAGCTGTGTGTTTCGTATGCCTTAGTACTCGTATTAGTAAAACATTATTAAAAACACACGGAACTTCTCTTTACAATATCAAGTAAAAGTTCATGGAAGTTCAACAGTTTCATAATCTTGCAGTTCACAATATGAAGCTCAAGATAATCAACCCCCATCTCTACAATGACTTAATCCCTTAACTACGTTGACGTACCTTTTTATCACCAGGACTTATATCAATGAAGCAGATAAAATTGTACACAAAGATTTAATATATCCTAACCAAGTGGAAGTAGATTTCTCTCCGATATTAATTAAGTAAAAAAATGCAATAATATTATTTTTAGAATCATAATTCATATCGTTATCTTTTAAATAAATTAAGTAAATAAAAAATTCAGCACCGATATTTAGTCATATATTAACATCAACAAGTTTTTTGTATTAATATCAGCAATGACATTAAATGCTGTGAACTGAAGGATCACTTGAACATTGTAATTCTCTGCATCTTCTTAACATCATCTGTTCTCTGTTCGGTTTAAAGGTTCGACATGATTAACTAATAATCGTCAGCACACGTTTCGGCTTCGATTAAATGGAAGGGATGACTCTTAATGGTATAAGATATGTGAAGTTTAAAGCAAGTAATTACTACAACTAGTATTCACATTTGTAAAATTATTCAGTTTTTATTATTTTATTTGAGGTCATATGAGGATGAGATTTAGTTTAGTTTACTTATGGTTGGGGTGTGTTAGTTTTGTTTATACCGCTAGTTAATTTATGTGAGCTTAGGTTAATTGGTTTGGGTTAATGACAGGTTTGGTTTGAGTAAGATAGATTTTATTAGCTTACGTTTGTTTTGGGTCACATTTATAATTCGTTAAGATAGATTAAGTTAGGTGTGTTTAGATTAAGTTAGGTTTGGTTTGGACAGGTTTGGCTCGGTTCGGTTACGATAGACGTGGGTTAAATTAGGAAGGAGACGAGGTATTTTAGGTAAGGATAGAAATAATGTGGTCTGAGTAACTTAAGTATGTCTAGGTTCCAGCTCCAGGTTTTAGAGAGTCCTAAATAAATCATTTCTGAACAAGTTAGAAAATATGCTTAAGGCATCGTTATACACCAAAACACATTTAATATGAGGGTAATATATACTAAATTCATTTAAGATATATTTGTGATGTTTATGATAAAACTTACTTGGAACTCTGCTATGGTTATATTACTGTTTTATAATCACATTATTTTGTAACTGGTTTTCTACACAATTTCAAAAGTTGGTGTTAGTGTCCTTGGGTGTGGCTCTTATGACGGCAGGGGTTATGGCGGAGGTGGTGGAGGCTACAGTGGTGGTGGCTGAGGATTCAGAGGAGGTGGTGGTTCAGGAAGAGTATGCTACATCGTTGGAGGTGGTGGCATTGGCGGCATTGGAGGTGGTAGTTGCTATGGTGGTGGAGGCTCTGGTGGCGGCGGCGGCGGCGGCTATGTGGGTGATGGAGGCAGGACAAGAATCTGCTACAACATTGGCGGCGGCTGTCGCGGTGGTGGTGGAGGATATGGCAGAGGTGGAGGTACCGGAGGTGGCCGCTATAGGAGAGTCGGCCGCAGTGGTGGTGTCTTTGGTGTTGGTGGGTACGGCGGCTGCGGTGATGGTGGCAGCGGCTATGGCGGATATGGTGGCGGTGGGTATGGGAAATAACTCCAATGCAACTGAACTTAACCAAATAAATACTGTACCTTATGAAGGGTTAGCCAGGCTGATGTTTACATTATGTACACATCAACACCCCTTGATTATTCTCTGTACAAGAATATTCTGATTTTGATGTAAGGCTATATATGAAATTCCTGAAATGGACTGTAGTACAAGAGAAAAAGTAATTACAATGCAGGAATACTCATAAGACGATAAAAAATATACGATATCTCTTTGTAATTGACTTCGTGTAAAAAACAAACAAAAAAACAGAACCAAATAAAATACTCTTATCTTATGTGCGTATTTGTATTTATCACGTCGTACCTAAACCAGTAATATACAATTTTAGCATCTGCCACATCAGCCTGGTGTCTAATATCACATAGGCTGGGATAAGACATTGTAGGCAAGTTGTCTTAACTCTCTAATGGCTGGATAATTATTGTAATGAAGTAAAGTTTTAATGACTAGCCTGATTTAGCTACTAATGTTGGCTCACAGGGCTATAGGGATTCTAACCCGGGATTAATAGATTTTTCGCTTATACGTACATATAAGGTCTGTGTCTCCTCAATGGTCTAGAGTAAGAGGGGATATGATGAACAAATTGGTGACACACAAAGTTATTTTTAATGATCTTTTAAATTTTAATATATTAATGTATTATATACTAACCTTCCTATTGCTTGAAGATATTCTAGTCAAAAAGTATATGGGACTAGACATATATTATATTGGGTAAGAGTAGCGAAACCCAATTGTTGGTTCTTTTTTTATTGAAAAAATATTGCTTATATAATTCCTGAGTGTATATCAACCGTAACTTCCACTATTTGTGAGTGTGAAGGGAGAGGACGGCGGCTATGTAAATAGACCGTTTAATCACGTCCGTTCGATGTAAGATTATGAGTGTGACTGCTATGAGTAGTAACCATCGAGGGAGAACGGAATAGGCACGTCGTCCTCCCTCGAGGGAAGACAGAGCCATCCACAACTGCTCTCAAATAACGTCTTTCTCTCGTCAAGAGTATGAAGCTACTGCAAGCTTTGGGTGGCCAGAAAGCTGGCTACAAATGCTTTTACTCAGCATAATATGACGCGGCTTCCCGTGGGCACACCCTATCACGTGCACTGAACATGTCACCTCATAACTAGTGGAAAGTTTCAGGGGATGAATTAGTATATAAATCAAATGTAATTAGTCCATTTATATAATCCTTTTGTTTATGAAACAAGGGCCTTTACAAAGATCTCATTTGTTGAGGCATAATAATTATAATAATAATAATAATAATAATAATAATAATAGTAATAATAATAATAATAATAATAATAATAATGATGATAATAATAATAATAATAATAATAATGATAATAAAGATATTGATGATAAAAATAGTAATGATAATGATAATAGGTCTACTACTACTACTAAGAATGCTGCTGCTAAAAAAAAAAAAAAAAAAAATAATAATAATAATAATAATAATAATAATAATAATAATAATGATAATAAAATTAATAATAACAGCTCCAAAGAATGTACTCTTTACATAATATCTTTATGATAAATTTGAAAAAAATCATAATTGTTTTTCTCAAGTGTTTAACTTCCTTAGTTACCTACAGTATATAAAATATTTTACCTGATTTACGCTGTATCGTTAGGTTCCACTTTGACTATGACTCATGAAATGGAGGATATTGATAAAACTATTAAAACCTGTGTACATATATAAAGTAACTTACAACTCATAAACAACAATGCTTCAACACAATTCAGAGGCCTAGTTACAAGTCGGCACTGAGGTAAAAGGACACACTCCCCACGGCAACGGCTTGGCACACACACAAAGCAGATACAGTTGAAACAGTTCACCACCGCCATATACAGCTCACCGCCATATACAGCTCACCGCCTCACACAGCTTACCGTCTCACACAGCTCACTGCTTCACACAGCTCACCGCCTCACACAGTTCACCGCCATATACAGCTCACCGCCTCACACAGCTCACCGCCACACACAGCTCACTGCCTTACACAGCTCACCGCCTCACACAGCTCATCGCCTACACACGGTTCATAGCCATACACAGCTCACCGCCACACACGGCTCCGACACACAGTTCACCAGGCCAAAAAGAGCTGTCGAGCCAGAATTATCTTGTCTAACTTCTTCAAAGAAAAAGAAAAATGCCCACTTCTTATTATATCTGACACTCCTAGTCAGATCACTACCTAACTAATTACTGCACATACACACTAAAACAAAATTTACAGAGTAGGATAGGAGGGTTGCTCCTGGGAAGGCAGGTCTCGGCTAAGTGACGGAACATACCTGACCAGCCGCACCTCAACTCTGATCCAAAACAGTGAACCACCTCGAGATTCATGAAGTAAAAGACTCAAAGAAAATGAAAATACTCATTTAAGAGGTAATTCCTTCACATTTTCTTCTCTGAATGCTGGCCGTACTAGTCGGACTTGTCAGCCTTGTTCTCTGCGAGAACACTGTTAATTTTCACTGCTGCCTAAGCTTTGCACCCTGCCTGGGGCAAGTGGTCGGCAGAAACCTTTGAAGGCTCTTGAACAGCTTAGAAGACAACCTGCGGCTTTCAAGTAGCGAATCGGAAGCAGATGATCCGCGGCCGACAACAATGAAGGTGACAGACAGTTTTCAAGAGGTGATTAGCAATAAAGAAAAGAAGAGGAGGCGAGAGTCGGCGAAGAAAAGTAAAGGAAGTGATAGTGATGAGATCATGAATGATAGGAAGAAAAAGGCGACACACACAGAAGAAAACAGAAAGAATTCAACTGGGAATAAAACCCAGCAGGTGAGTCGAATGGATCATCGTGAAAGTACCAATGTGCCGAGCAACCCGGGTGGTGGAAACCGCTGAGGTAGGAGGAGGTTGAACTTTCCAAGTGATTCACACATTTCATTCTATGAGCGGTTGCTGTGGGTTGCTACACTGGAAAAAGAGCATAAAAAAATTTGAAACTCTGCTTAAAGAAGGTCGTAATAATTCCTATCTGACTGAAGCTGGGGATGAGGCGGTAAAGTTTTTGACGACGACAGGATTTAAGGAAGTAATAATGACGATGCCTCAGGACACGGAATATTACACCGAGGTGAACGTCTTCATGTACCCGGTTATATTGGAGCCTGATTTTCTTCTTGACGATACACGATTCGTATGGGCAAAGCGACACGAAATCCGAGGTGAGAAAAAGAACCAAGTGGTAGTCTTGATGAAAGGACACGTTCCGGAGAAGATATTAATTTCTAGAATAGGATATAGGAGAATTGCAAAGTTTATTGAACAGCCTGTTCTATGTTACAAGTGCAGCAGGTGGGGCCATATGACCTGGAAATGTCAAAGCAAATGTCGAAGTCGTTACTGTGGAAAAAAATCATAATTCAATAGAATGTGGAAATAAAATAAAGTCTGGGCAACATGTTGTGCCGTGCTATTGCAAATGTGGCGGCGCACATAATGCAGGTTCCTCAATTTGCAATAAGATGCCGCAGATGCGTGGTGTGCAGTGGCAGAGCATGGGGGAGGTGCACAAGCAAGAAAAGGAGGAAGGACGAGGAGTTGCAGGTGAGACAACTCTACCTTCAACTGAGAACGTGTGGGCAGAAGAGGATGGAACAGAGTGACACGTTGAAGGTAACAGGAAATGATGCAGGAGCAGCACCAAAAGTTGTTCCAGAAGTAAGGTAATTGACAAGTTTGATGATGTGTATGGTACAGTAGTTCAACTCAGGCAAGGAATTTAGATCCTTAGAAAAAAGGTAGAGGACAACCAGAAGGTAATTGCCCATTTTTGTGAACATTGAAATGTGGATTTTGAACTAAAAGGAAAGAAGGTTGAAAATAATACAGTAATAAAATCTGACAAACCATCTTTGGTTTGGGGGACCTGAAATGTGGGGTGACATACCCGAAGTATTAATGATAAGGTATTAGCTCGAGCGAAAGAAGTAATGAAGCAGTTGTGAATGAGAGAGTAAGGTTAGTTTCTGTTGTTAATAGGGAAAGTGGAGGACACTAATTTAAATATACTTTCATGGAATGTTAATAGCTTACGTCCTAGGACCACAGATGTGCATGCTTATGCATTGTTGTATAAGGTGGATGTTATAGCCTTACAAGAGACGGGCACGGAGGATGGTAATTTGATGAATTTACGTGATTATCAATGTTTCTGTTTACCAGCTAATAATATAAATAATACAAGAGGTCTGTTAACTTATATTTGCAAAAATGTACCGGTTGAATTGGTAATAGCTGACAAGCAGAATGGGTTGAAAGTTTGTGTGTTAAAATCTACGTCTAATGAAGGTCTATTTGTGTTGTCAACATCTATGTATATCCTAAATGTTTGAATATTGATGAAATGCCTGACTGCCTATTTAATGATGCTAGTGTTATGGTTGGTGATATTAATGCCAGACACGATGTCCTGGGTACTGTGGGACCGAGTAACATTAATGGAAGGAGATGGTTATACTTCTTGGAGGAGTTTGATGATATTGAAATATTGGGGAATCATGAGCCTATCCACATACACGGAGGAAGGTTAAATTATGCAGTATGTTTTAATACATGTGGAATAAGAGCGAATGCTAACATAGTTAGGGATTTGCTTAGTGATCATTTAACATTGCGAATTACTGTACATGTTAACAAAATACAAAAGCTAATTAAGCGGAAAAGATATTGGTTGCCGGAAGACAAAAAACAGGAGCTGATCACTACTGTACAGAATTGGTATACAGATTATGAACCAAGGGATGTTGATAGCTTTTCTGATGCTTTATTACATATTATTGACTCTGTCTTGACGACAAGTAAGTGTAGTTATAAAGGAGAAATAAATAATGGGAAGCGTAATATGTATGTGAATGACGAATTGGTTCAGGGCTGAAGTAAACTCCTTAGAAAGGTGCAAAGAGAATGGAGTGCAAATCAAAATGATAATGAAATCAAGGAAGTACTGAAAGAAACTGCAAAAATGTGTAGTGAAATCAAGCAAGAGGCGATGAATAAATATTGGACAGACTTTTTTGGGATAATCGCTAAAAGCAAGAGCTTAGGAGACGGAAAAAAGTGAATAAAGTGCAATGTGTTCGAAGCAAGGGCAACAGCTACGCTGACCCACAGGGAAGGGCCAGACAACTTATTAGGAAATGGGCTGGGACTACTAGTTTTGCTGAATTACCTCAGAATGTGCAAGCCTCATTACAAAGTAAGAGTAGCCTTAGGAGTAAGTTAGTACAAAGTCAGTGTACACTGGAGGATGATACATGTGTTCCTATAACGAGAGGCGAGTTATTATCTGCGATTAAAAAGGGAAAGTCTACGGCACCCGGTGATGATGGAATAACATACTGTATCCTTAACTGTCAAACTAGTATTAGAGAAGGGCCCATGTTAGACTTGTTTAATATGTCTTATAAAGGAGGTTGTATCCCTCTTAAGTGGAAGAAAGCAGTAATTGTACCAATACCAAAGAACAATGGATATTAGCAAATGATTGAAAGAATAGTATTAAACAGGTTGTTGTATAAAGTGGAATATCTCTTGGCGCCCAATTTACATGGATTTATGAAAGTGAGAAGTACTGCAGACTGTGTTATAAAGTGTTTGAGTAACTCCAAGGCTACATGCAGGACTTTTGTCGACTTAAAAGGGGCCTTTGACAGGGCAAAAAAGAAGTCATACTTGAGGAACTAATTAATTTAGGAGTTTCTGGGAAGTTGCTGAAATAGATTGTGGATTACCTGAGTAACAGAATAGCTAGAGTATGGTTTCAGGGTTGGTACTCAGAAAAAAGAGAGATGGAGTTGTGGACTCCACAGGGAGGTGTACCTAGCTCTACTCTTTTTAACATATTGATGAAAATGATGGCTTTCTACGAATTTCCTGGAGACACTCAGGTTATAATATATGCTGATGATAAACTGTTACAGTGTAAAGGTATGAGAAACATGCAAGAGGATTTAGATGCAGTGAGTACACATTGTTGTAGAATGGGCCTTGTAATTGACAACGAAAAAACTAAATATCAGGTCATAAATTATGAGCAAGGGGATTATTTTTGAATGGATTAAGGCTAGAAAACGTTGATGTTTACAAATACCTTTGGATGTACAGTCAGAAACCATAATCTCTGACCCACTAGGTTGAGCGTGAGGTGAGGCTAGGGTGGTGTTTCTGGTCTGCTGCTCACTGCAATGGCCCAGTGGCCAGACACAGGTTGAACAGGCGAGGCGATAGTTCAACAAAAGTATGCAGGAGAGTTCCATCTGGGCACTTCGGACAGAGCCAGGGTAGCCAGTAAGTCTCCATAAGAATATTTGATGTTAATGATATTGGTATAAAAAATGATACTGATCATGTTAACGATGTAGGTGTAAGAAAATCCTCTTTTTAGTCAGTTGTTCATTACCACTTCAGCATTAACATTAATGTCTTAATAAAATGATAAAGCAAAGTTACACAAACTGAAACAACAATAATTTATATTTCAACAAGTAATATTGACAACTAATATGTCCTTTAAAACTGATATTAGGAGTAATATCACAATCAGTGTGGTGATTAATGCGATGGTGTTTGTGATGATGGTGCTTCTCTGTGTGGTGAGTGTGGTGATGGTACTTCACTGTGTGGTGAGTGTGATGATGGTGCTTCTGTATGTGGTGAGTGTGATGATGGTGCTTCTGTATGTGGTGAGTGTGATGATGGTGCTTCTGTATGTGGTGAGTGTGATGATGGTGCTTCTCTTTGATATATCTCATGTCTTATGGAGCCTATGTATCTCATAGGCTTTTGTATAGAGACATTATTAACAACTAATTACAAGAATAACTAACTTTATTAGACAATACTTTTAAAACAATATAAAAAATGTTCATGTGTTTCTGTGTGAGTCACTTCATGAAACTCTCTAATTATTTCCTTGCTGGCCATAGAATAATAATGAACCACTGCTGTGTATCACATCATTACCTTGTCCCCTTGGCAAGTTATATTCATGTGTTGTCAAAAAATTTAAAAACGTCATGACAGGATATTTCTACCACACACCACCTTCTCTCCTATTCCCTTCCCCCTGTTCTTGTTTCTCAGCCACCCGTGTGTGTGTAATAATAATAATAATAATAATAATTAACGGTTTATTGAAAAAGTTCTGCAGCCCGAAGGCTGAAAATATACATTGGACATAAATGACTTATTACATACATTGGTGGTTTAACAAAAGCCTTCATTAGAGAAAGGTAAAGGAACATACAGTGAACATACAGATTATTGTAGGTGTTGAACAGCAAACACGTAGTGTAGTAACTCCCTCCCAGATGGTGTTAGGAGGGACCTCACGTGGTGTAGTAGTTCCCTCACAGATGGTGTTATGAGGGGCCTCACGTGGTGTAGTAATTCCCTCACAGATGGTGTTATGCGGGGCCTCACGTGGTGTAGTAATTCCCTCACAGATGGTGTTATGAGGGGCCTCACGTGGTGTAGTAATTCCCTCACAGATGGTGTTATGCGGGGCCTCACGTGGTGTAGTAATTCCCTCACAGATGGTGTTATGAGGGACCTCACGTGGTGTAGTAATTCCTTCACATATGGTGTTATGAGGGACCTGACGTGGTGTAGTAATTCCCTCACAGATGGTGTTATGAGGGGCCTCACGTGGTGTAGTAATTCCCTCACAGATGGTGTTATGCGGGGCCTCACGTGGTGTAGTAACTCCTTCACATATGGTGTTATGCGGGGCCTCACGTGGTGTAGTAATTCCCTCACAGACGGTGTTATATGAGTGAGGTGTGGTCCCAGGCCTTCCTATCGTAGACGGATTAACACATCGCTGGTTGTTGGGTCTCACGGGCCGTTATCACTGGGTACCTGGGACCTCACTGTGTGAAGGTTAACTTGGGTGCGACTGTTACTGTTGAGTTGTTCTCACTGACTTAAGCACTGTTCACCACTGTTCACCTCTGTTTAACACTGGTTCCATTCCTTTCCTAAATGAAATAGTAACTTCTGGCGAGAACTTGTTGATATTCCGGTGGGGAGGAGGGTTCAGGGGAGGGGGTTGGTATGGGCCAACTTAACAGTTGACCTGGCTGCTCCGAGAGGAGCGCCAGGTACGTCTTGACCCTTCTGTGGTCAAGGATGTAGTGTGTGTGTGTGTGTGTGTGTGTGTGTGTGTGTGTGTGTGTGTGTGTGTGTGTGTCCTCCAAATAGGGACAATGGGATAATCTTTTTTCATTGTTATGACAATGTAAATTAATTTGCATATGAAAAAAATGCTGTTTCATAATAAGACGTCGTTTACAATCATAATATATTCAAATTATATAAACCTAAAGCAAATTACGTTACATTTCGGTACATATCATTACGTTACGGACGTTACGTTATGTTACGTTTTGCATGAAGCTATTCATTTATATGTATTATTACAAAGAGTGATGCTAGCGAAGGTCCCGCTGGACCCCCGTGTAAGGTTGAGACTTTTCCTCTATTTCTCTCTAAGACTGAGAGAGGCAACACTGGATAGTGACGCTAAGAGTATCTACTGTCATATATTGATATATTTATTACTTATTCTAACTTAGCTTCCACAACACACCTAGACTTTGGTGTTTGTATCTGCAAGTGAAGGAGACATAGTGAGTCAACCTGAGACGTTAGCCAGCTGGTGCACGAGTTTGGACTTACGACCACAAGTAACCACAACTTATATGAAGTATACAGGTATACAGTCCTCAGTAACTTTTGCCAGATTCTTCACTTTGTGGTATAAACAATTCAGTATTAACATTATTTAACACTGCTTAGAGGTGTGATGTTTGATGTTTCATAGTTTAATATTTATAGACAGGCAGCCTAATGAGGTGATGACCTTCACGGCCAGCAGGAGTTGTACTGACAGCCCAACGATGTGTTCAGTGTATCAGAGAACTGTGTAAGTTAACTAAAGCATGAGACTTGGCCTGCTGCTGTACTATGACACATTATGTCGTGTGGGACATCACCAGAGTACTCCTGTGTTGGCCTAAGCAGACATATTCTAAAACTGCTGCTATATCCTTTTAGCACCGGCCAATGGACATGTTTGTTGTCCATTAGACATAACATATAACTGATTTACTTTACGTTTGTGGGAGCAGTAAAAGTAACATTATATTCAAAGTAAAGGGGAGGTATGACCTGAACGACTGGTGACGAATATTCAAGGGTAAATGATGCTCTGTGTGTTCGTGCGTGCGTTGACACTCTGTGAGCTGCCGACCAGTAAGGACCCCTGGTCTCACCTACCGCTCGACCTTAGTGGGCCAATAATTATGGTTTCTAACTGTACATTGGGTATAAGTCCAACAGTAAAGTACGTGAGATGCAATACCTGTAAAGGACGTTTAAGACCTTTAAGAGGGAAATGGCGCAGGTATTCCTATTTTAAGGATGGTTTATATCAGTACTATACGTTCAGTTATTGGCTATGCAGCTCCCATCCTTATAATGTATAGTAAGAAACGTGTTCAGAAGCTTGAAGTGTTACAAAAGGAGGACATGAGAATTGTTTCAGGTTGTTAACGGAACACTCGAATTGAAATAATGAGAATGGAGTTAGACTTAATAGGTATAGAACATAGAGTAAAGGAACTTGCTGTAGCCGGTACTCTTAGGACCATTAGGAAAGGAGGATATAATAGGTTGTCCCGTACAATAATGTGCTTAAATGAAAGAACAAATCTTGGCAATGTGTCCAAGTATGCAAGGTTATTGTATAATATTATGATGGAGTATGGAGTACTGATTGGTCGTTTTGCCTCGCTGACTCCGGCCCTTCCACAGACTTTACTAATAACTTACATGTAGCATTGGTTAGTCGAAACGTTAGACTAATAAACAGCTCCTGCTGTCTCCTTGGTTTCTTTCCACCACCTATATTCTCATTTGTCAAAAAAGGTCATGGCCGATTTAGTTCCCGGGGAATAACTGACAGTGTGAGTTGTGAGCAGCTTTGTACCTCCTTGAAGGTTGAGCTAGTGAAGGCCAAGGGCGAAAAATTGAGGTTAAAGGAAGTGATTGCGAGGATAAAGGAGGAAGATACACAATGGGGAGAGTCGTGTCTGATGACAACACAGGCCAATGAAGGGTAATTAAACGAGGAACAACCAAACTAGTGGTGAAAAATACAACAAGGAAAGAACAACAGCTAAGTGTATTAATTTTTTAATTCTTTGATAGACGAAACGGACGGCAACATAGTCAAGGACAAGGCTAAAAAGGAAGGTACGAAAAGCTTAATTAAAGATTCTCAGGTAAGGTACCTAGATTGAGCATTTTTTTTTACTGGTTTGGCCCACCAGGGCATAGGTCAATGACCCATAAAAGGATGAGAGTGTGTTTCCCAGAAGCTGGGGTTGGGTAGACAGTTGACAGGATGGAAAATATCATGTTTGGTAATGGGAAGAAACCCATTATTTGCCTCAGTGGAGGAGGCAATGATATTGGCTGGTGAAGGAGTGAGGAGCTCCTGGATAAGTTCAAGGCAGCTATTGACCGGATTAGCAGGAAGAGAGGGATCCCTACCATATGTGGGTAATATGGTTTCTACCTAGGAGTGTTGGCAAACAATAGTTGTTAAGGGCAATTGGTGTCAACGGCCGTTTTGACAGAAATTGTGTTACGAGTTGGGGATTTAGAATATAGTTAAAAGTCTACCCAGATCCCAACAGGCAACAACAATAAAAAAACAAAGACAATCGGACTATAAAAGGGTAGACAAAGGATGCGAGTTTTTGTTGTGTATAATAAAGTACCATAAATTCCTTAACAAAATATTCAGCTTTCTATAATTTACCCTTAACCATACTTAACCTAAACATACGCAACATTGGCTTAACAGTATATACATATTTATACAACATACAATAATTTGAAGCAAGTGGACGCGGGGAGGCAATATAGGATAACAAATACTTAAGTGCAGTGCTGAGATGGCTGACGAGTAAGGCTGAGTATTGAAGAAGATGGTAGGTAGTCACTGTGCCATAGGTTTCCAGGATAGGTGATCCAAGTGTGGTCACTTCCCAGAGTGAACTGAACTCTCCTCGAACTGGAGCTGATGAGGAAGACTTGGAGGAGGTGATGCAACAACCAGGATATGGAGAAGGGAAACCCCAGAGTGGTAACTAAGACTAGTCATACTCAGGTTTCGTCCCTAGATGGCGTTGCTCGTGGTGCTGGGTAGGTAGATCATGACAATAGATGGCGTGGTTCGTACTGCTGGGTAGGTAGATCATGACAATTGATGGCGTGGTTCGTAACATATTGCAACTCAATATCATTCCCATTCATTGACAACTGGGATAACTTTCACAGCAGATGGGACCTTTATGATGGGGATGGGGTTCATTTACTGTATATAAGGATGGGGTGGCAACTTTGGCTGGCTCTCTCGAGATGGCAGTTTAAAGATGTCGAAGTCTTTAAACTACTATGGGTACATATGATCACGGGGGTCGAGGAGACTGCCGTGGGCACGGGCATATAGAACGAAAGGTTTCAGAGAAATCGTGCTGGGAATGATGATACTGCTACATTATGCAGTGAGCTAAATCCTAAACGCGACAGTGAGAGAACTCAGATCACGACTAACTTAAATGTCTACTACACAAACAGTAGAAGGATGAGAAATAAAATGGATGAAATCAGCTCGTTGGTGTGTACCGAAAAAATCTATATAATAGCGCTCACCGCAACATAAATAAATATTTATTTAAAGAATATTATTGGACAAAGGTAGGCTATAGGTAAGAGAATAAATCGTGGTGATGTTTACCCCCGAGATTATTATAAGCTATTGGCCAGTAGGGTTAAGACCGAGATAAGAAAAGCAAAGAGGAATACTGAACTGAAGTTAGCAAGGGAGGCGAAGTCAAACCCCAAAAGATTTTCCTAAATGAATCAAACTAAAACGTGAGACAATTTTGGACCAATACTGTCAGTTACTGGCGAGCTAACTGATAACGACGGAGACATGAGCAATAATCTAAACAGATATTTTTCAACAGTTTTCACCACCTAGAATTTAAAAATGATACCCGAGGCACCGACTATACAAGTATACAGAGATAGTGAAGAAAATAGATTAGGCAAGATACTAGAGATTAGTAACGATGTTATTAAACAAATAGACAAACTAAAGCCTAATAAGTCACCAGGTCCCGATGAGATATTTGCCAGAGTATTAAAGGAATTTAAGTAAGATCTTAGTCTGTCCTTACCAAATTTGGTTAACATGTCATAAAAAAACAGGTGTGGTACCAGAATCATGGCGGATAGCAAATGTAATATCGATTTTCAAGAAGAGAGAGAGATCACTATCCTCTAACTACCGTCCAATCAGTTTAACATCAGTTGTAGGCAAATTGTTGGAAGCAATAATTTCAAACTCAATGCGAAATCACCTCGAGAAGCACAATGATTCCCAGTTTAGTTTCACAAATGGGAGTTCATATCTGACAAATCTATTATACATTTTTTCAACTGTTTTCGAATCAGTGGATGACAAACAACGATTATACTGTGGTTTACCTCGACTTTAGCAAAGTCTTCGACAAGGTCCCCTATGAAAAGGCAAATACGTAAAGTGGAGGCAAATGGAATTGGAGGAGATATTCTAAACTGGATTACGGCGTGGTTACAGGACAGGAAACAGGGAGTCAACATGAATGGCACTAAATCCGATTTGGATATCGTCTCTAGTGGAGTACCCAAGACTAAGTACTTGGACGATTACCCTTTATTATATTCATTAACACCCCAGGGGTGTTGTGAATGCATGTCACACTCCTGCACACGGCGCCATAACTGTTCACGGTTTGGGACCTCTATAAAATACACTTGCTTTTTATGTGACCCCACAGTTAGAAATCAAGGGGATTTATTCACCCCCCCCCCTCCCCCATAGGTTTCATCACATTCCAACCGTGTTCACGGCGTCATAAGCACGATGAACAGGCTTTGTGTGAAATATAACAAAGTCTAGGATTGCTTTTAGTGTCCTTGTGGCGTGGTTGGTAGCAATCCCTAGTCACACCCAGAAGGTCGAGGGTTTGAGTCCTGGCTGGTGAGGGTGTTGATTATATATATATATATATATATATATATATATATATATATATATATATATATATATATATATATATATATATATATATATATATATATATATATATATATATATATATATATATATATATATATATATATATATATATATATATATATATATATATATATATATATATATATATGCTGGCGGCACTAAAGAAGGGCGTGTAATTAAATCTGACGAGGACTCCCCAAGACTACAGGAAGATCTAAAAAAAAATTGCAGATGGTCAGAAATGGCAGATGAAATTTAATGTTGACAAATGTTTAGTACTTAGCCTAGGAGATGTAAACAGAGAAACTAGATAGCAGATGAACAACGCTGATACTTAGAAAAAGATTTAGGGGTAATAATAAGTAGGTATCTGAAACCAAGATAACAATGCGTATTTGCTCAGAACAAGGCAAACAATATACTTGGGTTCGTACAAAAGAGTGTTAACTGCAAAACTAGCGAAGTTATCCTAAAACTATGTTTTTCGCTTGTGAGACCTATCTTAGATTATGTAGTGCAGTTTAGGTCACCGTAGTACAGAATGGATTTCGAATCCCTAGAAAGCATACTGTGGAGGATGACAAGACTACTCCTCGGCATTAAGAACTTCCAGTATAGAGACAGATTAATGCATCTGAATTTGCACTCCCTCGAGAGACGTAAAGTGAGGGGCGATAAAATTGAGGTGTATAAATGGTAGCCAGGGTTAAGCAAAAGTGATATAACAAAGATACCTAAGCTATCCAGCCAGGAGCAAACTCGTAGCAATGCTTTTAAATTAGACAAATTTAAATTTAGGAGCGATTTAGGTAGGCACCTGTTTAGAAATTGAGTAGTGGATGAGTGGAACAAATTACCAAACATCATTAACTCGAACAAACTGGGTAGCCTCAAATATAGGTTGGATGAGTAAATAGTCCAGGGAAATTCGGAAAAAAAATTGAACTAATCATAATGAAATGGTACTTGGAAGAAATAGTGATAATAGGGGCTTTGCTGTTTGCTGAAAAGCCTATTTTTGGTGAGTGAGTGAGCCAAGCTAGTGCACACTGCTATATTACAACTAAAGATATCACCCTAGGAGGTGACAAGGCCAATATTAACACATTTATATCAGTATAGGCTGCGACTGGCTAACAGAAAACTGTAAACTTGAGAGAATGGGCACCTAAGCAGAAGAGCTCCCGACTGCCTGCACCGTGCACGGCGCACCTGAGTTAGATTCAGGTGGTCATTACTTTCCAAAACCTACATCAGGAATAGCAGGGGGATGGAGCCGAAGGAAGGGCGGGATAAATGAGTGCACTAGCTTCGCTCACTCACCAAAAATAGGCTTTTCAGCATACTTCAAAGCCCCTATTTTAGTAAGTTGAGCTCACTAGTGCACTTGCTAAATCCCACAGGAAGGAGGGTGCTAGGAGGTAAGGGGAGCATTGAGCACACACAGGACCATTCAAATTTTATTTATTCTAGATAAAGCAACATCAATATTTTTCTAGCGGCTGTCTGTGGGTCGAGGGCGAGACCCATTGCCATACAGGATGCGTCTGACACTTGATGAGACAGGTATCTTGCTATGTCTTGGGAACCTGGGGCCTTCCCAGGGTCAGCCTCCTCTATAACCTACCGCAACCTTTCTGCCAATCTTTTGACTGACAACGGGTAGCCCGGCCGAGGACGAACAAAGAGATGATGCTGGCTGGTGGTGTGATTGGCCGTAGCGGAGAGTTATTGGCTATGGGTCACGACTGGTCAGAGTCGGTGATGCTCGCCCTCCACCTTCCATGCTGGAACCACTACTGGCTGGAGCCTGTGGTTCTCCCACTCATTTTTTTTTGCCAGGAAGGTGGGAGAAGGTGCCAGGGACACTGCAGAATCTCCTTGGGCGAAGGAGGTCCAGTGGTCGGACCTCGTGAGTGCCTGAGCTGGGAGGACCTGAAGCCTGTGGCCAGCGCTATGAGGAAGAGGGCCTTCTATAGTAGGCGGTTCTTTGAAAGTCGGGTGATGAATGGATCCTGAGGAAAGACAGATATCAGATTAATCCATGTCATGGTAAGACCTTCATAATAACAAGAACATATGAAAAACAGACAACATAAGGCCAGAGGCCCTCAGGTTAGGTTGTCAGCATAGTTCACAGGACTGAAGGAGTAGTACTTACCGAGCCCAGAAGAGTAAGAACTTTCTTCAAGGACCAGAAGGTCCGGGGTGGTCTAGCAGGTGGTTGTTGGTGGAACAGGCCCCGCTTCAGCAGGGTAACCGACCTGTTGTTAACCTTCACCCAGCACCCGTAATCTAGAAGGTCGGTGAGGGCAGCCAGGTGGTAGGTGAGGGTCGAGATAGACCTGCCGCGCTCGTGCGCTAGAGATGATAGGAACTCTAGAACTACATTTTCACTGAGCGTGGGAGATTCTTGCTCCTTGAGGTACTGCTGGAAGGGCTAGGACCATCTCTGACAGGCAGAGCTGTCGGAACTCGAAGTACTGCGAACCTTTGTCATCTACCCGTCATTGGACCTCAAGGTAGGAACTGGGAGAGAGAATTAGGTCCTCCTCCCACTTTACACTCGAAAAAATTGCCAGTCTCCACTGGTGCCAGTGCAGAACCCAGTCCCGTGGGACAGGAGCCCACTTGTACGCCAACTGGCTGATGATGTCATCAGGTGTCTTAAAAGAAAGAGGAGCGTCCGGCCCCTGGTCAGAATCGGAGTAGTCAGTCAGCCCCTGTGAGGACCCGGTCCTGCTTGGCTCGGAACCCAACTCTTAGACCACGAATGGGTCCGGGGAGGGGGAGCGAGGGCGGGGTCTCCATACCACAGGAGGTTGGTTGGAGGTTGTCTGGGCCTGCTGCTGCTGCAGCTGCAGTGCCCCCGGCCAGGAAGAAAGAGCTCCCAACATCTCCAGAGGCAAAGCTGGGAGGGTGGATGCACTACCCGGAGGGCCAGTATCTCCGGCTGCGATGTCTGGGCTGCTGGGGACGGCCTAGACGGAGCGATAGAGGAGTTAGAGTGGCCGTCCTCCTCGGCAGCGCCGTGGAAAGTCGCCTGGCCTGGGAGGAGGGAGACATAGGAGGTCGGTAGGGGAGAAGGGTCTGTCCTAGCCGAACCACCAGCCGAGGGTTGGTGAAGGTGGAGGTCTGGAGGGGGTGAGGAGTGTCCTCTTCAAAGACACTTTGGGCTGCTGGGAAAAATCAGCTGGGGCCCTGGCGGAGTCGCGGAGTTCGAGGACCACCGCTTCCTCCTAGCGAGCCCGCTTCTTCTTGGCCAGTGTCCTAGGCGACCTGGGGCGGTCGTACCTGTTGTTGAAGGACTTTAACGGGACTTCAGGAGCGGTGACGGTTGCGACAAGAGGAGGAAGGAACACTCGATTCCCGGAAAGGCAAGGGGGAAAGCTGTGGAGATCCCGAAGCCCCAGGGTGGGGAGAGGCGGGCTCCACGGTGGCCGATTGGTAAGCCGGAGGAGGAGAACTCGGCCTGGGGTCCTGTGTAGAGTGGTCTCTATCCGAGGGGCCTCGGTGGCGGCAAATCCTCAACCAAAAACAGAGACCCTGGTCCATCCAGGAGAGGAGGGAGCCCTGGTGTTCGGCAGAACTGGAGGCTGCCCCCTAGTGGTGCCGAAGCTGTTGCCAGAAAACGTGGGAGGTTTCCACATCTCCGTCGGCGTCGCAGAAAAGCCCTGCCACCCACTCAGAGCCATCCTGTTGGAACCTGGCCGAACACCTCGGGGCCGAGCAGGGCACCTTCTGGAGCTGGGATGAAAATCCAAACAGGAGAAACAAAACAATGGAACAGGGAAGAAGAAGAGACTACAGACGTCTCCCTCTGCCACCAAAACCCGAGCCAGACAACGAAACCGAGTAACGACTGGGTGCGTGGGCCTGGACAAGAGAAAACACAAAAGGAGGGTGGAAAAAGAGGGCCACCCACGTGGGGAAAAACAAACAATGAAGCGAGGCCCTTGGCGTGAAGCACCACACAAGAAACAAAAATAGGGGTGGGGGGGGGGGTCAGAGGGCTAAAACACATAAACAGGGAAAAACAAAAAACCTTAACATATCAGAAGCCAAACAACTCGTTAACTAGCAAAACAACACTCCCCCCTCTGCAATAATTAAGAAAAGAAAACATCCTGGCAGACTGCTGTCTAAAAAAGGCACAGATGGTGCGAAGTAACATGTTTAAGCTGTTGAAAGATGTCAAAGCTATCTCACTTGCTAACACTTGTTTGAAATAAGTGTTGCTCTGTCACTGGTACCTTTGATGCAGCTGAGTGACACATTAACTAATTCCACGGCATGTTACCTTTGATACAGTCATAGATTGGTTGCTAGTTGGAACTGTCACAGTTGTCCAGTGTTGTACTTGTAGTTATCTTAGCTTATAAGTTACACATGACACACATGTAGTTTTTTGTTCACTCATTGTGCGTTGGTTTAATATAAACACACGTGGTAATTTTCTAGTTATGTTGGGTAGTAGTGTCTGTACAATTATTTGATATGGTCAGACTAATGAGCATTAGCTATTAGCTTGTAATTAGCTGAGAGATATAGAGAGAGATACAGCCAAGAGAGCTGGTCTCAGAACATGTCTTTAGGGTATCGTGTTGGGCTGTGAACTGCCAGTGAACTTGTGGTGAACTGGTGGTTGGAGGGTAACCACACTTCAAAAAGGCCATGAACAAAACAGAGGGACACACACTGAGGGTTGGGTGTGAAGTTTATGGCCTGTCAAGTCAAGATGGTGTAATATAACAAATGCTTATTCTAGCTTAGATGCTCGTTACTCTGGGATGATAGACTGTATATAATGAATAAATGGTACTAGGCCATATTTATATAATACTACTGTCTCTATATGTGCTAATACATCGCTCGGCCACCTCCCACTGAGTTCTACGCTGCATAATATCCACGCAGATAAGCCCTATATTATGTATACCAAAGCTAAGAGGTTCAACCTTTTTGTAAATGGTGGTTGTGATTTAATGAGACTTGCCGACAGTGCCTTTCGAAAGTGTGCTTCTGCACTAAAAAAAAATACTCGTACACTGACAACACAAATAGTAAGGTTGGTATCACAAAGCTTGAGTTTATAAATTTTAAGATAATAAATATGAAAAATAATTGCTAATTATGCAAAAATCTGTTTCACTTATATAAGACCTTATAATTTTATCGGAACTTATAATGAGTTTACTGAACACTGACTATTGGTTGCATATATTCACAAATCATGAATTCAAGTTCAAGTAGAGAAGTAATATGTTAATGGGTTGGCAAAGTTTTTTTATGGAACGACTATTAACTTTACAGTATTTTGGTATCATCTAGTAACCCTTAACTTGCCCTAATCCTGAGACAGAAAAATTATTGTGTTCTGTGTGGGAAAAATAAAAATGAAAATACTGAACATTGTGAAGGTGTGCACGGAACACAGATCTAGTAGGAGTGAGAGTGAAGACATTGATGAAGGGCCGTAGGTGCACCAATTTGTAAAAATGTTAATTCGCCAAATGTTTATGCAGCAGTGAATGCATATGCTGAGCATACATGGTAGTGTAAATATGATGACCTACAGTGTATCAGCACATCGTGATCATCTATAGCCACTAAGATTAGTCATTCATTCCTAGTAGAAGGTCAGTTTATTTAACCAATGTCAATTTTGTCAGTTTGCTTTTATTGGGAATAGTCCCATATGTCATGCATTAAACTTAGAAGTAGAAAGCAATAAAAATAACATCCTGCGTATGAATAGCTTGTAATGCATGCTAATAGTACTTCAGTTCATGCACTTAGAAGATAGGGGTTAAATAAAGATCTCTCTTGGCTATCTGCAAAGCGCCAAGAAGATTAATAACAGCTTGTGTTATATAACATTCACATCTATTTTAATTTAGCTATTTTTTCGCTGTGGCAGTGCCGAACAAAGCTCTGGAGACCAAATCCATGAAATTGAACAACTCCATTTTTCACATAACTGAGCCTGTAGTACAACTATCTACGAATAATTTGTACATGCAGAACGTAGTTTCATACGATAATCGTTGGATACAGCTTGTTTATTTATAGTTTCTACGACCTGTGTATGTACAATCAAAGACAAAAGTTTAGCCCTTCGGCATATGTTTTCACAAAATTTCACGACACGGCTTTTGTCTTTCATTGTACATCTTGAACATTTTTGTTTTCATTTTGTGCAGAAGTAGGATCTACAGTTTGTGTAGGAGCCTCGTGTATGTTAGTGGGAAGCGAGTCAGGGTTCACCTTTTTAATCTGTCCACGTGTACTACATCTTTAATTTGTCTATCTGGTTTAAGTGTTTTGAATTTGTTGCCGTGCTCTTTGGCAGTTATCAGGAAGGGACCTGAAAATTTTGGCGAAAGTTTATAGATCCTTTCAAGTTCTCTTATCATGACAGCGTCGCCTATTTCTAGCTTGATAGGCTTAACCTGTTTATGTTGCTTGTAAATCATTTCAGCGCATGACGCTGCTAATTGTTTATGCAATTTTCCATGGATGTCAGTGAAGACATTGATTTGCTTCTTTGCATAATCGTCCATGTTATATACAGGTTGTGAAGGTCCTATAAGTTTGTCATAGTGCAATCTTTTATCGGCCACATATATGATATAGTAGTGATTTGCTTGTGAAGTTATTTATTGACCCATTTTTTTATGCTGATACTTGAGGTAACCAATCCTCCCATGCTACCTGCATTGGATTCACTATATGTCAGAGAATCTACTGGATTTTGTAATTGATCCTCTCAATTAGGCCATTCGAGTGTGGATGTGGGTGATAAGCTATTGCGAAGCTGTATTGAATGCCGTTTTGTTGGCATATGGCTGCTAGAAGTTGATTCTTAAATTCTGATCCGTTGTTAGATAGAAGAACCTTTGGTGTAGTGAACGGATATATGAGATGCGTCACTAGAGCGTGTGCCACAGTCTCTGCGGATTTATCATGTAAGGGGACAGAATCACGAATCTGAAGAAGTGATCAACACGTACAAGTATTTAGTTAGAGCCTTGGTGGCTTTTTGGCAGTTGCAATAAGTCAATTGCGACTGTTTCGAATGGACTATCAGGCGTTGGATATTCGAGAATTGGAGCAGGTTGTATCTTCGCTCCCAGTGTTGCTTGAGGTGTATTGAGGTACATAGTGAGTACTGTGTCTCTTAGATTGTCAGGTACGATAATATGTGAAACAGTGTCCTGCGCTGTGTTTGTTGTGCTGTGCAGTATGTCCTGTCGTAGTTCAAACTGTTTGAACGGAAGAGATAACTTTTGGTCGATCGTCCTCATCACCTGATTCGAGAGCATAAATTACTTTAGACTACATTGGATCTTGTTGTTGTTCGGCTCTTAATTTTTGTGGAGTGAACGAGGATATTGGGATGACTGGATCTATGTGTTTAGACAGTGCATCGGCAACCACGTTCGCTCGTCCCTGTAAGTATTTAAAATTGGGTGCGAATTCTAATATGGTCAATTACCAATGTGCAAGTCTATGTGAGAGGTTCTTTTCATTGAATAACTCTGCTACTACTGCATGATCTGTATAACTGTTATTGGATATCCAAATATCACATCTCTGAATTTCTTTAATGACCAGACAACAGCTAACGCTTCTAGATGCTTTACTGAATAGAGCGTTTCTGCATCATTAAGTTTACGGCCTGCATAAGCAATCACTCTTTAGATTTGAGAAATTCACATTTAGAGAGCTTAATTTTCAAACTTGCGTTATTAAGTTTTTTAAATACTTCACGGAGTTTCATAAGATAACTGTTTACATCTTCGCTGGGCAGGTGACGATCTGTGTTACATCGTCGGCATACATGACGTACTCGCTGCCGACTATTGGGGGTGGCAGGTCGGCCGTGTAGAGTGTGTAAAGGGTTGGTGAGAGACAAGAGCCCTGAGGCACGCCGCTCGAAAGTGAGAATTCTTCTCCAAAATGTTCTTGCATCTTGATTTTGGCTCTACGGTCCATAATGAAGTTGCACAGCAGGCGCGTCAGATTTTCGGGTAGCCCCAGTTATGATGAATTTTCTATCCCAAGAGTTAGGTGGTAAATATGATGGTAAACACGCAAAAAGTGCATGCGTGTTGTAGGCGACTGTCTTGCAAGTTTAACTGCACTATTACTGAGATAAATTACTCAGTTAAAGTTCTTGATGAGTTATTGATTTAAAGATGTTTCACTCTAACAATTTCATCTGGGGAAGCATTCCTGTCATTAAAAACATGTATGACAAAATATATGTCATTACGCTTTTGTAACAAATTATTATTATTATTATTTTGTTTTGCCCTTTTGAAATACAGACGATGTTGTGTCACAGTCACTTGCAGGGTGCAAAAAGAGAATGTGTTCTTTAATATCTTTATGGGTAGCCTGCAGTTATGTGGAGGAGTACAGCTGACTCCTAGTGTTACCTTTGCCTGGCTTAAAGAGAAATATATTCCTATCTCCATAGTAAAAAACAAAACAAAAAACGTATAATTATGCACATTTTGGTCTATTCAGCTTTTGTGTAGGATTAATACTTTCCGAGAAAATAAACATTTTGTTTCCACAATAGCTACAACCCACCTCTAATTTTTACACTTTAATATTCCGGTGGGAAAAAAAAACAAGAATATATTGTCTGCTTTGTTTTCTATTTTTCAGGTAGTAATGTAAAATGGACAACTTTACTTAAATGATATATACAGACAATTACAAAGTGAAATATTACATATAAGAACATAAGAACATAAGAATGGAGGAAACTGCAGCGGGCCTATTGGCCCATACTAGGCAGTCCCATTTACACCCAACCCCTATTGCCCATATCCAACCTATGTTTGAAGCTATCCAGCGTATTCGAGTTAATTATGATGTTTGGTAACTTGTTCCACTCGTCCACTACTCTATTTCCAAACCAATATTTACCTATTTCGCGCCTAAATCTAAATTTGTCTAATTTAAAACCATTGTTACTAGTTCGCTCCTGGATGAATAGTTTGAGTGCCTTTGTAATGTCCCCTTTGTTTAGCCCTGACTTCAACCTGTCTCTGTACTCAAGGTTCCTAATGCCCGGGATTAGTCTTGTCATTCTCCTCTGAATTCTGTCCAAGGATTCTATATCCATTCTGTAATACGGTGACCAGAATTGAACTGCGTAATCCAAGTGAGGTCTCAAAAGCGCAAGATATAGTTTTAGGATGACCTCGCTAGTCTTGTAACTAACACTCCTTTGTATAAACCCAAGTACTTTATTAGCCTTGTTTCGAGCAAATACACATTGTTTAATTGGCTTAAGATTCCTACTTATCATTACTCCTAAATCTTTCTCGCAGGCGGAATTCTCAATAACATCTTTGTTCATCTGGTATCTGCTTCCCTGATTACATCTCCTACACTGAGTACTTTACATTTGTCTACATTGAATTTCATCTGCCATTTTTCAGACCATTCGAAATTTTTTTCTAGATCTTCCTGTAGTTTTGCTGAGTCCTCGTCAGATTTAATTACACGCCCTATTTTAGTGTCATCAGCAAATTTACTTATGTTGCTGACTATGCCAATATCTATGTCGTTTATGTATATAATAAACAATAATGGTCCAAGTACTGAGCCTTGGGGAACTGCACTAGTGACGTTGCTCCACTCCTGTTTCCTGTCCTGTAACCATGCCCTAATCCATTTTAGAATATCTCCTTTAATGCCATGAGCCTCCACTTTTCTTTCGTAGGGGACTCTGTCGAAGGCTTTGCTAAAGTCGAGATATACCACATCATAATTGTGCCCCTCGTCCACCGATTCGAAAAAAGATGAAAAGAATGTTAATAGATTAGATAGACATGAGCGCCCTCTTGTGCAGCCATGTTGGGAATCATTGATCAACTTGTGTTTCTCCAGGTGATTTCGAATAGAGTTTGAAATGATTGCTTCCAGTAATTTGCCTACAATTGATGTTAGACTGATTGAACGGTAGTTAGAGAATAGTGATCTATCTTCCTTCTTGAAAATCGGCATTACATTCGCTATCCTGCAGGATTCTGGTACTACACCCGTTTTTAAGGACATGTTAAACAACTTTGCTTAGGGCATACTAAGCTCTTCCTTACACTCCTTTAATACTCTGGTAAATATCTCATCGGGACCAGGTGACTTATTAGGCTTTAATTTGTCTATTTGCCTATTAACATCGTTACTAGTCACTACTATCTCGTTTAATTTATTTTCTTCACTATCTCTGTATAGAGTCAGTGCCTCGGGCATCATGTTTAAATTTTCGCAGGTGAAAACTGTTCAAAAATATTTATTCAGATTACTGCTCATTTCTCCGTCGTTATCAGTTAGCTCGCCGGTATCTGACTGTATTGGTCCAATCTTTTCTCGTGTTTTAGTTTGATTCATTTGATAGAATCCCTTGGGGTTTGACTTCGCCTCCCTTGCTACCTTCAGTTCATTATTCCTCTTTGGTTTTCTTATCTCGGTCTTAACCCTACAGGCCAATACCTTATGATAACCTCGGAGGTAAACTTCGCCATGATTTATTCTCCTACCTATAGCCTTCCTTTGTCCAATAATATTCTTTAAATATTTAAGTATCCATTTAGGGTCATTGTTGTTTGATCTGAGTTTTCTGTGTGGAATGTTCTGCCTTTGTGCATTATTTAAATTGTTGTGGAACTCGTCAACCTCAGATCTCGTGATCAGGTCAACCTCAACTGACAGGTCTCCAGGTAAGGTGAGGTCGCCCTCTGTGGGTACATTGTATATTAGATCACCTCATGTGAGGGCATGTAATTCACCCCCAAGCGTGATACCCCTTCTCTCAGCTGCCTCTTCAAACTATCAAAGTTTGCCCAAATGAAATCTGGGATTTTAGTGGAATTTTCCCTGCGGCTGCCCTGAAATTCTAATTGGATTCTTATTTCTTTGTGTTTGCTCTTAGCAAGTTCGTTCCCTACCTCGACATTACCTATGCGGTTTTCTCTGTTTGACAGAACTAAATCGAGTATATTATTACCCCAGGTGGGTTTGGTTATACTTAGGCTTAGGAAACAGTCCTGGACTGTTTCAAGACAATCCTCTGATTCTGAGTTATACCGTAAGGTCAATCCAATCTATTTGGCTAAATTTAAAGTCGCTTACCATACAAACTTTGCTATGTATGGAAGCCCTGCGCATTTCATCCAAAATTAGTTGTCCATTAACTCTATCAAGATTAGGAGGTCTATATATTAGTCCTGTGATTAATTTTTCTCTACCATCGATTAATTCTTTCCAAATTGTTTCTGTATTCCTCTCAGTTTTTATTTCCTTATTTATTTCACACTTCAGATTATCCCTGACATAGATTGCTACTCCGCCTGATGATGATGATGATGATGATGATGATGATGATGATGATGATGATGATGATGAAGTAAAGTGGCAAATGACTTTGCCCTGGGAGAGGAGAGGAGAGAGAGAGAAGGAAAGCATAGAAACGGGAAGTAAAGTAGTAGGGGGTGATAGCAGGTGGGCTGTCCACCTAGCTGAGACGAGTTGATATGTTTGGGTGGTGGCCACACGCAGCAGGCGCCTGCCCGCTCAAGGGAGGCAGTTGGAGGGGGCTAAGCTAGCTAGGCATTCATTAGTGTAATGGGTGTTAATTTATGTTTGTTAGATGGTGGTGTTATTTGTTCACATATATGTGTAAAGTGGATCTTGTTCTTCTATGTTAGGATGGAGGCTCTTGGGCCACGAGCTGTGTGTTTTAGTAGTTCTTCTTTTAACTAGGAGAATATTGGGTCCTCCAACTCTTCAAGTTTGCTCCAGATTCTCTGTGCTTGGCTGTGTGTACGTGTGTTCAGTGGTTCGATATTGTATAATTCGTGAAGTTCTTGTATTTTGGTGATGTATGGGAGGAGTTGCTTTGATGCTCTACGGATAGCTTTGTTTTGTACTGATTGAAGTTTAAGTTGGCTGGTTTTGCTGATCGTGCTGAGTGGTATTGGTGGATACTCCAGGTGGGGGCGGACAAGTGCTTTGTATAGGTGTAGTTGAATTTTGGTGTCCATTTTACTAAATATTCGTAGTTTTGCGAGTTGTGATTGGGCAAGCGTTTTGCGTTGTGTTATGGGTTTTGCTATGCGTGTTCTTGTTATTGTGAGTCCCAGAATTTTGCTTTCGTTGGAGTATTGTATAGGTACGTTGCTGACTGTGATTGGTGTTGGGTTTATTTTGACAATGTGTATGATCTTTAGTTTCTGTATATTGCTTTGTATTTTCCACTTTTTTTTCATATTCGATGATTTGCTCGATGGCGTGGGCTGTTTTTCGTGGCATCATCTCTTTGCCCTTGCCTGGATGTCGGATGATTTGGGTACCGTCATCAGCATAAGCTATGTATTCTCCGTGTGTAGGAGGTGGCATGTCCGCCGTGTATATTATGTAGAGTGTTTGGCGAGAGGTTATTTCCCTGTGGTACTCCGCTGTATAATTTGATGCTTGTGCCTATGTGGTTACCAATGATAATTTTTGCCCCTCTGTTGTCAAGAAAGTTATAAAGAATGGAAGTAAAGTTGTTGGGACGCTCTTGGGGGGTAATTTTGTATTTGAGCCCTATGTGCCAGACCTTGTCGAATGCTTTTGCTTCGTCCGTTAATACTACGATACATTGATCTCTGTTGTGCATTGCGTTTGCTATGTTTTCGTAAATTAGGGCTAAGGCTGTATGGGTTCTTTTGTGTTTTCTAAATCCGTGCTGCCTGGGGTTGTATTTCCCTTCAAGTTTGAGGCGTATTCTCAGTCGGTGGTTAATGATTTTTTCTAGAATTTTTCCCGGTGTTTCTAGAAGAGAGATTGACCTGTAATTTGATACTTGAGTGGGGGATTTACCTTGTCTTGGTATAAGTCTGGTGCTTGCTGTTTTAAATTTCCTTTGGGAAGTAACCAGAGGCAAGTGATGCATTAAAAATGTTTCTGAGTTGGGGTGTTATGTTGATTGGTAGATGCTGGAGTATGGATCTTTTTTTTTTTATTACTGATGCTCTGGACCTTGTTCTTGAAACTGTTTATTGTTTTTTTTTTACTCTGCGGTGATTGGTTTGATCAGTGTGGAAAAATCGTCAAGAGTGTTTACTGTATGTATATGTTGGGACTTGGTTGCCAGATGTGGGTTGTGTGTGTCATGTGATTGGTTACTTGTCGCTCGGTGTTCATACAGAAGTTCAGGTTGTCTTCCTGGCTTATTTGAAATATTTTGATCCAATATTTCCTGAATTCAGGTTCTTGTTCTTTGGGTTCAGTTAATTTGATTTGGTTGCTATTTAGAATGTAGTTTGATTCGTTGCTGGAGATTCCCATTAGGTGTTTAATTTTCCGCCACAATTCTTTCCGGTTGTGGTAAATTGCTTCTGTGTCTGTTATTAGTTTCTCCCAGTTATTCACGTATGCGTCTTTGCACATGTTTCTTAGTTGTTCGTGTGTGGTGTAATATTGTCTTCTTATTCTGGCGTCCATCCTTGTTTTATAATTAATTTTAATAAATTTCTGAATTGTGTCTGTAGAATTCTTGATTGATGTGAGTATTGAGGGTGTGGTAATGTCTGGTAAGTGGTCTTGGGTATGTGGTGTTCCATTGCTTGGCTCACGTTTTCGTACCATATTTCTAGTGTGTTGTCTAATTGGGAAGTATGTTTGTTGTTCAGTTGGGTGATTTGGTGATTGTTTAACTACGTCTCCTTTCCTAATCTGCCTATCTGTATGGAATAATTTGTAACCTGCAATTTGGTATTCAACAGTTAACTCACGTGAGTCTAGGTTTAATCATGTTTCGGTGAATGCTACTATATTTATTTCTTAGGTGCATACCAACGCCCTGATCTCATCCATTTTGTTTCTCATACTTCTACTGTTTGCGTAGTAAACATTCAAGTTAGTCATGTTCTGAGTCCTCTCTTTGTCGCACTTAGGTTTTAACTCCCTGCCTAATTTAGTTTTCTCATCATTCCTAGCACTATTTCCCTGTAACCTTTCACTTTGTTTACCCGCTCCCACTGCAGTCTCCTCCACCCCAGGTGCTCATATGTTCTCCTAGCAGTTTAAAGACTTCGACATCTTTTGAACTGCCCTCTCGAGAGACCCAGCCAGGGTTGCCACCCCATCCCTAAACGGATGCACCACATCCCTAGCATAAAGGTCCCTTCTGCCGTAGAAGTTGTCCCAGTTGTCAATGAATGGGACTGATATTGACTTGCAATATCTGTCAAGATATTGAAATGACACCAATTGCCCTTGACAACCATTCATTGCCAACTCTTCTTCTAGGCAGGACACCACAAATGATAGGGATCCCTCCCTTCGACTTAATACATTCTACAGCTCTCTTGAACTTATCAAGAAGCTCCTCACTCCTACACCGGCCAATATTATTGCCTCCTGCACTGAAGCAGACAATGGGTTTGTTCCCATTACCAGACAAAATATTATCCATCCTGTCAACTATATCCCCCACCCCAGCTCCTGGCAAAAACACCCTCATCCTATTTTTATTTTTACCACAAAAAGCTCTCTCCAGGTACCGTACCTGGGAATCGCCAACAATTAAGGTTTACGTATCTTCCTTGTCAGCCTTGTCCCTGACTATGCTAACATCCAATTCGTCTATCAAAGGACTGCAAGAGTTGGTACACTTAGCTGTTGTTGTATCCTTGGAGTGTTTTTTTTCACCACCAGTTTACTGTAGTTGTCCCTCTCCTCACAATCTTCCATTTGCCTGAGTTTTCGTCAGACACGGGCTTTCCTCGTCTTGTGTCTTCTTCCTTCATCCTCGCTATCACTTCCTTTAATTTCAAGATTTCTTCCTTGGCCCTCTCTAACTCGGCCTTCAGGGCACAGTCTTGTTCACAAGTAGCACTAGCCATTGCTGACAATTGATCCCCGGGAGCTAAGCCTGCCGTGACCTTTCCTCTAGTGAGGTCAGAATATACAAAGTGAAACATATAGACAACTTGAAATATACTGAAAATGGAAGAACTGTATACGTTATGTGGTGAACAATAAAGTGATATACAATTACAAACAGTTTAGAACATCTTGCTGAAAATGGAAGAGCGGTGTCCCTTATGTGATGAAAGCCTCTCCACAGGTTGTGTACTGTAGTCTCTTTGATGAAATGGGAATGTGGAAATGAAATAAATCAACACTTTATGATGCTTTCACTACTACTGATGAAAGCAACCTGGACACTGGCAGTGTGTGACCCTGTATGACTCAGCTGGCTTCACTTTACCCCCAGTACATCCATGAAACGGAAGGGAGTGAGCCAATCAGACCTTGTACAGTTGAGAGAAGCCTTAGCTTCCCGTTAGTAAAAGGTTTTCACTAAGCTGCTTGAAGATAGGTGGTATTGTGAGCCGAGGTAGAGGAGAGCTGAGGACCCCAAACGATCGTCACGTTATTAGTTGGCCATCCAGACAGCTGGTTTCACTCCAACTCTCACCATACTCAACAGGTGGCTCAAACCTAGGTCAGTGAACGGTCATACAGCTCACCAATCGTCTCATCCCGCCAGTGGACGTTATCATACCGCGTGGGGTCTACAGTACCCTGAAAAACCCGAGCTGTTAGCTATTGTCTCACATCACCGTTTGTTCTTACCGGCCTATCTAGTTTGTCTGAGATTGAATAAAACTTAATTGTTAATACTGATGTTAAATAAACGAAGGAACCAGGTCACGCGATCCGTCTTTCCTGGGTACAGCACAGAGTTGGTCCTTGACCTCTCTCACAACTCCCCAGCCAAAATTGCTCCCTGGTTCACGCTTTCCAGGAGTGACTCATATACCGGACGATTAACAGCTTAATTAGGACGTAAGAAACATTTTCAGACTGGGAAACAATCTATAATTATTTTCAATTTAATAACTGATATTTAATTTCATGATTCGCGTCCCAATTAACTCGGTAAATTACATTTAATATCGTATAGGCCTAGTTCCACAAACTCTCGCTACGTGCGGGAGCGGTCTTCCCTCAGACGACCTTGAACTCAGCATCGCCAATGGCGCGGCGTTTGAAATTACACTGAAATTTCTGAATATCGACACTGGCGATGCTGAGTTCAAGGTCGTCTGAGGGAAGACCGCTCCCGCACGTAGCGAGAGTTTGTGGGATTAGGCCTATACGATATTGAATGTAGTTTACCGTATTTATAATGATGCAATTCATGAAGTTAAGGGACTATTATTGAATTTCAAAATATTATAGATCGTTTACCAGTCTGAATAATGTTACAGGTGTCCCAAGAAAGTTATTAGTTAGGCAGAAAATATGTCACTAGGCCTAAGCTAGCGCCTTGGAGAGACGCGAGGCTGTTGGTTCTCAGTCACGTGAAAGCGATCTGACCAACAGGACGTTCCTGCGCGTCCGTCCACAGAAATAGTCACGTGGTCTAGTCACCTGTGTTGCTCTATTGCAGTATAACAAGTAAGTCTCATTCGATCTCAGATAGGGGTTAGATAGGGCAGTGATAAAGTTATTAAGAGCTAACAGTGAGTTAATTTCAGGGTTACCGTCAGACCCACTTGACTGCGAGAAATTGACTGCTAGAGATTGACTGCCGTTTGATACTGCAGTTGAGGATTGATGATTGGCGATTGTCGCCGTTGGAACGATCAGTGTAGGCTTGTCACTGATAAGCAGGGTAGCAAAGGATCTCTTGAGTGAACGAGTGCTCCCGACAACTAAAACGATACGGGACCAACATCAGCATTGGGTGATCAGTTCTTACCACGTGGGTGCACAACACCACGCGTCCTCGGTCAGATAGAAGTATTACCTACTGGCCATAGTCACCTGTTGGCGTTCTCTCTTCCCACCCATGGACGCTCTGAGAGTACACTGAGGCTATCTGAGTAAATTAATGGTCACACACTGAGACCAGGAGTCTAAGGGGATACCTAGAGAAACATTTTATCTCCCTTATTACGGGTGTATGTTGAGTTGTGTGGAGCATGGTTCACGGGTATTGGTGGACCCAGTAACATCTCAATAATAGTGACAATATTTTTGTGTGTAGTTAGTACCATTTTTTCAGTTACTGATATTATCTTGACGTGTGTAGTAATAGTTCTTAAATGATTTTGATAGTATTGTTTTTTGAATGTTTGTGTCACTAAGTGGAACGAGAGTGAAACTGTGATTTAATTCCTTCAATGCATATATTTTTTCTTTATAATTCCGATCTAAGGTATAACCTTTGTTCCTCAGAGTAGTGTTTCAGTTAGGTTCGGAAGTGTGCATTTGTTGGGGTGATATAATTTTGTTGAGTGCCCTTAAGGCCTATTCATTGTAGAGTTATTTATTTCTATTTTTTTTATACCATTTTCTCAGTGGTTGATATTATTTTGCTGAAAGCCCTTAAGGCCTGTTTCATGTCTGCAAGCAACATTTCTTAATACTTTAACCTTATTGTTGTCTAATGAGGCATTGCCTGAGTTTCTAATAATTTCAATATCATGTAAAACTTTTATTCCCCAGAGTAGTGTTTAAAGTTCAGGTTAAGAGGTGCGCATATTGTTGTACCATTATTTGATTGTGTCTGTAGTGTTGGAGGGAATATAAGTGTCTAAATTTTACAGTGTGTCTCATTCATCCCAGTCACAGATGCTATCCTTCCACTTGTCACGGACAATTCATTTTGTTTAGTAAATTTAAGTGTTCTTGTGCTGGTTCGGGATTTTCTCAAAGTTGCGCTTCCACTGCAATTACCATCTTATGATCTATAATAAACCCCAAGTCAAGTGAGAAATTATTGTCCAGTAATTTCCGACCGGCTACACACATATTTATTTATATATATATATATATATATATATATATATATATATATATATATATATATATATATATATATATATATATATATATATATATATATATATATATATATATATAGTTAGTGATATTTACTAATTATCTGACGTAAGACTTGCTTAACTGAATGACTGTGGCCAATGAGCAGTCTTACAGGCCAAGGAACCTCCCACACAGTCAGTCACACTCAGAGGCCGCATGACTACAACTCTCCCAGCTCAGGTGTTGCCTCATGTTGTCTGTCAGAAGAAAACACGTCAAGACCACATTTTCTCAGGCTATAACAGGTCGCCGGATGATTTTCTCTGCAATAACTACTAGTAGTAGTACAGTCATCAACTCACTAAGAACTAGTTGTATATGGCACCTTCATCTGGGTTATTCATGTGCCACGGCATATAATAGAGTTCTAATTCAAAAGCAAAAAAGCCACTGTTTGAATAATTACACACACACACACACACACACACACACTACGAGTACTACTACTTCGCTGTTACTCGGAATCGAGTATGACGATCATCCAGGTATGGTAAAATGATATTGGTTATTAAGGATGTCACCTAGGTTAGTGAGTTTTCAGGTGACTAAAGAGCCCGATACTGGACCGGCAGCGTCGTCCAAATTCGTTGCACATGTGGAAGGCTCCATCTACTGTGGGAGTGGTGGTGGCAGCGTCCTTCCGACGTTGGCGCTTAACTGCCTCGGTTTGCAGTCGGGCTAACTCCAAAGTATTGACACCTTCTCGTGTGGTGCTCCTCCAAGCGTTACGATGTGGGGTAATCGACTCCCAGGTGAGGGGGTCGATTTGGCACCTTTCCAGGTTTGTCTTAAGACTATCCTTATACCTTTTCAATTGCCCGCCAGCGTTACGTTTACTATGCGGGTAACATGACCAGTTCAACGTAGTTGTTCATGGATAATGGTAGCCTCGATGCTCCTACAGTTGGTGTCAGCAAGAATGCTGACATTTGTTGTCTTGTCTTCCCAGCGAACTCGGAGGATGGAACATAGACTACGTTGGATCAAGACCTATTAGGGGACTGATCCTGCGTCGGCAGCTGCCCTGACCAATATTGGCCCACTTCCCAACCCCTTCCCCTCAACCCCTCCTCTCCAACGGGATGTCAATAATACCCCGCCAAAAGAGAAAATTTCTTTTCGGAAAGGAGTCTGATCAGTGTTGAACAATGATGAGCAGTGTTTAAGCTAATGAATTCGGCATTGGATAAAATCATGGCTCACCGATAGAACACAGAGGGTCAGCGTAGAGGGTGTTAAATCTGAGTGGGCTGTGTAGCCAGTGAGGTTCCCAAGGGCTCAGTACTGCGCCCACTCTTGTTCATAACCTACATAAACGATCGAGATACTGGGATTAGCAGTGACATAAGCAATTTGCGGTAACACAAAAATAGGGTGGCAGAATAATTCAGGGCAGGATGCAAATGCACTACAGGAGGATTTAAATAAACTGCAGGAGTGGCAAATGAAATTTAACATCAGCAAGTGCAGCGTAATTAATATTGGAATAACAAATACTGTCAATGTATACAGCCTTAACAGCACCAACGTAGAGAAGTCGACTTGCGAAAGAGACTTAGGGGTATTTGTATGCCCGGACCTACGGCCTAGAAAACAGTGCGTTAATGTTCGAAATAAGGCAAACAGAGTATTAGGTTTTATATCTAGTAATAAGAGTGCGGAGGTTATATTGCAACTATATCTTGCACTAGTCAGGCCGCACCTCGATTATGTTGTTCAGTTCAGATGCCCGTATTATAGAATGAATATTAATTCACTGGAGTCGGGGCAGCGAAGAATAACGAAAATGATTCCGGGATTTAGAAACCTTCCATATCAAGATAGATTAAGGAAACTAAACTTGCATTCCCTGGAAAGACGATGAGTGCAGGGAGATATGAGAGAAGTATTTAAGTGGGTGAAAGGAATCAACAAAGGAGATATAGATGAAGTTCTTATAATATCCGAGCAGGATAGGACTTGTAGCAACGGATTTAAGTTGGATAAGTTCAGGTTTAGGAGGGAGATAGGAAGGAACTGGTTCGCAAATAGGGTGGTAGACGAGTGGAACAAGCTTTACATCTTTGTAGTAAGTGCTGGAACGCTGTAAAGTTTTAAAAGGAGGCTATATAGATTCATGGATGATAGAGAGTGGTAATAACTCGCGACAGGAGCTGTCATGCACAGGCCAACCGGCCTATTGCAGACTCCTTATTATCTAATGTTCTTATTAGACAGTCCCAGCTAGAGCCGTGACCCACCATTGAGGTCCACACCCAGAATTAAGCACCCTAGGGAACAGACCACCAATTTCTAACCAGGCTGGATGCAACATGAGAACATAAGAATGGAGGAAACTGCAGTGGGCTTATTGGCCCGTACTGCGCAGCCCCGTTTACACACAGCCCCTATTTCTCATATATCCCTCCAACATTTATTTGAAGCTGTCCAGCGTATTCGAGTTAATTATGATGTTTTGTAACTTGTTCCACTCATCCACTACTCTACTTCCAAACCAATGTTTATGTATCTCGTGCCTAGATTTAAATTAGTTTAACTTAAAACCATTGCTACGAGTTTGCTCCTGGTTGGATTGTGATATCCAACCTTTGTTATATCACCTTTGTTTAATCCTGACTTCAGTTTATACACCTCTATCACATCGCCCCTCATTCTACGTCTTTTGAGGGAGGGCATATTAAGATGCTCTGTACTCAAGGTTCCTAACGCACGGAATTAGTCTTGTCATTCTCCTCTGAATTCTTTTTAGGGATTCAATATCCATTTTGCAGTATGGTGACCAGAACTGAACCACGTAATCTAAGTGAAGTCTCAAGCTCACGATACAGTTTTAGGATAACTTTGCTAGTCTTGTAACTAACACTCCTTTGTATGAACCCAAGTACATTGTTAGCCTTGTTTCCAGGAAATACATATTGTTGTCTAGTTTAAGACTCATCATTACTCCTAAATCTTTTTCACAGTCGGATTTCTCTAGAACAAAGTGGTTCATCTGATATGTGGTTTGTCCTGATATGGAAGGTTTCTAAGTCCCGGAATCATTTTTGTCATTCTTCGCTGCACCGACTCTAGTGAATTTATATCCATTCTATATATGATGGATGTTGTTATATGTAGTGATGATGGATGTTGTTATATGTTATATGGGTGGTCCCCTACAATCCTCTTTTGAGTAAAGCATTCAATGCGCACATCAATGTGGATTTCTGTAATTAGGTCAAGTCCATCAAGTATGTTTGCAGATACGTCAACAAAGGCTCTGACCAAGCGATCTTTGCATTGGAAACGGATGGAAATCAGGATGAGGTGACACAGTTTCAGCAGGGCCGTTATATATGCAGCAATGAAGCCCTAAGGAGAATTTTTATTTTTCCATACACGAACGATGTCCAACAGTAGTTCATCTGGCTATTCACCTGGAAAATGGACTAAGCGTATACTTCACAGAAGAGTCTCTACAAAATCAAATGGCAGATCCTGCTGATACGACTCTCACTACATTCTTTAAGCTTTCACAGGAAGATGAGTTTGCTCAAATACTCCTGTATGTTGACGTACCTAAGTTCCACATATGGCAGGCTTAAATGAAAAAGTTCCAGAGAAGAGCTCAAGGATCCGATGTTGAAGGATATCCAGGGATAAAGTCAGGCAATGATTTGGGACGTGTCTACACGGTTCACCCCAAACT
>NW_024722227.1:22544890-22559890 GCF_018991925.1 Homarus americanus | reverse complement strand
ACCTCAGTGCTAAGGTGACACGTCGTGATCCCTGTGTTGTCTTGTACTGACATGGACAATGAAACATTCCATGCCAAACCATGATCATATTTACTTATCTTAAACGTCAGTTTGGTAATGTGTGGTAATTCGTCTTTGCAATGTTATAATTTTGGGCCTCCCTTGCATCTGATAAGGACTCAATCGAGTACTGTATGTGAAGTTTAATTTATCTAAACAAGATATTATTACGGCAAAAGAAATAAACACACTTCATACTTCTAATATATATTAAAAAAATACCTAAAAATAAGATGTGTAACGCAGATAAATGTATGATTAACGATGAAATAAAATGTCTATTTAAATTATGTTTTGTCTTTATCATCTTCGTTTTTAATATTATATTTTTATACTTATGTGTATTTTTCACATGCATGAATACAGTTCAGAGAATATGCACGCAAAAAACATGCAGCTTTCTATGAATACTAATACACTCGATGTTTTCACTACAGCTGAGAAAGTATTTAAGTTTTTTTTAATTCAACTGATACATTGAGATTTTAGGTATAGTACCTCCCTCTCTTTAAGTGTTACCGTAATAATCGTCTTCAGAACTCAAGCTAATCCCGGGCATTACGAACCTTGAGTGTGGAGACAGATAAAGCATCTGAATTTGCACTCCCTCGATAAACGTAGAGTGAGGGATAATATGACTGAGGGGTACAAATGGAAGTCAGGATTAAACAAAAGTAATAAAGCAAATGTACTTAAGTATCTAACATGGAGCAAACATGTAGGAATGATTTAAAAATAGACAAATTTAGATTTAGGCTTGAAATAGGTAAACACTGGTTTGGAAATAGAGTAGTTACCGAACATCATCATTAACTCGAACATGCTGAGGTTGGGTAGATATATGAACGATATAGGTTGGGTGTAAACGGGGCTCTCTAGTATGGGCCAATAGGCCCGCTGCAGTTTCCTTCATTCTTATGTTCCTAAAATTCCAATTTCTCCCTGGTTTACGGATGAGCAATAGGCAGCCATTTATGTAATTCGTATCGTTTAATTCATTCCCAGATGAAACACTACTGTCATCTTTATGATCGGTGTGGTGTTGGGACACTTAATCTCTTGATCCGATGTAGTAAGTATCCACAAGACCAGTAACAATAATAAGAAAACTGACAGCAGTCATATTCGCAAGGTTCTATCATCACTCTCCCTGCTGTATAGATAATTCCACAGTCATTCTTCTGACGAGTTATACTCAATACTACTGTCACCACACACTAATTTTCGACGTATGGGTGCACCTGTAAGGCCCTATACTTGCGTCATGCTGAACCTCTGTCTGCCAAAACGTTAGTGATGATCGGGAAAACCACTGGTTGAATCTCCCTGCACCATTTTTTTGTATCATTTAATTATCTTTCACCAGTTCATAATTCTGATGTTCAAATATCAATAGTCCCCGGCAAGAAGACGAAGAGTTTTGACACCAACATCTGTCTGATATATCCCTGTAATAAACACTCTTTAAATACATAATATATTTGTTCCATTCCTCGGTAAAAGCTATTGTATTCTAAGACCGTCAGTGCATTAGAATATATGCTGATGAAGCTAAGTTATCTGTATAAATGTGGGTCTGCCTGTTTCGTTGTTATCTGACATTTCCATAACGGAGACACATTATAAATAATTCACTAGAAAGCTCCTGCAATAGGAAAGGTCTTAGGGACAAAGTAAATAGGATAAAACTTCAGAGAGTCGTGGCGGCGTAGACGAAAAATGAAGAGAAGAGGTATAGACGGGAGTACAAGTACAGTACCTGCTAATTAATGATGCTAATTTTTCTACATTTTCTCTACAGATAACAACACTAATAACTACACTAGTCTCTTAAATACGTATTATTCTTCACCACGCATGTATGAATAGATATAAATTCATTTATCTTCTTAGCATCGTTGGCTATGATATTTCTCTCATACCTAAAGCTTAATTACACGTGAAGGAGTGACTTGATTCAACCTTCACCAGGCATAACATAACAGCTGCTGATTTGGCATTGCTTCATGACTTGTATAAAAAGGAATATGTGAAGAATGATATGTCAGACGTTTACTTAACCAATACGACAGTATAGATGATTGAAAACATGATAAATACTAGTTTCTATTCAGATGTGGTCGAATAAAAATAATCTATTGTGTTAGAAATGAGTTCCTTAAGAAGTGAGTTTTGAGTAATAACAATGAAAATAATAATAATAATAATAATAATAATAAAAATAATAATAATAATAATAATAATAATAATAATAATAATAATAATAATAATAATAATAATAATAATAATAATAATAATAATAATAATAATAATAATAATAATAATAATAATAATAATAATAGTAATAATAATAATATTAAAAATAACATTGAGAAATACATGACATAACAGTTATAAACAAACACACTAATTAGATAACAAGATAATAAACATATACCTTTAAGTCTTTTTCTCTCCTTGTCATACATATTTCCAATCCATCAACAACATAACTAGTGATAACTGATAAACTTATTTATTTGATTATCATGACAGATGTGTGTGTGTAATAATAATAATAATAATCATAATAATTAACGGTTTATTGAAAGAGCTTGGCAGCCAGAAGGCTGAAAATATACAGCTACATATATGGGGAATGGGTTTCGAATTACAAATAATATACAAGTAACATAAGTGATACAAATAAGATATATAATAACTAGATGGGGAAAAGCTCAAACTACAGTGCTTTTCAACATAGTGACAGTGCAAGAAGTAGTATTTACTGGGAGTGAATACACTGGTTTATTACAAGTTATTGATAATTTTTACAATGGTTGGGACTGGGCTTGTCTTATAGCGGTCAGTTCGTGCACGTATGGGCTGGATGCGGTTGTGGTGTCGAACAGCAATTCTCGGGCTGGGGATCTCAGGTGGTAGTAGGAGCCGGTGTCGAGGAAGGTGTAGAAGCTTCTTACCAAATTTGCAGATGAGGTCGTGGTGATGGTCAGTGAGAGTCGAAAGGGTCAGTGTGTTAAGCGCTTCTTGATATGTGGAGTAGGAAGGAGAGAGAATAATCTTGCATGCCCTCTTTTGCACTTTTTCTAGGTGTTTACGTTGTGTGGCATTTAGGGAGGAAGACCAGGTGGGGGAGGCATGGGTGAGCTTGGGAAGTATGAATGCTGTGTAAACACTGAGGAGCTCGGGTGCAGGAACTCCGAGGGACTTGAGTCGGCGGAGGAGGTGGAGACGGAAACTGGAGGATTTGACAACTTCACTGACGTGTGGTTTCCAATTTAGTTTGTTGTCTATGGTGACGCCGAGGAGCTTCGTAGAATCTACAACCTGGAGTGTGTTCGGACCTAAAGTAATGGAAGGAGGTGGGACAATGTCGGAGGAGAGGTTGATGTGCATAACCATGGTCTTGGTATGGTTGTGTGTGTGTGTGTGTGTGTGTGTATAACATCGACATGACAGCCATTAGTGAGTCCCGGCTCCCAGACAAGGGTCAACTCAAGGAAAGGGGGTCTGGCTATACCTTCTTCTGGAAGGGTAAGCCTGCTGCGGAGAGAAACAGCATTTATGTAGTTGGCTTTACCATCCGCCAACGCATCCTACACAGTCTAACTGAAATGCCTATGGGGATCAACAAGATCCTCATGACGCTACGTGTCCCACTGAATCACTTACGTCATGCCTTTTTCATCAGTGCATCCAGTGTTGGGGCAACACTGGATGCAGAGGATGACATCAAGGAGCCCTCTTACGCCGACCTCGACAGAGTGCAAACCTCTATCCCCAGAGAAAATAAGGTTGTGCTCCTTGGTGACTTCAATGCCAGAGTTGGAAGAGATGCTGACATTTCGCAGGGAACCCTGGGGAGGAATGGACTAGGCAAGTATAATCCCAACGACCTGCTCCTCCTCCGAATGTGTGCTGCACACAACCTCGCTATCTCCAATACCTTGTTCAGGCAGACCGACCAGTTCACGGGTTCGTGGCAACACCCACGATCCAAACACTGGCATCTCATTGACTACATCATTGTCAGACAAAAAGATCACAGAGATGTTCTCATCACCCGTTCCATGCGTGGCTGAAACCACTGCGACACTGATCATCAGCTCGTAAGAGCCAAGCTCTCACTTCACGTCGCCCCAAAACGGTGAAGGCAGCAAGCCTTCAGAAGAGGATTTATCATAAGCGTCTGGAGGATCCAGCGGTAGCACATGCTTTCAGAGAGCAGGTCGAAAATGGGCTGATAAACAACCCGGCAACAAACAACCCAAATCCCAGTCCCGAATGGGATATTCTCGACACTATCATGACAAAAACCTGCAGAGACTCTCGGCCAGATCGAAAGAATACACCAGGACTAGGTTGATAAAAATGACCCAGCAATCAATGTAATCGTCGATGATGAACGTGTTGCTTTAACTGACTGGCAGAACAACCCAGTCTAGGACCAACGCTGAAACCTTCCGCAAGAAGAAAGCGGCGGCCCAGCGCCAACTTCTCAATCTAACAAACGACTGGTTTAAAAATAAAGCATGTGAAACACCAAAATGTGTAGATCAGCACAAGATGTGCGAATTTTACAATTCCACTAAAACATTTTATGGGCCAATAACTCACGGTGCAAACCCCCTCTCTGCTCATCCGACTAACTCCATAATTAAAGACGATGAATGGCTCCTTCAGCGTTGGAAAGAGCACTATCATTCACTGTTCAACCGAATACCGATGTGAATGTCTTGACTACCCAGCAGGTCCTTCGGCATCCAGAGCTAACCCACCTCAGCTATCCTTCATCCCTGGATGAGGTAGCTACTACCATCAAAAAGATGAAAAATAACGAAACCTCAGGGCCTAATGGAATCCCAGCCGAGGTGTATAAAGCAGGAGGACCTCTGCTTACCAGCTAAATCCACTCTCTGGGAAAAGGAGGACATCTCCAAAGCTGTTAAAGACGCCTCCATCGTCAATATTTATAAGAAGAATGAAGACTGGCCAGTCTGTGGACAACTATCGCGGGAACTCGCTGCTGTTCGTAGCAAGCAAGATTATCTCGAGAGTACCCCTTAGCAGACTTCTTCCTGAGGCGGAAAACTTCCTCCCAAAAGTCAATGTGGTTTCACACCATCACATGGCACCACTGTCATGATCTTTGTTGCCCGTCAGATACAGGAAAATTGCAGAGAACAGCGTCGTGAACTGTATGGCTTTCATCGGAATAACCAAGGCTTTAGATTCGGTCAACAGGGAAGCCCTCTAGTGAACTCTGAGCTGTTAAGGCTGTCCACCCAAAATTCATCGCTATTATTAGGCAGCTCCAAGATGGTATGAGAGGCATTGTCCTGCACAATGGGACCCAGTCTGATTTCTTCCCCCTCCAAACGGGGGTTAAACAAGGGTTTCTACTGGCACCAATTCTCTTTTCCATTTTCTTGGCTGCCTTACTCGTGCCAGCGCATTGGGGTGGACATCCAGTACCGAATGAAAGGTCTTTTCAACAGAAAACGACTCCAAGCAAGAACAAAGGTGTCGGCAACTTCCATTAATGAGCTTCAGCATGCAGATGACCTCACCCTTGTAGCTCACACTGAAAACGATATACACGAGATCCTGAACACCTACCCAGATGCGTATGCACACTTCGGCCTTAAGGTAAATGTACATAGGATTCAGATTCTCTTTCAACCTGCCCTTGGTTCAGCCACACCTCCACCATCCATCCAGCTTAACGGTACTACCCTGTCTAATGTTACCCACTTTCGGTATCTCGACTCCCACCTGTCCACCACCGCGGACATCGATGGAGAGATTCAATATCGGATAAGATGCGCATCTCAAGCCTTTGGCAGACTTCAAAACCGTGTCTTCAATTGTAGGAAGCTGAAATTATCTACAAAGTTAAACGTATATCAAGCAGTGGTCCCCCCCACCATGCTATAAGGCAGCGAGACATTGGTCACATACAAAGGGCACCTGAAGGCTTTTGGAAACTTTCACCAACGTAGTCTACGTTCCATCCTCCAAGTTCTCTGGGAAGACAAGAGAACAAATGCCAGTATTCTCGCTGACACCAACTCTAGGAGCATCGAGGTTACCATTATCCATGAGCAGCTACCCTAGACTGGCCATGTTACCCGCATGGACGACAGTAGACTGCCAAAGCAGCAACTGTACTGTCACCTAATGAATAGTAAACGTAACGCTGGCGAGCAACTTAAAAGGTTTAAGGATAGTTAAAACAATCTTAAAAAAGTGCCAAATCAACACCGTCACCTGGGAGACGATTACTACATTTCGTAACGCTTGGAAGATAACCACACATGGTGTCAATACTTTCAAGTTAGACCGACTGCATAACAAGGCAGACAAGCGCCAGCGCCGAAAAGACGCTGGAGCCGCCCCTCACGCATTAGATGTCGCCCACCACATGTGCAACATCTATAATCGACCCTGCCGGACCAGTATGTTAAAAATTTATATCCAAACATATGAGCTTGAATAATTCCTTATCATCTGCTGTGATATCAAACGGAACGAAAGTTTATAGAACAAGAATATGATGAAATGACGATGATGTTACACAAAGCCAAAAACACGAGAGTGATGACAACCGGGAGAGGGACGCTGACAGTGTGGTATATAAGCTCTCACCCACACATCTCTTCATACAGTTCGTGACAGAACTTGATCCTGACAACATCAATATGGTAAGACTTAGCATGGCCTCTATCAACTACTGGTATAACTGATGCTTCTTGTTACCTGACTAATGATACCTGAGTCAAGTGTCCTCTACATTAACTAAATGGTATTATAAAGCTTACACACAGTATTCAGTAAAACATAGAACTGTCTAAGGCATTGCCAGTTTTACCTTAAAGTGAAAATAAATATGTTTAGTGAGTAGCTGTAGATTCCCATTATCAATATAATAAATATTATGAACACACCAAAATGTAGTTTACTTGTGTTAGTACACCCAACGTCGCTGTGTTACTACGACGGAAATCAAAAGTTAATTATAATTGCAAAAGTAAATTATTTAAATTTTTAACCTAACTACGCCAAAGTTCTTTCTCCCTGCTCATCAAAACATATATTCAGTCTTTCACAGGAAATTAGAAACAATGGAAAGAATAGTTGTATGTAGGGAATGAGAAGGAATCGTGAACATTGTGTCAGTTTGTATGACTGTGTAGGCGGTACTTGCTATTTTCAATGCTTTACAATATATAATTAATGATATAAGGAAAGACTGACAAAAAGAATAATACATTACACGCGTAAACCTGCTAATTTAACACACACACACCACTCCTACTATAAATAACGTATTTTCAATATCTTAAGCTAAATATAAGACAAAAGTCACTTCACTATAACAAAACCTCTAACATACGCTTCATGAGTTTCTTGGATAGCAAAATTTATTAGAAATTGTTTTAGGGTTAATTGTGAATATTATTCTCTCAAGTAAAATGTTTTCGTTACCTTTGGCATTTGTTATATTTGTTTATATGACCAACTTCATAACTTGAAAAAGATCACAGCTGGACTGGTGTAGAAGTTGGAAATGTATAATCCACCCATGATAATGATTATTAGCTAACTTACTGGAGTAGTAAACTAACTAATAAGGAACTCATGTTTTGGTGACCATATACAGATGAATTCCTAGTAAAGTCAATAAATATGTAATTTAATTTTGGAACATTTCAGAAGTTGGTGTTTGTGTTCTTGGGCGTGGTCCTCATGGCGGTGACCTGCTTGGCCTTGCCAGGTGGAGGTGGTGGCCGCCGTTATGGTGGAGGTGGTGGTGGTGGAAGTGGAGGCGGCGGCAGCGGCGGCGGCGGCGGTGGAGGAAGTCGTGGCTATGGCGGTGGTGGACGTGGGGGTGGCGGCGGACATGGGGGTGGTGGCGGCGGTGGCCGCAGCTATGGAGGGGGAGGTGGAGGCAGTGGCGGCTTTGGCGGCGGTGGACGTGGTGGTGGCGGCACGGTGGTGGTGGTGGTGGTGGTGGTGGACGCGGTGGTGGCGGCGGCGGTGGCTATGGTGGGAAATAAATTAGGATGAATGAAGACCTAATTTTTGAACGTAGGAAACTTACGTAATATGTAGAGTAATTTACATTTAACTCTCTGTGTTGTCTTGTACTGACACAGAACCACAGGTCTTGAAAACATTCCCTGAAAACATACGACTGTTTCACTTGTGTCTGACATCACGTTCGGAAATATACTATATTATTATTTTTTGTATTTTCCTGAATATCCTCTTTCGCTGTGATTAATATCATAAGAAATTATTTTGATACAAGGTAGTAGGTACCAGAGAGTGAAGAAACAGGGAGGTACTACCGCCTGGGAAGATATTTGAAGCTTAATGTATTGTCTAATGGTAGACCCTGCTGCCATATGGCAGCTCAAAAAATGTGACCAGGTCCAAGGTGGCTCATTTGAATTTCTGCCTCATTTACACACAATTGCAGGGTCTTAATTGTTTCTTTACTTTAACACAAACACATATATATATATATATATATATATATATATATATATATATATATATATATATATATATATATATATATATATATATATATATATATATATATATATATATATATATATATATATATTTATTTATATCTTTTCTCTCTCTTCGTTTGATTTATTTTTGCTATTCTCTTATTCTCCAATGATATCAGTTGACAATAATATTAAAGTGAGGTCTTCTCGGAAGGGCCCCACTGGTCGGGAAGATTGTAGACCCATGGGCCGACCTGACAATCATTAAACTACTGAGGCCTCAAATGACGTCACGGCAGTTGCTGGAGGATCGATTTTTTTCGCATTTCATTTTTCCAATATTCGTGGCCTAATATCCATTTTCACTTTTGTGGAGCACCAATTATTAACCTCTTCCCCGATCTCTTATTACTATCTGAACTTCAATTGACCAAAGCAGCTTCACACAAGCATTTCCAAGTCTCCAACTACAACCTATCTACCTCTTTCCGTTCTAAAGCAGGTGTATGCGCCTACTGCAACACACATACACCTATAGCCCGCCTCACAGATCTTGAATCATCTCTTTATGATGTCATCTGGCTCAAAATATCTCTCCCAACTCTGGCTATTTTCATTGTTTCCGATACTATTCACCCAACTTTACCAACTATTTGAAAATCTTTGACTATCTCACTTCTTGTCATGATTCGTTGCGATCCACACACCCCAACAACGAGATCCTCTAAGTAAGTAGTATACCCTCTCTCAGGTGTTTTGGGAGTTGTCATCAGCGTCAAATTACCGGCCGATCAGTTTGACGTCAATAGTGGGGAATTTTCTTGAATCAATTATAGCAGATAGCATCCGATCGCATCTAGAGAAAAGCAAATTAATCTACAACTCTCAACATGGGTTTACAAAGGGAAAATCTTGTCTAACAAATCTGCTGACATTTTTTAGGAAAGTCTTCGAGGTAGTAGATAATGACGAAAATTACGTTGTTATTTACTTAGACTTTAGCAAAGCATTTGACAGAGTACCGCATCAGAGGCTTCTGAGAAAAATTAAGGCTCATGGTATCGAGGGGAAAGTTTTAAATTGGATAAAATCATGGCTCACCGATAGAACGCAGAGGGTCAGCGTAGATGGTGTTGAATCTGAGTGGGGCCGTGTAACCAGTGGGGTTCCCCAGGGGTCTGTACTAGGCCCACTCTTGTTCATATTCTACATAAACGATCTAGATACTAGGATCAGCAGGGACATAAGCAAGTTTGCGGATGACACCAAAATAGGGCGGCAGATTAATTCAGGGCAGGATGCAAATGCATTACAGGAGGATCTAAATAAACTGCAGGGGTGGTCTGAAAAATGGCAAATGAAATTCAACACCAGCAAGTGCAACGTACTTAATATTGGAAGAACAAATACTGACAATGTATACAGCCTTAACAACATCATCCAAGAGAAGTCGACTTGTGAAAGAGACCTAGGGGTACTTGTAAGCCCGGACCTACGGCCTACAAAACAGCGCGTTAATGTCCAAAATAAGGCAAACAGAGTATTGTGTTTTATATCTAGAAGTGTAAGTAACTAGAGTGCAGAGGTCTTATTGCAACTATATCTTGCGCTAGTCAGGCCGCACCTCGACTATGCGGTTCAGTTCTGGTGCCTTTATTATAGAATGTATATCAATTCACTAGAGTCGGTGCAGTGAAGAATGACGAAAATGATTCCGGGACTTAGAAACCTTCCATATCAGGATAGGTTAAAGAAACTTAACTTGCATTCCCTAGAAAGACGAAGAGTGCGGGGAGATATGATAGAAGTATTTAAGTGGGCGAAAAGAATGAATAAAGGAGATATAGATAAAGTTCTTATAATATCCGAGCAGGATAGGACTCGGAGCAACGGATTTAAGTTGGATAAGTTTAGGTTTAGGAGGGAGATAGGAAGGAATTGGTTCACAAATAGGGTGGTGGACGAGTGGAACAAGCATAGCAACTTTGTAGTAAGTGCTGAAACTCTGGAAAGTTTCAAAAGGAGGCTAGAGAGATTCATGGATGATAGAGAGTGGTAGTGACTCTCGACAGGAGCTGCCATGCACATTCCAACCGGCCTATTGCAGACTCCTTATTTTGTTATGTTCTTATGTTCTTATATTCTAACAAAATTTTTACTTTACAATCATGGTTTGATCACTCCTGTACTCTTGCATGTAAGGAGAGAGATAGGGTGTATCAAGTTATGAAACTATCTCCTCATGTTACTCACTCCTCTTTCATTACTTCTAGGAATCGTTGGAAGGCTATTCTTCGTAGGGCCTAGCGGAATTTTATAAAAAGAAATACTGCTGGCCTGACTAACTCTTCTTTTAGTAAATCCTTCCGTTCCATAGCAAAAAACATATGTAATAACTTCTGCACTTCCTCTTTTCGTCCTCTTTTCTGACCTCATAACTCTATAGCCAACTCTCCATCCGATAAAGCCAATCTCCTTGGAACCTTGATTTCCTCTAACTTCGCCTTAGATGATTCCTTCTCTACCTCTCTAACTCGTGCTCCTCCGACTAAACCTATGCACTTTCCTCAAATCTCCAATCAAAAGGGTGCTAGTTTGTGGTCCAGTTTAGATGTGAGTAAGGCGCATGGACCAGAATGAATACCCCCTTGTGTTCTGAAGGAGTGTGCTGAATTTTTGGCATTTGATTCATAATATTATGGTATAAAGCATAATTTCCTTTTGTGGTTCCATTATGATAAATATTCTAAGTCATCAGTCCATTAAATACGTATAAGGATAATTTATATGTCTCTCTATGGGTGAAAAGATTAATAACACTGGTCTACAAAAAAATATTTTTTTTTCTGGCATGAAACCTTTTAACTGTTTTTTACTAACTTTAAGGTGCTGAATCCAAATCTGATCTCAGATTTGCTCCATCACGTAACGTTTTTGCGCTATCGGTATTCCCTGTTTTGATGGATTTCACCAAAAATTCCGTTTTCAGAGTTTTTTGCAGGTTCGTGTCTAAAAATTTTGGTGGTTAATTTATATAACATAGTTATTTTGACTTTAATAAATCTAATCCTCTTTTTTATCATTTTCAGGTGAAAACTGATAACCTGGCAATGGTTTCAACATCCCAAAGACGGAATTGCTGAAATGACCCAGATATATTCTGCTACATCTGTAGCTTTACTTTGAAAAGTCAAAGGCAACATCACCAGTTTTGTGAAGAGAGTGTACCTCGCTTACTTTAAAGTACCACTTGGAGACCAGGACAAAAGTTGGGCCTCTCACAAAGTGTGCAAACCTGCCTGGAAACTTTGCGATCCTGGTCTCAAAGAAAGAATGCTAGAGTTCAGTTTGGCGTGTCTATGGTTTGAGAGAACCAACGAATCATTCAGATAACTGCTACTTCTGCCTCGTCAATGTTAAAGGTTTCAATAAGAAAAACAAACAATACCTGCAATACCCAAATATCCCATCAGCCATACGACCAGTTCCCCACAGTGAAGAAATACCTGTGCCAGAATTTACTGAGCTACCAGAGATTGAGGATATAGACCGGAATTCACCTGTTTCTACTGATGAAGATGAAGAGACTGATCTTTTCAAGCCATCTGGTGAAGATTGTAAAGCCAACGTTGTTTACTCAGTCAGAATTGAGTGATCTGGTCAGAGATCTAAATTTGCCAAAACAGTCTGCTGAATTGTTAGCTTCCAGGCTTCAAGAGAAACGACTCTAAAAACTCGGCACGAGTGTCCCTTTATCGCAACAGAGAAGAGCAACCGGAAGTACTTTCATTCATATGACCAGAGATCCACACTTCCTGCAACAATGACTGAGGCACAGGCAAGAACTTGACGTCTTTAATGTGGTGCTGAACTTAGGGAACAAGAAAGCGGACAACTATCAAGAAATTGTGGAAGAGCTGCTCTTGAGTTTACAAGCACTTGGATGCAGAATGAGTATCAAGGTTCACTACTTACACAGTCACTTGGACGAGTTTCCAGAAAATCTGGGAGAAGTGAGCGAGGAGCAAGGGGAGCGCTTTCATCAAGACATTAAAGTAATGGAAGAACGTTACCAAGGTCGATGGGACTCGAACATGATGGCGGACTACTGCTGGGGTTTGATGAGAGACATTCCAGAAGCTGTACATAAGAGATCGGCCAAAAGAGGAAGTTTATGTAACTGTAACTTGATCTTAATACTTGCACTATTTCTACCGTACATTAATTGGTTTTTTCACCCTTCAATGTTACATTTAAATATTATATGTGCATTAACTTTCCAATTTGATATTAACAATTTTTGATATAGAAAAATACAAATTATAATGCTGAAAAAATTTATGTATACATGTTTAAACCGTCAATTTTGATCCAAATGTTTACGTTTTCCAGCAAAAGTGCAATATAGTATATCTCAAAAACCTGATGTGATAGACAAAAACCAAAGTCATATTTGGATTCTGCACCCCAAATTTACTTAAAATCCGTTTAAAAACCTTGTGCCAGAAAAATTGTGTTGACCGGTGTAATCAAACTTCAAAAGACAAATGGTACCATAATCATATTAGAGATAAAATTAAATAGATTAATATCAAAAGAAATTAGCAAGACTCATTACAAGAATGACTATTTTGTTTATTGAACCTGAATCAGCGTTTACTTGAGTACCTTCGGTGATAATGTGTAAAAACTCCAGAAACTTAGAAAAAAATTTCAAGGTAGAACACCAACTTGGGTCAGTAAGTAGAGTTCCAAGTCCAAGATAAAAAAATAAATCGATTCCATAGAAAATAAAGAATATGGCCTCAGAGTTTCACATCAAATTTTCAATTTTACTTAAAATTTCATCACAGCTGCTTCTGAATATTGTGATTCGGGGCCTATGGTGATAAAGGATATCAATCTTTATGGTAGTCTTGTTAATTTTTATGATATAATTACTGTATATTTCAATATATTCCTGTAAAACAAATTTAAAACATTAACATAATTACTAATACTTCTTAATAATAATAATAATAATAATATTAATATTAATGATAATAATAATACAATAATATTACATTATTATCATAATTATTATTAATAACCCTGAGAATTATTTGACGTAACAGTTATAAACAATCATAGTACAGTAACTAAATAGCAAGATAACAAACATATATTCCTTAAATACTTTTATTTTCTTCCCATTCACATGTCCAATCCATCATTGATATAATTAACGATAAATGGTGAATTTATTTTTTTGATTATCATGACAGGTGGATGTGTGTGTTTCCTCGTCTACTTGTGTGGGTATATATGAGTATGTTAATGCATATATGTATATATGCCCGAGCGTGCTTGCGTATAATAAAATATAAAGCAAGTTAGTGGTACTGAACGTTCAATGTACTACACCACCCCGTACTTAGCGCGAGATCTGGTAACGAAGGGGGAGTTAAGACCACATGAGTAAAATTTAAAATATAGCACATTTTTATGTAAGCACCCTATGACAGTTATATTAACTACTTTTAATTTCCTAGCTCAAAAAATGAGATATCAGATAGACAATTAAAACAAAATGAAATATATGTCAAACACACAGACGGACAAACAACAGACATACGCACAACATGCAAAATATATTAAAACTTTATTCTTCATCATCTGTTGTGATATCAAACGGAACGAAATGTTATAAAACAAGAATATGATGAAATGATGATGATGTTACAAAAAGCCAAAAACACGAGAGTGATGACAACCGAGAGAGGGACGCTGACAGAAGGGTATATCAGCTCTCACCAACACATCTCTTTATACAGTTCGTGACAGAACTTGATCCTGACAACACCAATATGGTAAGACTTAGCATGGCCTCTATCAACTACTAGTATAACCGACGCCTCTTGTTACCCGGCTAAAGATACCCGTGTCAAGACTCTACCTTAAACGAAATAGTATTGTTATGCTTAGATACAGTACTCACGAAACATAGTACAGTTTTACCTTAAAGTGACAATAAATATGCTCAGTGAGTTTGGTTTAGATTCCTATTACCAATATAATACATATTATGAACATTCCAAAATGTAGTTTACTTGTGTTAGTACACCCAACGTCGCTGTGTTACTACGACGGAAATCAAAAGTTAATCAGAATTACAAAAGTAAATTATTTAATTTTTATCCTAACAACACCAAAGTTCTCCCTGCTCATCAAAACTTATGTTCGGTCTTTGACAGGAAATTAGAAACAATGGAAGGAATAGTTGTATGTAGGGAATCAGGAGGAATCGTGAACGTAGTGTCAGATTGTATGTCTGTGCAGGCGGTACTTGCTCTTTCCATTGCTTTACTATATTTAATTAATGATCTAAGGAATGACTGACAACAAGACTAATATATTACATACGTGAACCTTCTGA
>NW_024722227.1:22519147-22544790 GCF_018991925.1 Homarus americanus | reverse complement strand
GTAATGACTGAATATCAGACCAAAGCTTACAGCCCAGAATTACATCACATATAACAGCAAGTACACTACAGACCTTGTGGTAGCACCAAATACCAGGTGGACACACCTCAAGACCCCAGGGACCCGACCTCGCCGCTAATGACTTGAGTTAGCCGGGTGACTTGACCCACCCAAGACACCTGGGCATGACCACACCTGGACACAGCTGTCCAGATCTAACCAGTTGAGTGTTAATTGGTAAGTCAAAAGCCGGCTGTTCCTGGGCCATATAAAGGCTCGGCAGTCCTGCCCACGGGTTGATTATCATTCTGATTCTGATTGTCATCCGAACATTCGGAGGAGAACTCATTACTCTGGAGATTCTCAGAGTCACGCTCGTCCTCTCCCCATGTAAGGGGGGGAGACTCCCCGACGTCACCACCTAAGCAGAAGCCTCCCATAGGAGGCAGCCCCGCCAAGCACCCACTGGGCCTACGTCAGGGTACACGTATTCATTCATGTTGTGTCCGAGTCAGTGTCGAGTAACGTAACATAATGTGTAGTACCCGATATAATAGTGATATTAACGTGTCCATGTCATTGAGTGAATTAATATATAGTTGTATCGAAGAGGTGTTTAACAAGTTGTCCCTTTTAGAACGTAATATATGTGTATTGACATACGAGATAAGATAAGCGTATTGACGCTGAGTAAATAACATCCCGGCCAGCTACCCAAGTTCCTATCTTTACATTGCTACTCTCTATACTTCCTACTTATATGTAATCTTCCTCTCTTGTGAGTTCGGTCTCATCATACTTATGCCTTAGTTATTCACCTCATATGTCCTTTTACTGCACCCATGGTTATTCTCTCCGACCACGGATTAGAGTTTAAGAACCAACTTGTAGCGCAAATATGTCGACAATACGACATCCAACAAAGTTTTATTGCAGCCTATCATCCACAGGCTAATGGCCTTGCTGAAAGAACCAATCGCAAAATCCTAGAGATTCTTCGTCCAATAGCGAGGCAAATGCAATATGCAGGGGAAGATTGGTTAACACAAGTCGGCGCATCTGTTAATGGGTCGATCAACAGCTCTACCCTCTATAGGTAAATCACCCTGTTTCATTCTTTGGTGCCAGAATTGCGCGTTCACGCAGCCACTTGTGATCCTTGTAGTGATGGATAATGTTTGTGTAGACCTTGTTAGTGAGCTCAATTGAGGAGTTTACATCATTTCCACATCCTTGAGGAATGATTATTTGTCCTTCTGAATCAACAGGGAAAGTTCCATTCCCAATCTGTAGTAGAAGGTTTGCAAACCATCCAGCATCCTCATCTCCTTGTAGATGTACTCTCCTGTTTATGGATAGGGTGAGTCTCTGAACACTTCTGCAAAGGTATGATGCCTTGAAGCACGTATTCAGTTCATCAGCTGGAGTGCTTCGAGAAATGACAGGTAGGGTCTGGCGAAAGTCTCCAGCAATGATCATTGTAATGCCACCCATGAGATGGTCATTTTCTCGTATGTCTTGCAAGGTCCTGTCCAATGCTTCACACGCTAACTTGTGAGACATAGTGCATTCATCCCAGACTATTAGGCTGCATTTTTCTAAGAGTTTTGCCTTTGCTGATCCTTTTTTGATGTTGCACACTGGATTCTCATTGTGAGCGAGGTTGAGAGGCAGTTTAAAAGTTGAGTGTGCAGTACGTCCTCCTTCTAGTAGTGTTGCAGCAATGCCTGAGGATACCACAGCAAGAGCAATTTTCCCCTTATGACGTACTTTGGCTAACAGAAGGTTGATCAGGAATGTTTTTCCTGTCTCGCCAGGTGCATCAAGAAAGATCATACCTCCCTGCTCCTCTTGTATCGCTTGCATGATCTGTTCATAAGCATTTGCTTGATCAGGCACCAGGTGAGGCTCATTTTCTTCAAGAAAATTCACTAGAACTTCAATTGAGTAGTCTGTCTCTCTGAGCAACTTCCTGTTTGCAGCTACTGGTTCTTCTCGGTTTGGGGAAGGCAATCCAAAATCAGTCAGGTTTTTTCCGCATAGCTCCATCACTTTGTCTTCCAGCATGATCAGAGCCCTGTTGAACATGTCATCCATGAACTCAATCTCTTGACCAGGATGTTCTCTTCTTGCTTGATGAAGCAGATCCTCTGAAAGACTTTCTTGGTGGTTTTCCAGAGCTGGCTTGGGTTGGAAAGTCCACATGTAGCAATCATGATGGCAAACAGGTTCCTCATTCTCATTGGCGATTGAGTAGCTGCTGCCTCTTCTAATGTGTCATTCCAGTGACCATCATCTTCCAGTAGGCCAAGGAGATTGCACGCTTCCTGATAGGTTCTGCAGACTTGTCCATTCACTGTCTTGAGTGCTGCATATGATGTTGGGCCACGGATGTGGTGCAAAAGTAGTCTCAAACAATAGCATTCAAAGTAGTTTGGGGTGAACTGTGTAGACACATCCCAAAGCATTGCCTGACTTTATCCCTGGATATCCTTCAACATCGGATCCTTGAGCTCTTCTCTGGAACTTTTTCATTGAAGCCTGCCATAAGTAGAACTTGGGTACGTCAACATACAGGAGTATTTGAGCAAACTCATCTTCCTGTGAAAGCTTAAAGAATGTAGTGAGAGTCGTATCAGCAGGATCTGCCATTTGATTTTGTAGAGACTCTTCTGTGAAGTATACTCTTTGTCCATTTTCCAGGTGAACAGCCAGATGAACTACTGTTGGACATCGTTCGTGTATGGAAAACTAAAAATTCTCCATAGGGCTTCATTGCTGCATATATAACGGCCTTGCTGAAACTGTGTCACCTCATCATGATTTCCATCCGTTTCCAATGCAAAGATCGCTTGGTCAAAGGCTTTGTTGACGTATCTGCAAACATACTTGATGGACTTGACCTAATTACAGATTTCCACATTGATGTGCGCATTGAATGCTTTACTCAAAAGAGACTTGTAGGGGACCACCCATATAACTTATAACAACATCCATCATCACTACATATAACATCAACCTCATCACTACATATAACACCACCCATCATCACTACATATAACAGCACCCATCATCACTACATACAACAACATCCATCATCACTACATATAACATCATCCATCATCACTACATATAACACCATCCATCATCATCACTACATATAACACCATGTTGTTGTATGTAGTGATGATGGGTGCTGTTATATGTAGTGATGATGGGTGGTGTTATATATATATATATATATATATATATATATATATATATATATATATATATATATATATATATATATATATACACACATACACATACATATGCATACGCATACACATACCTACACATATATACATAGATCAGATTCATGTGGGTGATGTCACTGTTCACTGTATGACTCTGACCAGGTCCCGATGAGATATTTGCTAGAGTATTAAAGGAATGCAAGGAAGACCTTTGTTTGCCTTAAGCACATTTTTTTAATGTCATTAAAAACGGGTGTAGTACCAGAATCCTAGAGAATAGCTAATGTGATACCGACTTTCAGGAAGGGAGATAGATCACTATCCTCTAACTACCGTCCAATCAGTTTAACATCAATTGTAGGCAAATTGTTGGAAGCAATAATTTTAAACTCTGTTCGAAATTACCTGGGCGTTTATGTCTGACAAATCTATTAACATTCTTTTCAACTGTTTTCAAATCAGTGGATCACAGACACAATTATGATGTCTTATACCTCGACTTTAGCAAAGTCTCGACAGAGTACCCCACGAAAGACTAATACAAAAATTGGAATCTCACGGAATTGGAAGAGATAATCTAAAGTGGATTAGGGCGTGGTTACAGGACAGAGAAGAGCGAGTAAGCATTAAAAGCACTAAATCAGATTGGGGGTTAACGTCACTAGTGGAGTACCCCAAGGCTCAGTACTTGGACCATTACTATTTATTATATACACGAACTACATAGATATAGTTGTATACAGCAAAATAACTAAATTTGCTGATGACACAAAAATAGGGCGTGTAATTAAATCTGAAGAGGTCTTCGCAAAACTGCAGGAAAATCTAAAAAAAAAATTCTTTTGGTCTGAAAAATGGCAGGTGAACTTTAATGTGGATAAATGTAAAGTACTTAGTCTAGGTCACTCTAGGAGGTGTAAAGAAACAAACCAGATATCAGATGAACCACGTTGTTCTAGAGAAATCCGACTGTGAAAAAGATTTAGGAGTAATGATGAGTCTTAAACTAGACAACAATATGTATTTCCTCGAAACAAGGCTAACAATGTACTTGGGTTCATACAAAGGAGTGTTAGTTACAAGACTAGCAAAGTTATCCTAAATCTGTATCATGAGCTTGAGACTTCACTTAGATTACGTGGTTCAGTTCTGGTCACCATACTGCAAAATGGATATTGAATCCCTAAAAAGAATTCAGAGGAGAATGACAAGACTAATTCCGTGCGTTAGGAACCTTGAGTACAGAGCATCTTAATATGCCCTCCCTCAAAAGACGTAGAATGAGGGGCGATGTGATAGAGGTGTATAAACTGAAGTCAGGATTAAACAAAGGTGATATAACAAAGGTTGGATATCACAATCCAACCAGGAGCAAACTCGTAGCAATGGTTTTAAGTTAAACTAATTTAAATCTAGGCACGAGATACATAAACATTGGTTTGGAAGTAGAGTAGTGGATGAGTGGAACAAGTTACAAAACATCATAATTAACTCGAATACGCTGGACAGCTTCAAATAAATGTTGGAGGGATATATGAGAAATAGGGGCTGTGTGTAAACGGGGCTGCGCAGTACGGGCCAATAAGCCCACTGCAGTTTCCTCCATTCTTATGTTCTCATGTTGCATCCAGCCTGGTTAGAAATTGGTGGTCTGTTCCCTAGGGTGCTTAATTCTGGGTGTGGACCTCAATGGTGGGTCACGGCTCTAGCTGGGACTGTCTAATAAGAACATTAGATAATAAGGAGTCTGCAATAGGCCGGTTGGCCTGTGCATGACAGCTCCTGTCGCGAGTTATTACCACTCTCTATCATCCATGAATCTATATAGCCTCCTTTTAAAACTTTACAGCGTTCCAGCACTTACTACAAAGATGTAAAGCTTGTTCCACTCGTCTACCACCCTATTTGCGAACCAGTTCCTTCCTATCTCCCTCCTAAACCTGAACTTATCCAACTTAAATCCGTTGCTACAAGTCCTATCCTGCTCGGATATTATAAGAACTTCATCTATATCTCCTTTGTTGATTCCTTTCACCCACTTAAATACTTCTCTCATATCTCCCTGCACTCATCGTCTTTCCAGGGAATGCAAGTTTAGTTTCCTTAATCTATCTTGATATGGAAGGTTTCTAAATCCCGGAATCATTTTCGTTATTCTTCGCTGCCCCGACTCCAGTGAATTAATATTCATTCTATAATACGGGCATCTGAACTGAACAACATAATCGAGGTGCGGCCTGACTAGTGCAAGATATAGTTGCAATATAACCTCCGCACTCTTATTACTAGATATAAAACCTAATACTCTGTTTGCCTTATTTCGAACATTAACGCACTGTTTTCTAGGCCGTAGGTCCGGGCATACAAATACCCCTAAGTCTCTTTCGCAAGTCGACTTCTCTACGTTGGTGCTGTTAAGGCTGTATACATTGACAGTATTTGTTATTCCAATATTAATTACGCTGCACTTGCTGATGTTAAATTTCATTTGCCACTCCTGCAGTTTATTTAAATCCTCCTGTAGTGCATTTGCATCCTGCCCTGAATTATTCTGCCACCCTATTTTTGTGTTACCGCAAATTGCTTATGTCACTGCTAATCCCAGTATCTCGATCGTTTATGTAGGTTATGAACAAGAGTGGGCGCAGTACTGAGCCCTTGGGAACCTCACTGGCTACACAGCCCACTCAGATTTAACACCATCTACGCTGACCCTCTGTGTTCTATCGGTGAGCCATGATTTTATCCAATGCCGAATTCATTAGCTTAAACACTGCTCATCATTGTTCAACACTGATCAGACTCCTTTCCGAAAAGAAATTTTCTCTTTTGGCGGGGTATTATTGACATCCCGTTGGAGAGGAGGGGTTGAGGGGAAGGGGTTGGGAAGTGGGCCAATATTGGTCAGGGCAGCTGCCGACGCAGGATCAGTCCCCTAATAGGTCTTGATCCAACGTAGTCTATGTTCCATCCTCCGAGTTCGCTGGGAAGACAAGACAACAAATGTCAGCATTCTTGCTGACACCAACTGTAGGAGCATCGAGGCTACCATTATCCATGAACAACTACGTTGAACTGGTCATGTTACCCGCATAGTAAACGTAACGCTGGCGGGCAATTGAAAAGGTATAAGGATAGTCTTAAGACAAACCTGGAAAGGTGCCAAATCGACCCCCTCACCTGGGAGTCGATTACCCCACATCGTAACGCTTGGAGGAGCACCACACGAGAAGGTGTCAATACTTTGGAGTTAGCCCGACTGCAAACCGAGGCAGTTAAGCGCCAACGTCGGAAGGACGCTGCCACCACCACTCCCACAGTAGATGGAGCCTTCCACATGTGCAACGAATTTGGACGACGCTGCCGGTCCAGTATCGGGCTCTTTAGTCACCTGAAAACTCACTAACCTAGGTGACATCCTTAATAACCAATATCATTTTACCATACCTGGATGATCGTCATACTCGATTCCGAGTAACAGCGAAGTAGTAGTACTCGTAGTGTGTGTGTGTGTGTGTGTGTGTGTGTAATTATTCAAACAGTGGCTTTTTTGCTTTTGAATTAGAACTCTATTATATGCCGTGGCACATGAATAACCCAGATGAAGGTGCCATATACAACTAGTTCTTAGTGAGTTGATGACTGTACTACTACTAGTAGTTATTGCAGAGAAAATCATCCGGCGACCTGTTATAGCCTGAGAAAATGTGGTCTTGACGTGTTTTCTTCTGACAGACAACATGAGGCAACACCTGAGCTGGGAGAGTTGTAGTCATGCGGCCTCTGAGTGTGACTGACTGTGTGGGAGGTTCCTTGGCCTGTAAGACTGCTCATTGGCCACAGTCATTCAGTTAAGCAAGTCTTACGTCAGATAATTAGTAAATATCACTAACTATATATATATATATATATATATATATATATATATATATATATATATATATATATATATATATATATATATATATATATATATATATATATATATATATATATATATATACTTCATTTTTAGTCCATATAACAAGCGGACTTTTGAACACATAATCAACGACCTCACCAGCCAGGACTCGAACCCTCGACCTACTGTGTGGGACCAGGGAACGCTACCGACCATGCTACAAAGAAGTGTCTTTGTGGCATGGTCAGTAAATTAATAGCAATAATATGTAAAAAAATATTATAAACACCTCTCAATACTATCCTCTGTTGGGGCCAGTCACTGAGAGACGACTGGACAAGCACATGGTAGTCTCAGAGGTACAACCTGAACAATAATCCCTATATGATGAGCTTTACATGCTGTAATCTTTCACTCCTCTCTAGGGCAAAGATTGATGCTACTGACATTGTTGACATTTTCTTTTGTTAACTTGACTTAGGACTTTTTATAACTACTACTACTTCTTCTACTGCTACTAATATTGGCCTCCAGCCTCCCCCAATAGCCATACCTTCGCCACTATTTTATTACCTTAATATTAAATATCCTAATACATTTGTAGCTATCCTAGCTGTGTTGGGTTAGTTGAGCCACTTATCTATGGGGCATTCAGTGACTGTAGCCTCTTTGTCAATATCTGCAACTTTTGTTGGCTTTGGGGCCGATGCTCTCGTTCCCCTGAGGCAGAGCAAAGCCGACAGAAGGAGAGAGGACAGTCGATCTCATCCAGGCTGTAACATAACTTCTGGGCTGCTGCTTCTGTTCGGATATCACCTCTGCGAGTCTGGCATAGAAGCATCTTGCACTTGGTCCCATCCCACCAGAGCTTGTGAACACTAGAGGAGTAAACTGCCTTGATCAACATTCAGAATTCTCTTCCCGTATGCCCTTATCTTGTTGTTCTCGTTCTTCCTGTGTGCAGCATCGAGAACTAAGTTACGTTGACATGCGGTCATGGGATAAAAAATCCTGATGTCGAAGAAGGCTTGCTGTCCCCTCGTCCACATCCTCGAGCACTGACGTCAACACAGGCTTCGTTGGATGTGTTTGAAATCCTATGTTGGAAAATCTCACCGTCCAATGGAAGGAGGGTCGGTTCTTACCTTGACATCACGGCAGATTTCCTTCAACATACTACTACTACTACTACTAATAATAATAACAATACCAGTAGTAATGAATCTAATAATAACCAGTTTATAGTAGAGAGAGTTTGACAGAAATTGATACTACAATCACAATTTGTTTTCGTGTCGTGTTTTGGCAGGGCACCAAGATCCAACTCATGGTGTAATCTTTTCAGACGAGAGTGAGGGTTCGCGTCTGTAATTGCTGGAATGAACCTAAATCTTTTTCACTAAATATCATTATAGTTTATGACTAATATGTAGTAGAAGTATCTTAAATTATAAGCATTTTTTTTAGGGGTGTGGTCGCCGAGTAGATACACCACATTTTCGTTCCAAAATGAGATTCTGTTTTTACATCTTGGGAAGTAAAGGTTGGTCTAAGAACACCCATTCTACCTCCTTGTGTACCGAAAACACAGTAAATTACTATGTGTTGTATCTGCACTGGCTGCAACCAGCCATAAGAAACCCAGTTTTATATCAATATCTTCTATCATAATGTCTGATGATGACAATAGATTCGTTGCAACGTGTTACGAGTTGGGGATTTAGAATATAGTTAAAAGTCTACCCAGATCCCAACAGGCAACAACAATAAAAAAACAAAGACAATCGGACTATAAAAGGGTAGACAAAGGATGCGAGTTTTCGTTGTGTATAATAAAGTACCATAAATTCCTTAACAAAATATTCAGCTTCCTATAAATTACCCTTAACCAAACTTAACCTAAACATTAACAGTATATACATATTAATACAACATAAAACAATCGTGAAGCAAGGTGGAGGTGGGAGAGGCAATACAAGAGTACAAATACTTAAGTGAGGAGCTGAGATGGCTGACGAGTAAGGCTGAGTATTGTAGAAGACGGTAGGTAGTCACTGTGCCGTAGGTTTAGAGGATAGGTGATCCTGTGGTCACTTCCCAGAGTGTAGTGCACTCTCCTCGAACTCGAGCTGACAAAGCAGACTTGGAGGAAGTGACGCAACAACCAGGATATGGAGAAGGGAAACCCCGGAGTGGTAACTAAGACGAGTCATACTCGTGTCTCGTCCCTAGATGGCGTTGCTCGTGGTGCTGGGTAGGTAGATCAGGACAATAGATGGCGTGGTTCGTAGTGCTGGGTAGGTAGATCATGACAATTGGTGGAGGGGTTCGTAACACACCCCCCCTCCAAAGACCTCCATAGCGCGGGCGCGAAGGAGGTGATCACCTGGTGCGTCTGGAGAGTAGCTACTACATTTCCACTGGGGCTCGGGATAAGGAGTCTGCAATCAGGTTGGATGAACGTGAGTGGGTTATGGTCGGAGAAGACAAGGGTTGTTTGTGGGAAAGACTGGAGGTAACATTCAAACTTCTTTATTGCCAACACCAGAGCCAGGGCCTCCTTCTCTATGGTCGAGTAGTTGGTCTTATGTTTTTTCAACTTGGCGGAGTAGTATGCCACAGGGTGAAGGACATCAGTGGTTGGGTCGGGTTGTTGGAGCACAGCCCCCACTTCAACACCGTTAGCGTCGATTTGCAGATGGAAGGGCAAGGTGTAGTCAGGGGGGTGGACTACAGGCTTGGAGGCAAGGAAGGCTTTGAGGCGGTCGAAAGACTGGTCGCACCTCTGGTTCCAGATGTAAGGGACCGCAGAACTGGTAAGGTCTGTGAGTGGTCCGGCCACGCTGGAGAAGTTACTGCAGAACCGACGGTAGTAGCCGCACATCCCCAGGAAGCGCATGAGTTCCTTCCTCGTCCTTGGAGTGGGGAAGGACAAGATGGCTTTAACGTTTGCGTCCTTGGGTCTCACCATACCATGCCCAACGATATGTCCCAGGTAAGTCACTGAGGCCCGGCCAAAAGCAGATTTAGCCAGGTTTATGGTGAATCCAGTCTCTTGCAGTCGTGAGAAAAGTATCTCCAAACGCAGCAGATGTTCGTACCAGCCGTCCGACACCACCACCAGGTCATCCAGGTAGGCGAACGTCCCACCTAGGTCCTGAATTAGGTAATTGATGGCCCTCTGGAATGTGGCCGGAGCATTAGAAAAGCCAAACGCCATAACCAAATATTGAAAAAGACCAAATGGACTTATAAATGCCGAGATTATTTTTGCCCTATCCGTGAATCCCACTTGATAATATCCTTTCAACAAGTCCACCGTACTGATAAATTTGGCACAGCCTATGCTGTCTATTATATCTTCAATCAAAGGTAAAGGGTAGGAGTCTGAGACAGTGACCTGGTTCACTTTACGATAATCGGTACAGAAACGAAAAGTGCTATCGGGTTTTGGAATGAGAAGGCAAGGTGAAGCCCAGGGGGAGGTACTAGGCTCAGCTAAGTTATGTTTTAACAAAAAGTCTACCTCCTTTTTCATAATCTCTCTTTTTTGTGGATTTAGTCGATATGCTGATTGCCTAATGGGTTGTACATCATCTGAGATTAGCTTAATATCATGTTTAAGTATATTGCAAAACCCTGGGAGGTCTGACGTGACTTTAGGAAATGTTGATAATAACTTAGTGAGATCTTTTGCTTGAGATGGATTCAGAACAGAAAAATACTCATCCAAGTTGTTGAGTATGTGACTGTTAGCAGGGTTTTCTTTAGGTAGAGGGAAGTCTAAATTCTCCAATAGGTCCATGTCATCTGTCTCCGGCTCCGGCCTGACAAAACCGTATGCAATACAGGTTGGCTTATAGCCTCTGGGATGTCTTCCTCTGACTGCCTGGAATGGTAAAGTTTCATGAGATTAATGTGAACAAGTTGTGAATCTTTTCTGCGATCAGGAGTATGGACTATATAGTTGAGGGGAGATAGTTTATTAGCATTGATTTGAAAGTTTTGATGGAACCGTTCCAAGCAACCTTGGGATTGTGGGTGGTAAGCCGAAGATGTACAATGGTCCACACTGAGGTCTTTCATATTCAAAGATGGATCAGATTGTTGGGCTTTAATGAGCTCATCCTTACTAATGGTCTTATTGTACAGATCTTCTGTGGGTAGGAAGATATTGGAGGTGGTTTTAGATGAAGAGGGCCCATTTCGCACACTCTGTGACCGGGTGACAGCACAAGATGGGAAAAGATGAGGAATAGTTTCTTTAAGGTCAGTGGTGGAGTTGACAGGTAAGGGAGAGTCGACTGTCTTTATGTTAGGAACCACTAGATCTCCTACCAAGTCATTACCCAATAATAAATGAATGCCGCACACAGGCATTGGGTCTTTCCTAATGGCTATTTGCACTTCCCCAGTAATCAAGGGACATTGGAGGTGCACTTTAGCTAAAGGATAGGAAGAATGGGATGAGAGATCTGAAATTAGAACACTCTCATTAGTATATGCGGTAGATATATCAGGAATGACGTTAAACAGGAGGATAGATTGTGCTGCGCCTGTATCACGTAGTATACGAATAGGGAAAGAACGAGACCCCTCTATGATTGAAATTTTTCCCTCATAGGTGAATGAAGAGAAGAGATCCTGATGGGGCCTTTCCACATTGGTGTTTGCTATTGGTTTGGATTTGGGATCCAGGGAACTACTTTTAGCGATTCTACACTTTGGGTGTTTACAAGTCTGGATCGTATGGCCTGGGTTTTTACAGTAAGAACAAGTAAACTTGGTTGCATCAGGAGGGGTAGGTGTGGGACCTTTCGACCTACCACTCACGCCCCCAAGGTTATCATCAGAGGAGAACCTAACATGTCGGGAAGTACCACGTTCTCTACTGCCCAGTGACTCCACCAGCAAGGCGTACGTATCAGCCAGCTCAGCAGTACGCCCTAAATTAACCTCTCCACGCTCCTCCACATGCTTCAAGATGTGAAATGGTACCTTGCTCTTCCACTCCTCCAGGACTACCAAATTTAACAAATCCTGAAATGTGGAGGTCTCTGTAGCCTCTAACCACTTCTTAAAAAACCTAAGCTTTTCATGAGCAAACTCAACAAAGGTGTGTGAAAATGGTTTGGTTAGTTTACGAAACTTCTGCCGGTATCCATCTGGCGTGATAGCATAAGAGGTGAGGATATTCTTTTTTACGTTATCATAGTCATCAGTCTGGTCTAAACAGTTATAAACTCTACGAGCCTTACCATATAATTTAGGAACTAACACCGACACCCACTGGTCCTTGGGCCACTCATTCTTCCCGGCTATTTTCTCAAAAGTCCTAAATGACCCGTCCATATCGGATTCATCAAACCCGGGAACAAGGGAAGAAGCAGTAGCAGGGTTAAAAGCAGCTAGTTTCTCTTTTAATGCCACTTCTTTTGATTTAATCTCCGATGTTAAGGTGACTTCTGTCTCTCTCACCTGTAGTTCTTTCAGTCTAACCTCCTGCTCCAACTTGGCATGTTCCGACCTTTCCTCATGCTCCAACTTGGCCTGTACCGACCTTCCCTCATGCTCCAACTTTTGCTCCAACTTGGCCTGTTCCACAATTCCCTCATGCACCAACTTGACCTGTTCCAACTTGGCTTGTTCCAACTTTTCCTCATGCTCCAACTTGGCCTGTTCCAACTTTTCCTCCTGCTGCAACTTGGCCTGTTCCAACTTTTCCTCCTGCTCCAACTTGGCCTATTCCAACTTTTCCTCCTGCTCCACCTTGGCCTGTTCCAACTTTTCCTCCTGCTCCAACTTGGTCTGTTCCAACTCGAGTTCTTTCATTTTGATTTGGAACTCGAACCTAGCTCGTTCTAGTTCTAAGGCGTCTACTCTTTGTGCTTTTTCTTGGGGGCTAGCCAGACCTGAGGCAACTTCTGAGTGAGGAGGGGTGGTGGATAGTGGTTGAAGTTTCTTGGACATGGGCGTTAATCAGTCAACAGCGGATTCTTTTAAAACTTCTTGTTGAACCAACATTTCAATTACATGATTTTTTAACATTTCTTAGTCAGTTGCTGTGAAAATGGGATATTGTAATAGTTGGCTATTTCTTTCCATCCTTTCTTCAGGATATTAACACGTAATTTAGCTACTGAAGGATTTTCAATAAAATCATGGAGATCAACACCTGAGGTGGCCATTGTTAAGAAAACTAGGATTAATTAACTAATGGTCAAAAGATAAGATAAGTGGATTACCCTAGAAAATATCACGGCAGTGGATAACCAGAAAGTCCCGGAAACTAACCAAGTTATACCTAGGGAAATTACACTTATGAATATTGTTCTTCTGATAAGATCCTTAAATAAGGATAAGAGACTTGAAAGAGGAAGGGCGTATTACGGCATTAATATAAAGATCCGGATTAACAACCCTTAGATACTTGAAACAGGAAGGGTGTATTACGGCATTTATATACAGATCCGGATTAACAACCCTTAGATACTTGATTATTGACCCAGAATGAGATAATGAGAAGAACAATAATTGAGGCTTTATAATTATGGGGTCCTGGTAGAGCGGGGCGTCCCAAGATATCACTTCACCCTAAACTAGTGACTATGGAACAGCCTAATCTCGAATGAGGGTACGGCATTAAGCAGATCCGGATTCTTCCCTACACTCGATAAGACTTACTACACGACCGCCACGTGTAATAACAGGTAAGCCTTATGACACTTGGAATCTAATATCCTACGTCTGTCACTCTTACTGTACGATAATACCCATATGTGCACACATATGAAGGAAACTTTAAACCACCGTAAAGCAATTGTGAACAGAAGTGACTGGGAGGAATAATTAACAAGGAGTAACAACTGGGGGAGAAATATGGCACTTAAGGTCGGATCCTGGCAGGGTCGCCATTTGTTACGAGTTGGGGATTTAGAATATAGTTAAAAGTCTACCCATATCCCAACAGGAAATTTACCCTGAACCATACTTAACCTAAACATTAACAGTATATACATATTTATACAACATACAACAATTTTGAAGCAAGGTGGAGGCAGGGAGGCAATACAAGATACAAATACTTAAGTGCGGAGCTGAGATGGCTGACGAGTAAGGCTGAGTATTGTAGAAGACGGTAGGTAGTCACTGTGCCGTAGGTTTCCAGGATAGGGGCTCCTGTGGTCCCTTCCCAGAGTGAACTGAACTCTCATCGAACTGGAGCTGACGAAGAAGACTTTGAGGAGGTGACGCAACAACCAGGATATGGAGAAGGGAAACCCCGGAGTGGTAACTAAGAGTTGTCATACTCGAGTTTCGTCCCTAGATGGCGTTGCTCGTGGTGCTGGGTAGGTAGATCAGGACAATAGGTGGCGTGGTTCGTAGTGCTGGGTAGGTAGATCATGACAATTGGTGGCGTGGTTCGTAACACTAGCAATAAAAATAAATACAACTCAAGGAGACGTAATCATTTCTACAACTTATCTGCCACCGAGACGACCCTACTTACCTATAGAAGACCTATTAAAATTGGTTAACAATAGTCACCCTATATACATCTTAGGAGACTTTAATGCCAGACACTGGATTTTCGACAATACCAATAATAACGCCGTGGGAAACGCAATTGTGGGACAGGCCCCTAATGCAGTAATGTTCAACCTTTGAAAGGAGGATGGCATGGTCGACAGTATCGAAGGCTTTAGAGAGGTCCAAGAATATACCAACTGTGAACCGACTGTCATCATAGGAATTTAAGATGTCATTAGTAAAGGATAACAGAGCACTCTCAGTCGACCTTCTAGCTCTAAATCCAAACCGGGAATCAGTAAAGATGTTATTGGCATTGCAGAAGGAATTTAGTCTCTTACATGCTAGCTTTTCCAGTATCTTACTCAAGGCTGGGAGGACTGATATGGGGCGGTAATTCTTTGTCCCCAGGATTTTTTATATGCTGGGTCAACCTTAGCAATTTTCAGTTTATCCGGAACGACACCACTAGTAAAGGAGGAGATACAAATGTATAAGAGAACAGGTAGTAATAATTGGGCTACTTTCTTAATGATGCTAATTGGTATATTGTCTTCGACTGCTGCTGCATCTTTGGACAGAAATTAATCTGCTGTGACAGGGGATAAGAACAGCTCATTTTGCTGTCTGTTTTGCAGGTAGGTTCTAAATTCCTCATGGTGATCAGGGATGCTCTCTGCAAGATTTTTGATAACATTAATTAAATATTCATTGAAGTGGTTGGCAACGGGGGAGGGTTCCGTTACAAATGAATCATTTATCATAAAAGCTGAATGGGGGGACGAAGGCTGAGTTTTCCTGTTCTGAATAGAATTTGTGACATTCCAGGTTTTCTTACTGTCGCCTGATGTTGACTGAAGCTTATTTGTATAATAGTTACGTCTGCCATTTCTAATTGCTCGAGTTACTCTATTTATGATATTTCGGTAAGCATTACCGAAAGTTATGGGTCTTATTGCAAATTTCCTTTGGAGTTTGTGTTTTTCTTTTATCATTATGTTAATTTTGCTTGTGATATAGGGTTTCGAAATGGATACAGTTTTCGCTGACTTAGTATTGAGCGGGAAGCATTTATCAAAGCAAGCATTGAAGATGCAAGAGAAGTTGCAGCTGTTCACGTTTGGGTTGTTGGAGGCATAGACAAGATCCCAGTTAGCAATCATTAGGTTGTTTTCAAAAAGGAGCGAGTTGTTGGTGCAGTAGTCTCTGTATTGTATTGAGACTCTACTAGACCTTTCAGGTCTTGTGGCTGTTTTATACATGGCAAAATCTGGGAAGTGATCTGAGATATTCATATAAATAATTCCACTTGCAAGATTGTTAGGAGTGCTGTTAGTCCATCTATCACAGTGGCAGAGGTGGCAGTTGCTTTAGTGGGTTTGATTATAGTGTTGAAGAAGAGTTTAGAATGACAGGTAGCAAGAACCATCTCCTGCCCCAATATACACATGAAACATTAATAGAGAGAATTAAAGGAAAGAGTGACCTACCAGCTGCATTAAGAACCTGGCAGGCCTCTCCATAAAGTGTACTTTTAGACTAACTCAACTAACATTCAACTAATACAGAAGCAAAAAAAAAAGAAAAAAGTGAATACCCCCAGCCACACAAGGACCTGGGAGGGCTCACAGTAAAAAAAAATAATTAAGAAGTATAATAATAAGCAGCACTATATAGATAAACCATTACTAATACTGTCATAGCCCCTGTCTCACAAACAGAATGATTATATAAATGAGTTAATTACATTACTATATCACCCCCTGTAACTTTTCACTGGTTATGAGGTGACATGTTCAGAGCACGTGATAAGGCGTGCCCACGGGAAGCTGCGTCATATTATGCTGAGTTAAGGCATTAAGTAGCCGGCTCCCTGGCCACCTAAAACGGGAGGTAGTTTGATATCCTTGACTAGAGGAAGACGTTATTTGAAAGTGCTAGTGGATGGTTCCGTCTTCCCTCGAGGGAGGACGATGTACGTATATTTCCGTTCTCACTACTCATTAGAATGTTACTCAACTACTCACACAGGTTGGACTTATTTAAGCAGGTCTATTTACATAGCCTCCGTCCTTCTCTTAACACTCATAGCTACAGTGATAAGTTACGGTTGATTTACACTTTGGAATTGTATCCTTAGTAGTTCCCAATTAAATGGATAACAGACAATTGGCTTTCGCTATAAAACCCAATATAACATAAATGTTCCGGCCTCGTTAACTTAAGACAGAATGAGCATTTAAAGGGGCCTAGAACATTAAAAAGGTCTTACAACCCAAGGGAGCAAAACAAAGAAAAAAACAATAGAAAAGATGAAGCGATCTGGTTGAGCCCAGATTCTTTCTACTCCTCCTATATTTCAGTTTCACCATTTTTCTTTTAGCCCTAATAATCTTCTTTCACCTCATAACTCATGACTCCAAAGCCAATCCTCTAGACAGTTGCATTCGAATTATTATTGTAATAAGGAGGGAGCCAACAGCTCCTCCCGAGAGGGAGACCTCCTTTCCCAGCAGGGTGTGACGGCCTGGCACCCTGGTTGCCCTGGGAGGCCGCCGCCACCCACAACAGCGGTCTTACTCAGTGACGACAACGCCAACACTGCCGGGTCGCCTGCATCGCCTGAAATCAACAGCCACACCTCCCCGCCCAGGAGGCAGTGTCCAAGGTGCAGGGAGGAGGATGAGATGGCCTGGCACCACGTTGTCCTGGGAGGCCGCCTCTACCCACAATAACAGTCACACAGTGATGCCAACGTGACAGGATCGCCTAAACCACCTGAAGTCAACAGCCACAGTGACTATCCTTCGTTAGTCAATGCATGTTAGGTTAAAGCCTGCCAAGTAAGTGTACCAGTGAACAATGGCAGTGATAGTGTCAGTGGAGCTTCTGATGGAGGTGGTGCCTCCTCTCATAACGATGCGAACTTGAGGGTGAGTAGCCAGAACGAGACCGATAGTGATGGAAGCATGAATGGGGAGAATGCTCCCCCGAATGCCAGCGTGGTCTCTTTAATAACCGCAGGTCTGTAAACCCTCCATAACCCTGTACTTCTTCAAATATTTTCGGAGGAGGAACTCGCGGGACTAATGAAGGAACCAGTGTAAAAAAATTCTACTGGAATAAGGGCTGTGAGACGCATTATCAAGAACTCCGCGGGTGATGAATTTGAAACGGTTAACTTATTGGTCAGGTTGATCTATGAAGCCAACACACGACTCTCTCTACTCAATTCAAAGTTGAACGAGTAACAAGAACGCTTAGGTTCATTTCATGGAACATCCGGAGTGTTAACCACAGAATTAATGACCTACATTGGTTTGTTAAAGTTTTTCACATTGATGTGATTGGTGTACAAGAACCTTACACGTCCAGCACCCAGAAGAAAGCTGCACCCAGGATAGCTGCATTTACAGCATACAATAGTGGAGCAGGAAGTGGCCTGCTCACTTATGTAAAGAATGATCTGGTCTGTAAATGGATCAAAACTTACATTGATGAAAGTATTCACTATCAACAACTTACAGTAAAGACAGCAAGCAGTCAATTTTCGCTGTATAACATCTATGTTCGGTGTATTGAGCTGCGAGCGAACGTGTTACCAAAACCATCAGGTAACAATGCTATGCTGTGTATGGGTGACTTTAACTCTCGTCACACTGTCCTCGGCGATGTCCAGTGTAACTCTAATGGGAGGGGGTTCGTGAATTACATCAATAATCATAATATCACTGTCATGGGTTGCGTTAGGCTTACCCACGCAACCAACTCCAAAGTTTGTTTTACCAGAGATAAGACGCCCGGCGAGGCATAACTGGGACATGTATTTTTCAATTAGTATATGTTAGCCAGCCTTTAGGGGGGTGGGCAGTGAAGCAGTGTTGTACTGTTCATCGCTTCACACCCAAAAACCTAATTTTAAGTAGTGTCCCCTGAGCCATGGGTTAGTTAAGACGTCGTCTCCATCCTCTCCCTCCTGAAAGGGGGCGGGACACCACACCACACAGAGTCCTCCACCGCCACTCCGTCCTGTGAACCGTCGTCGACACGAAACTAAGCATGTTAACCTAGGTTGTTATCCCCGTGGAAATATCACGTGTGGATGCCTGGTTGCGACAAGAGCAATCCAGGCTGGCCTATTAAACCTACAGTAAATGGTTAATTAGTTCATGCTTACAGAGTTCTCCTGCACGACTCCCGTCTACAGTGACCGTGATCGACACGAGACTAAGTGTGTTAACCTAGGTTTGTTATCCCCGTGGAAATATCACGTGTGGAAGCCTGGTTGCGACAAAAGCAATCCAGGCTGGTCTATTGCACCTAAATGGTTAATTCAAGTCACGCTTACCAGTTCTCCTTGCCGCGACAACCGTCTACCGTGACTGTTAGTGACGCGAGACTATGTGTGGTAAACCAAGAGTACCTTTTGTTGTTATGGCCGTGGAAAGTCGACACGAGACTAAGCGTGTTAACCTAGGTTGTTATCCCCGTGGAAATATCACATGTGGAAGCCTGGTTGCTACAAAAGCAATCCAGGCTGGTCTATTGCACCTAAATGGTTAATTCAATTCACGCTTACCAGTTCTCCTTGCCGCGACAACCGTCTACCGTGACTGTCAGTGACGCGAGACTATGTGTGGTAACCCAAGAGTACTTTTTGTTGCTATGGCCCGTGGAAAGAAGTTCTTGTGCGGAAGCCTGGTTGCAACAAAAGCAATCCAGGCTGGCAATAAATGTATCACTTGAAGAATTAAGGCTCTGTTAGGTCATAGCCATAGTAGAGTAATCACATGTGTTCCCAAGTTAAAATTCTCTTTTAGAAGATTAATTTTATTACAGCGTGAGCGTGAGTGAATCATATATCCATGCAAATTGTAAATCATTGTATGGAAGCTTGACAAATAAATGTAAGTGCAATTATCTGCCCATATCTGTGATCCTATCTTATTATTACTAAAGGTAATGACTGATTGGTTATGACAAAGTATAACCAATAACTTAGATAGATGTTGGAAATTAAATGAATTTATTAAATCATCATTTATCAAGTATAAATCATGGAATGTCGAGTGGTGGAGTGAACTTCTACGTAGATACGCCATAATCTCCTGTGAGTAATCAGTGTGGAGGTATCAAACTCTACGGTAAGAAATAAGAAATACGACATATTATTATCTTTATATAATATAATCCACTCATACCACTACCGAACCACCCAAAACCATGACAATCAGTGTATACTGTACGACACAGACAAAGTGACACATCTGATAGGGGGGCAGACTTGATTATGTGATTGGGTTTAACCTAGTAGACAGTAATGTCACGACTAAGGTCGTCTCATATCACCGAGTCAGTGATCATTATGCAATATTTACTTAATACACTGTTGCTGATGTCAAGTGTGAACCCCATCCTAAGCTCAGAATTAACTTCCCAGATAATCTTAAACTGCACTTCAAGGCCTACATCCACAGATGGTATGCTGGATATACACCTGGGTAAGTGGATGGATTTTGCCGTGATCCCTTTAAATTCCATTACCACATATTATACCACCTGCGTTAAGTCAAGGAGGAAGGGGGGCAGCACTAAACCACCTCTGTGGACACATGACCCCATCCTCATCAAAGAAGGAGAGAAGGTAGAACAGCTTGCCAGATAAAACAAGTGATAACCTCCTGGCATTCCTCAAAGCTAACAGAGGATTTCATGAACTCAAAGGTCTGGTGAGAAACACCCTTTGGGAGTTTTTTTTACAGGGGATTAATAGAACAACCACTTTAGCAGAAGTGTGGAACAAAATTAGAGCCATTACCAAGTCACCCACCCCAGTCCTACTTCATCACAGCCCTGCAGAATATGCTGACATGTTATTAGACTAATGGTCTAGTGTGTTCCAAATCACTTCCTTCTCTCCTGACATACAGCAATATCTTAAAGTCACACACATTTATAGGGGGTTACAATATTGAAATAGCCTACTCCTCACCAGACCTTACAGGAAAGTTTCCTATAACGTACCACGAACTATCAACAGCACTAATAAAAGGTGAATCATTCTCCCCTGGTGAGGATGGCATAACCTATAGCACTCTGAGATTGTTAAATGAGGTCCCTAACCATGCACTGCTTGACCTGTATCAAATGAGCCTCACACAGGGTATTCTGCCTAAGACATGGACTCAAGGAAAAAGAGTACCAATCCTTAAAGCTAACACTCTAAACTTCAGGCACATTTCACTCACATGCTGTATGTGTAAAGTCTTTGAAAGAGTTGTTCTCAACCCTCACATGTTTTAAGTCAGAGACAAACTGGCCCCTAATCTGTATGGGTTCATGCCCGGGCGCAGTACACAGACATGCTTTGCAGAATATCTTGTTTACTCAAAAGATAAAACACAAACAGCCTTCATAGACCTCCTGACATTGATAAAGAGTTATCTGTCCAACAGGTATGCCAGTGTTTTGTTTTGGGGAGTCAAAAGTTCCAGAATGAGAGCATTTGAGCTTGGCATGCCTCAGGGAGAAGTGTTAAGTCCTATGCTCTTTAATATACTGATGGACAAGCAGAGTCTCCCACAGGAGACGTAGTCCAGCACTCCCTTCAACAGCACCTGCTGGGTCTCCCTCGGGTCACATGTGAGTCTTTGTCAGAGCGATCCAAGGGTGAGTTACTTACTTACTCAGGTTTGAGTCCGAGAGTCAGTGTCTAGTAACTTCGCTATATTGATCTATTAATGTGTTCACGCCATTCAATTAATTAATATAATAGTTGTACCCTGAAAGTGGTGTTTAATGAAAGATTTCCCCCTCAATGTATTTACAGTTAAATAACTAACCGGCCATGCTACCAAACCTCCTCACTTCATATTCGTACAACTATAAATATTCTACTTATATCTTCTATACGAGTTTGTATCTGTGTCATAATCTCATGGGTGGTGTGGAAAACGGTACCAAATGATATAAAAACGGTGAGGGGTGTGGCCAGTAGCGAAGTCTTTTTTTCTCGGAAGTATTTAACGTTCACAAAATTTGAATTTACCAAAATGTGCAGAATTTTATGTTCTTTTATATTGTTATTGGGTGTCATCCATCAAAAATCAATGGTTAATAAAAACAACAAGAAAAAAAAGAGAATGGTCAGGATGCTTGGCATGTTGTTTAGAAACGTATTTTAGTGAGTTGAGCTTGCCATTGCATTTGCTATATTAGACCTCAAGATATCACCCTAGGAGGTGACACGGCCAATATTAACACATTTATATCAGTATAGACTGCTACTGGCTTGCAGAAAACTATAAACTTGAGATAATGGGTACCTGAGCAGAAGAGCTCCTTACTGCCTGCGCCGTGCATGGACTACCTTAGTTAAATTCAGCTGGTCATTCTTCCTGGCTTCACTGCTGCAGGTAGACGTTCCAGACTCTTCTCCTGCTTCAGCTTCTTCTGTTTTTCGTTTGTGTCTGTTTGTATTAACCCCTGTCACAAAAAGAGATAGTATTACATATATATATATATATATATATATATATATATATATATATATATATATATATATATATATATATATATATATATATATATATATATATATATATATATATATATATATATATATATAACAGGTCGGAAATTACTGGACTTTAATTTCTCACTTGACTTGGGGTTTATTAAAGATTATTAGATGAAATTGCAGTGGAAGCGCCCCTTTGAGAGAAATCCCGAACCAGCACAAGAACACTTAAATTTACTAAACAAAATAAATTGTCCGTGATCCGTGGAAGGGTAGCGTCTGTGACTGGGATGAATGAGACACACTGTAAAAGTTAGACACTTATATTCCCTCCAACACGACAGACACAATCAAATAATGGAACACCAACATATGCGCACCTCTTAACCTGAACTTAAAACACTACTCTGGGGAATAAAAGTTATACATGACATTGCAATTATTAGAAACTCTGACACTGCGTTATTAGACAAAAATAAATTTAAAGTAATAAGAAATGTTGCTTGCACACATGAAACAGGCCTTAAGGGCTTTCAACAAAATAATATCCAGCTCTGAGAAAATGGTAAAAAAAAAAAAGAACTTATTAACTCCACCCTGAATAGGCCTTCAGGGCACTCAACAGAATTATATACCCCAACAGATGCACACTTCCTAACCTAACTTAACTACTTCTCTGGGGAACAACGGCTATACCTGAGATCAGAATTATAAAGACAAATTAAATGCATTAAAGGAACTAAATCACAGTATCACTCTGGTTCCACTTAGTGACAGAAACATTCAAAAAACAATACTATCAAAATCATTTAAGAACTATTATTACACACGTCAAGATAATATCAGTAACTGAAAAAATGGTACTAACTACACACAAAAATATTGTCACTATTATTGAGATGTTACTGGGTCCACCAATACCTGGGAACCATGCTCCACCCAACTCAACATCCACCCATAATAAGGGAGATAAAATGTTTCTCTAGGTATCCCCTAGACTCCTGGTCTCAGTGTGTGACCATTAATTTACTCAGATAGCCTCAGTGTACTCTCAGTGCCTCCATGGGCTGGAAGAGAGAACGCCCGCAGGTGACCATGGCCAGTAGGTAATACTTCTAGCTGACCGAGGGCACGTGGTGTTGTGCACCCATGTGGTAAGAACTGATCACCCAATGCTGATGCTGGTCCCGTGTCGTTTTAGTTGTCGGGAGCACTCGTTCACTCAAGAGATCCTTTGCTACCCCGCTAACCAGTGACAAGCCTACACTGATCGTTCCAACGGCGACAATCGCCAATCCTCAATCAGTCAACAAGTGGGTTCTGACGGAAACCCTGTTAGCTCTTAATAACTTTATCACTGCCCTATCTAACCCCTATCTGATATCGAATGAGACTTACTTGTTATACTGCAATAGAGCAACACAGGTGACTAGACCACGTGACTATTTCTGTAGACGGACGCGCAGGGACGTTCTGTTGGTCCGATCGCTTTCGCGTGACTGAGAACCAACCAGACTTGCGTCTCCCCAAGGCGTTAGCTTAGGCCTACGTGACATATTTTCCGCCTAACTAATAACTTTCTTGGGACACCCGTAACATTATTCAGACTGATAAACGATCTATAATAATTTCAAATTTAATAATAGTCCCTTAACTTCATGAATCGCATCATCATTAATTCGGCAAACTACATTAAATATCATATAGGCCTAGTTCCAAAACCTCTCACTAAGTGCAGGAGCGCTCTCTTCCCTCAGACGACCTTCAAAATTCAGTATCGCCAATGGCGCGGCATTTGAAATTACACTGAAGTTTCTGAATATTTCATATATATATATATATATATATATATATATATATATATATATATATGCTGATAACACAAGGAAGAAAATCACGCACACCTACAGTGATTTACTTGCATATATATGTATATATATATATATATATATATATATATATATATATATATATATATATATATATATATTTATATATATATATATATTTATATATATATATATATATATATATATATATATATATATACATACCATATATATATATATAACTTCTCACTTGACTTGGGGTTTATTAATTATTATTAGATGGCAATTGCAGTGGAAGCGCCCCCTTGGAGAAAACCGGAACCAGCACAAGAACACTTAAATTTACTAACAAAATGAATTCTCCATGACCGGTGGAAGGATAGCGTCTGTGATTGGGATGAATGAGACACACTGTAAAATTTAGACACTTATATTCCCTCCAACACTACAGACACAACCAAATAATGGTACACCAACATATGCGCACCTCTTAACCTGAACTTAAAACACTACTCTGGGGAATAAAAGTTATACATGATATTGAAATTATTAGAAACTCAGACAATGCCTCATTAGACAACACTAGATTCAAAGTATTAAGAATTTTTGCTTGCACATGAAACAGGCCTTAAGTCTTTCAACAAAGTAACATCAACCACTGAGGGAATGGTATAAAAATAAGAAATTAACAACTCCCCATGAATAGGCCTAAAGGGCACTCAATAGAATTATGTTACACCAACAGTTGCAGGCCTAGGGTTTTCAACATAATAATATCAATTACTGAGAAAATGGTATTAAAAAATAAGAAATTAATAACTCTACAATGAATAGGCCTTGAGGGCACTCAAAAATTTATATTCCCAACAGATGCACACCTCCTAACCTAACTTAAACACTACTTTGGGGGACAAAGATTATACCTGAGATGGGAATTATAAAGAAATCTCAAATGCATTAAAGGAACTAAATCACAGTATCATAACAGAGAGGAGGAACTCATCTGAAAAACAGTTCCTCATTCTCTGGGATCAATTAGTGACACAAACATTAAAAAAAATACTATCACATTTATTTAAGAAATATTAACTGCACGCAGCAAGACAACATCAGTAACTGAAACATTGTATTAATTACACATAAAAATATTATCACTATTATTAAGAAGTTACTGAGTCCACCAATACCCGTGAACCATGCTTCCTAACCTAACACATAGATTCCACATGCACCCGTACTTTTTCAAGGCACAACCAACAGGCACCCTAGTTTAAGGCCCAAACCAGTCTTTTCTCAACATTGGAAAATGTACTCTAAGTTCCACTCAGACTCCTGGTCCCAGTAACTCCTGGTCCCAGTGTGACCTGAATTCACTCAGCTGGCTTCACTTCACACTCAGTGCATCCATGAAACGGAAGGAGTGAGCCAATCAGACCATGTACAGTTGAGAGAAGCTTTATCTTCCCGTTAGTAAAAGGTCTTCACTAAGGTGCTTGAAGATATGTGGTATTGTGAGCCAGTGCTCGGCAGTATCCCTCCATGGGTAAATCGAAAAAATCAAGTTTTCCAAAATAATTTTTAACCTTTCAAATGATAATAAAAATAAAAATAAGTAAGAAAAACTA
>NW_024722227.1:22427491-22519047 GCF_018991925.1 Homarus americanus | reverse complement strand
CCAACAGGTGCACACTTCCTAACCTAACTTAAACACTACTCTGGGGAAGCAAAGGTTATACCTGAGATCGGAATTATAAAGAAAAATTAAATGCATTAAAGGAATTAAATCACAGTATCACTCTGGTTTCACTTAGTGACACAACATTAAAAAAACAATACTATCAAAATCATTTAAGAACTATTACTACACACGTCAAGATAATATCAGTAACTGAAAAAATGGCACTAACTACACACAAAAATATTGTCACTATTATTGAGATGTTACTGGGTCCACCAATACCGGTGAACCATGCTTCACCCAACTCAACATACACCCGTAATAAGGGAGATAAAATGTTTCTCTTGGTATCCCCTAGACTCCTGGTCTCAGTGTGTGACCATTAATTGACTCAGATAGCCTCAGTGTACTCTCAGTGCGTCCATGGGCGGGAAGAGAGAACGCCCGCAGGTGACCATGGCCAGTAGGTAATGCATCTAGCTGACCGAGGACACTTGGTGTTGTGCACCCACATGGTAAGAACTGATCACCCAATGCTGATGCTGATCCCGTGTCGTTTTAGTTGTCGGGAGCACTCGTTCACTCAAGAGATCCTTTGCTACCCCGCTAACCAGTGACAAGCCTACACTGATCGTTCCAACCGCGGCAATCGTCAATCCTCAATCGTCAACGGCAGTCTCAAACGACAGTCAATCTCAATCTCTCGCCGTCAAGTGGGTTCTGACGGAACCCTGAAATTAACTCACTGTTAGCTCTTAATAACTTTATCACTGCCCTATCTAACCCCTATCTGAGATCGAAAGAGACTTACTTGTTATACTGCAATAGCGCACACAGGTGACTAGACCACGTGACTATTTCTGTGGACGGACGCGCAGGGACGTCCTGTTGGTCCGATTGCTTTCGCGTGACTGAAGACCAGCCAGCCTTGCGTCTCCCCAAGGCGTTAGCTTAGGCCTACGTGACATATTTTCCGCCTAACTAATAACTTTCTTGGGACACCCGTAACATTATTCAGACTGATAAACGATCTATATTAATTTCAAATTTACTAATAGTCCCTTAACTTCATGAATCGCATCATTATTTATTCCGCAAACTACATTCAATATCGTATAGGCCCAGTTCCAAAAGCTCTCACTATGTGGAGGAGCGCTCTCTTCCCTCAGACGACCTTGAAAACTCAGAATCGCCAATGGTCGGCGTTTGAAATCACACTCAAGTTTCTGAATATTACAATCAACCCCCCTAAAAAAGGACAGCACTCTCCTCATGTGCTGAGAAAAACATGCATACGACCCCCCTAAAAAATTGTTCTAAGAAACTGCACCGCATACCTGCAACGTGCTAAACGCAGCATTTCCGTCTACTCTTCTCTTTTTCTCCCTCCCGCTAACATATATATATATATATATATATATATATATATATATATATATATATATATATATATATATATATATATATATATATATATATATATATATATATATATATATATATATATATATATATATATACATATATACATATATATATATATATAACTTCTCACTTGACTTGGGGTTTATTGATTACTAGAAGGAAATTGCAGTGGAAGCGCCCCTTGGGGAAAAAACCCAAACCAGCACAAGAACACATAAATTTACTAACAAAAGAATTCTCCGTGACCAGTGGAAGGATAGCGTCTGTGATTGGGATGAATGAGACACACTATAAAACTTAGACACTTATATTCCCTCTAACACTATAGACACAATCAAATAATGGTACACCAACAAATGCGCACCTTTTAACCTGAACTTAAAACACTACTCTGGGGAATAAAAGTTATACACGATTATGAAATTATTAGAAACTCTGACAATGCCTCATTAGACAACACTAGATTCAAAGTATTAAGAATTTTTGCTTGCACACATGAAACAGGCCTTAAGTCTTTCAACAAAGTAACATCAACCACTGAGGGAATGGTATAAAAAATAAGAAATTAACAACTCCCCCATGAATAGGCCTAAAGGGCACTCAATAGAATTATGTTACACCAACAGTTGCAGGCCTTAAGGGTTTTCAACAAAATAATATCAATTACTGAGAAAATGGTATTAAAAAAATAAGAAATTAATAACTCTACAATGAATAGGCCTTGAGGGCACTCAATAAATTTATATTACCCCAACAGATGCACACCTCCTAACCTAACTTAAACACTACTTTGGGGGACAAAGATTATACCTGAGATGGGAATTATAAAGAAATCTCAAATGCATTAAAGGAACTAAATCACAGTATCACTTACAACAGAGAGGAGGAACCTCATCTGAAAAACAGTTCCCTCATTCTCTGGGATCAATTAGTGACACAAACATTAAAAAAAAATACTATCACATTTATTTAAGAAATATTAACTGCACGCAGCAAGACAACATCAGTAACTGAAAACATTGTATTAATTACACATAAAAATATTATCACTATTATTAAGAAGTTACTGAGTCCACCAATACCCGTGAACCATGCTTCCTAACCTAACACATAGATTCCACATGCACCCGTACTTTTTCAAGGCACAACCAACAGGCACCCTAGTTTAAGGCCCAAACCAGTCTTTCTCAACATTGGAAAATGTACCTCTAAGTTCCACTAGACTCCTGGTCCCAGTAACTCCTGGTCCCAGTGTGTGACCCTGAATTCACTCAGCTGGCTTCACTTCACACTCAGTGCATCCATGAAACGGAAGGGAGTGAGCCAATCAGACCATGTACAGTTGAGAGAAGCTTTATCTTCCCGTTAGTAAAAGGTCTTCACTAAGGTGCTTGAAGATATGTGGTATTGTGAGCCAGTGCTCGTGGCAGTATCCCCCTCCCATGGGTAAATCGAAAAAAATCAAGTTTTCCAAAAATAATTTTTAACCTTTCAAAATGATAATAAAATAAAAATAAGTAAGAAAAACTATATATTGACCTTCTAGAAACTTCCCTGGCTGCCCGGAGGGAGGTGGGAGGGGGGTAGGGGGAGATAAGGAGACGGTGTTGGTTTGACAGCTGACACTCTTGGTCCCTCCGCACTTAGCAGCAATTTTAGCTCGCCTTTGTGTCCGAGGTGGCCAATAATGTATATATTTACTGATTTTAGTACTTAGTTGCAACAAATAATTAATTTAGAATATTTTATTTGCATTATTTTTCTTAAAAGTGCTTGGCAACACTCACAGTCGGTCGCCAGTCTGCCTGGCTGTGATTGTGTTTAGTAGAGCAAGTAATGCATAAATTAATAATAATTCCACAAATAAATACATTTATAACACAATCATAGCCTTGTTTTACAGTAATACTACCCTACAATAAAATTACACTACTTTTAGCAATATTACTTTGATACAACATGATAAAATATACAAACAATGAAAATGAAACAAACAAAAGTAGGTAATTATGTTCAGGAAGCTTCCCTGTGGCTAAGCGTGTGGTGTGACAGGCAATAGTCACACTGGAACCTGCTAACCTGTGCTGGGCATTTAAACAGTGGCGGGAATAGGTGGACGCTCTGGAACGTCACCCAGGACACGTCGTTTAATTGACGCTAGCTACAGTCCTCTTACAGGATTCACCAAGGCCTTACCTATACTGTTAGACTTGCTCAACAAATACAGGTTAGCCATAGCACTTAAGGGAGAACCTCTGGGACTGACCCACCTTGTTCAACACCACATTAACGTGCAACCCGGCACTAATCCCATCTACATACCTGCATACCGCCTCGCTCATTCACAGAGAGCAACGAGCAACGGGCCTCCAACAACCATGTCACCATCAACCATACCAAGACCATGGTTATGCACATCAACCTCTCCTCCGACATTGTCCCACCTCCTTCCATTACTTTAGGTCCGAACACACTCCAGGTTGTAGATTCCACGAAGCTCCTCGGCGTCACCATAGACAACAAACTAAATTGGAAACCACGCGTCAGTGAAATTGTCAAATCCTCCAGTTTCCGTCTCCACCTCCTCCGCCGACTCAAGTCCCTCGGAGTTCCTGCACCCGAGCTCCTCAGTGTTTACTCAACATTCATATTTCCCAAGCTCACCTATGCCTCCCCTACCTGGTCTTCCTCCCTAAATGCCACACAACGTAAACACCTAGAAAAAGTGCAAAAGAGGGCATGCAAGATTATTCTCTCCCCTTCCTACTCCACATATCAAGAAGCGCTCAACACACTGACCCTTTCGACTCTCATTGACCATCACCACGACCTCATCTGCAAATTTGGTAAGAAGCTTCTACACCATCCTCGACACCGGCTCCTACTACCACCTGAGATCCCTAGCCCGAGAATTGCTGTTCGTCACCACAACCGCATCCAGCCCATACGTGCACGAACTGATCGCTATAAGAACAGCCCAGTCCCAACCATTGTAAAAATTATCAATAACTTGTAATAAACCAGTGTATTCACTCCCAGTAAATACTACTTCTTGCACTGTCACTATGTGGAAATGCACTGTAGTTTGAGCTTTTCCCCATCTAGTTATTATATATCTTATTTGTATCACTTATGTTACTTGTATATTATTTGTAATTAGAAACCCATTCCCCAAATATGTAACTGTATATTTTCAGCCTTCTGGCTGCCAAGCTCTTTCAATAAACCCTTAATTATTATTATTATTATTATTATTATTATTATTATTATTAGACAAGTGTGCAGAGGACATATTGCTCAAGGAGTAATACAAGCATCTAATTCACCTTGGAATTTTCCATTGTTACGTGTCCCAAAGCCAAACGGTTCCTGGAGGCCCTCCATAGACTATCGTCGTCTTAACAGAGTCACTATCCTCGATCGCTTTCCAATGCCTGTGTTTGGAGATCTGTTGAAGAGTCTAGGACAGAGTAAAGTTTTTTTAACCTTGGACTTGCTATCAGGTTTCTGGCAGGTGTCATTGGACGAGGAAATTCGACCCTCAACGGCCTTCAGTACACCCTCGGGACATTGGGAATTCCTATACATGCCTTTTGGACTACATAGTAGCCTGATTACGTTTTCTAGGTTGATGTCAAGTATCTTTCGTTCCATTTTAGGCTCTGCAGTCCTAGTGTACCTGGATGATATAATTGTCATGTCTCCAGACGTTTCCTCACACCTCGTAACACTGGAACATGTGTTAGCTAAACTGCAAGATGCTAATTTAAAGTTAAAATTGTCCAAATGAAAGTTTTTACAACCTAGAATACAATATTTGGGGCATGTGGTTGATCAAGACGGAGTTAGCGATGATGATAGCAACGTTGAGGCCATCTGTAAATATCCTACTGTATACCACAGTCTGCAGATGATGTACACTCTTTCATTGGTATGGAGGGTTTTTATCGTTCCTTTATACAGGGGTTTTCAAAAATAGCTCTTCCTTTAACTGATTTGCTTAAGAAAGATGTACCTTTCCAGTGGGAAGAACAGTAACATTGTGCCTTTGTTGAAGTGAAAGACCGCCTTACTAGAGCACCCATCCTTTGCTTTCTAGACTTTAAGAAAACTTTTATGATAACCACAGACGCCAGCTACAGTGGGTAGGGCTGTGTTATCACAAGAGAATAAAGGAAAGCAACTCCCAATAGCATATGTTAGTCTTACCCTCTCTTAAGCAGAGAAGAACTACAGTGTTACTGAGTTAGAGGCTTTAGCTGTGTTATGGTCTTTAAAGAAATATCGCGATTATGTTTATGGATATCCATTGTTGTAACCTCTTGTCAATTTGTTTAACACTAAAGAGTCGACAGGAAAGTTCGCCAGATGGTTTCTCACTATTCAGGAGCTCAAACCATTACACAAGTACTTAGAAGGAAAGAATAATTTTGTTGCAGACGCGTTATCTAGGCATGTTGCACTAATGCATGTGCTTCCTTCAATTAATGTTGACCGAATACATGCAGTGCAGGAAGCTGATCCTATGTGGTCACATATATTGTCTTATGTAAAGGGTAGTACGCCTAATTTAAACATTAAACCTTCTGTTCCTGCGCATGAATTTGTTGTTCACAATAATGATCTTTGCCTGCAAAGCAATCTTGGAGCTCCTACCCGTACTGTAACTCAGTTAATCATACTTGCTCCGCTTGTACACGAGCTACTAGTCCTCATGCATGACACTCCACAGCTAGCTCACCCTAGCAAGGACAGATGTATTAAACAAATGCACTTGAAATACTTTTAGCCCAAGATGGCTAAACGAATTTCAGAGTATGTGGAAAATTTTCAAGTTTGTAATGAGAATAGAGGTACTATGTTAGAACCTCTCACCATTCTCAAATATCTTTCACCCTCTCGACCATGGGAGAAGGTTAGCATGGATGTTTTAGGTGGTCTAGTACAGACTCATCATAATAATAAATATATTTTAGTAATGATAGACACGTTTACACTTACTGTGAACTAGCACCTTTCCCTGATAAAAGCTTTTAAGAGTCTATTCTCGAAAGGCATGCCACTCCTAGCATTCTACTTACAGATAACGGAGGCAAATTTAACAACGCGCTATTAACTAAATTATGTGAACTGTATCACATTTATAAATGTAATATCACAACCCATCATCCTGCAGCCAACGGGATGGCTGAACGGCTTAACAGGAAGATTCTTAATCATCTTCGTACGAACTTGGATTTTACTGACAGGAATTGGGATGAGTTTATGTTTGACGTACAAAGTTCTATTAACAGTTCTTATCGTAAATCCATGGGTGACACACCTCACTTTGCGCTCTACAATTATGACAAACGACTTCCATTCGAGTTTGAAGTAGGGAGACAGCGAATTTTCGGTGATGATTTCATTGGCAAACGGTATCGGTCAGTCCAAACTAATTCATCAGCAAATTACGCATGAGTTAGAAAAAGCGACTAACGCCTTCACCGCCGAACGCAATAAAAGTACACGACCCATTGGCGATGTCGTAGGTCGTTTAGCGATGGTTAAAAATTATGTAAGATCCAAAACGGACCCTATGTTCGTCGGTCCATATAGAATTATGAAACACAAGTCAGGTCACAGCTACCAGTTGAAACACATAAAAACAGGGGAAACAAAGAATGAACACGGGACAACCTCTGATGGTTACAAGTGTTCCCTGAAGAATGCAGTGATGGGTAGGGAAACACTGGGTAACACTGAAGTCCGTTTATTATGGATGAGAGAAATACAAGTGGTGACTAGCGTGTGCCATGCACGGCTCACACAGTCAGACTGAGACTGCCTTGCCATATGGCAGCCTCGGGGCAATGTTGCCACATAACACGTGCAGTGTTGCCACGTAATTATATATATAAATGCTACTCGGCACAGTAGCTTATTTACAAGGTTGCTACTCGACACAGTAGCTTAGATGCATAACCTACATCTCCCTCCCCCCTCACGCTCATAGTCTTTGTCTTGAGCGGACTTCTTAGTCCTAAGTCGCTCCGAGCGTCGAGGTGCACTGTGGGGCGGATCCTCGTGAGGTGTAGGTGACTCGTCCTCGGTCAGGGGGCCAGGAGCAGGGGGTGGGACTGGCCGGAGGAAGCGGCGGTTCCTCCACCAGACACGGCCGCTCGGCATCCTGACCTTGTAGTCCCACGACCGGCCGACGCCCATCACTATGCCCACCTTGTCCCAACGTGTCGTCGTCGGGTCCTGGACGCGGACAAGGGCACCAATCTCCAGTGGCTGAAGAGGGCGGGCAGGTGTCGTCATACCAAGCCTTGGCGTCCTGGGCACGTGAGGCGGCGCGGCGGTCGCAGCTCTCGGCTCTGGTCTGCCACTCCTTCGCAAAGGCCTTGGCGTGTGCAGGAACTCAAGAGCGGAGAGGGTGACCATACAGGATCTGGGCAGGGGAGCGTCCTGTGTGGGTGGGAGTATTACGTAACTCCAGGAGTCCTTTGTCAAACGCCTCACAGTCTATGTTGCCTGAAGGGGCCACCTTGAGGATGAGGTGCTTGACTGTCTTGACCGCAGCCTCAGCATGGCCGTTTGACTGTGGGTAGTGGGGTGTTGACGCGATGTGGCGGACTCCCCAACGCTCCAGGAATCCTGTGAAGTCCCGGCTGGTGAACTGTGGCCCACCGTCTGTCCGCAGACGTACGGGGACGCCGAGGTCACGAAAGAGGTGCCGGAAGTGGCGAATGGTGGCCGCGGACGTCGTGCCCGAGCCACAGATTACCACCACAGGCCAGCCAGAGAGTCAGTCGGCGACAAATAGGAAATGTTTCCCAGCTGTGCTGAAGAGAATCAGCAGACACGGACTCGAAGGGCCTGGTGGGTTCGTCGTCGCACAAGAGGGGCTCCTGCTGTTGACTGGGCTGCATGATCTGGCACGGCTCACAGGCACGGACCGTATTGACGATATCCGCGTCAATGCCGGGCCAGTACACAGCCTGCCTTGTGGGGCGCTTGGTGGCCTCTGCTCCACGATGGCTGTCGTGTAAGTGGGCCAGAACGCGATGACGGAGAGCTGCAGGGACGACCACAGGGCACCATACAGGACGAGGTCCCCATCTGCGTAGAGGTCCTCACGTATCTTCCAATACGGGCGTAGGGCGTTGTGGAGGTCAAAACGGTCGCGAGGGAACCCAGTCCTCACACTCTCCAAGAGCTGAGTGTAGGAGGGGTCGTCGCGTGCCACGGTCTGTAGTTCCTCAAGGGCCAGATCGCTGTCGGGTGGCGACACTGAGGCCTGGGTGCTGGCGAGGGACTGTACGGCCTGCAAGGTGACGATGGTGCTGACGGAGAAACCGGCCTCGGTGCTGAGCATCTCGTCTTCAGGTGTAGGGCGGCTGACTGGGGAGCGGGAGAGGGCATCCGGGATGCACAACTCCTTACCTGCGCGCCAAGCCGCGGTGAAGACGAAGGCCAAAATCTTCTCCTTCAGGCGCTGGAGGCGGGGATTCTCGATGGCGTCCAGCGAATAGTGATTAAGAATGGGGACCAAGGGCCTGTGGTCTGTGATGAGGTCGAAGTGCTGTAGGCCAATCAAGTAAAACTTGCACTTCGATAAGGCCCATACCACTGCCAGCAGCTCCAGCTCGATGGTAGCGTAGCGAGACTGAGCATCGGTGAGGAAGCGAGAGCCACACTGTACGAGCCGGTACTTTCCTCCACCGTGATCCTGGAGAAGGGCGTAACCAACCCTGTACAGGCGCGAGGCGTCTGTCTGGAGGACGGTGGGGAGCGCTGGGTCGAAAGTAGCGAGGATAGGTGGACTTGACAGGGCCTCCTTCACCTTTGAAAGGTGAGGTCGTGGTCAGGGGTCCACGTGAAAGTCCTCTTGGGGCTCATCAGGGGGCGGAGGGGCCCGGCAGCGGCGGAGACGTCAGTAGAAAATTCTGCCAGCTGGTTCACCAGGCCCATGAAAGACCTGAGATCCGTAAGGTTGGCAGGTTTTGCAAAGTCCGCTATGGCGCGAACTTTCTCCGGGTCCGCAGCAATGCCATCCCTTGAGAGTCGGTAGCCGCAGAAAGACACTGCAGGTGCGGCCAAGACGAACTTCTCGGCATTCAGAGTGATGCCGGGCGTCCTACACCTGGTCATTACCTTGTCGATGCGGCGAAGGTGCGTCAGGTAGTCCTCATCATAGAGGAGGACGTCATCCACTACCTTCACGCAGTTGCTCACGCCTTGAAGTGCCATGTCACCAAGGAGACAGAAGGCGTCCCCCGTAGCAGCGAATCCCATAGGGCCACGGCAGTAGCGGAAGCGTCCGTAAGGCGTGATGAAAGTGGTCAGTGGCTGATCCTCCTTCTTCAGTGGGATCTGCCAGTAATGGGTACGATGACACCCTGGGCCACCATGGAATCCAGTTCCTTCTTGACTGAATCCCTGAAGGCGAGAGGAATCAACCGGGGAGTGTGTATGGCAAATGGCTGTGCATCTTCCCTCAGGTGTATCCTCATAGGCGGACCCGCCATAGCCTTCAGTGGCGCGGTTCGTAGGGCCTCCTTCGTCACCAGCGCATCCGAGTACTCCTTCAGGAAGTAGGCCCTTGCGGTTGAAGGAGACGTCTCGCTGTGAAGAGGAAGCAGCCGTGACTTGGGTGGAGGCGGGGCAGGAGTGGACGCGGGTTCTGGGCAGCTCTGTGCGGCAGCGCCAGGCGCGTCGCTCATTGATTCCCGCACCCTGCTGGCGGTGTACCGAGCAGCTGGGATCTGCTCGGGAAAGTCTCTGGGCACCACGCCTAACTCCTTGCAGTGCTCCCACGACAACAAGGGTGTAGAGAGAGTAGGCTGCACGTCGATCCATCCGTGACACGACCTGTCGCCGTAGGTGATCTCGGCTTGAAAGGAGCCCACAGCGTCCGGCATCTGGGAACCGTCTGCATTGTAGTACTGCAGCTGCGGCGGTGGTCCCAGGCCGCGTTTGGTGAGGCCCAGTTTCTGGAGGTGCTTCAACCCAATCACCGTAGTATCAGCGCCGGTGTCCGGTATCACCTCGATGTGACCCGACACATCACCGTGTGTGACGGCGACGCAGATGGTAGGGGAAGGGGTAGCCCTGGGGCGTGTGGTCGATTCCACCCTCCTGATGTGACTCCGCTGCTGCTTGGAGCTGCGTGGGCCATCTGGAGGGGGCTGCGTGCGAACCACCCCGAGGGAAGTGCTCTGCTTTCCTCCTCGTCTCGGGCTTTTGGGCTTGGGATGGCGGCAGCACTTGTCGTAGTGTCCATAGCGACCGCAGGCCTGACACTTGTGGCCTCGTGCAGGGCACCTGTCTGTGTTAGACCAGTGGCCCTTACGGTCACATCCACGACACAGTGCTTCGGCGGGAATGGGACAACTGGCCGCCGCCATCTGGCCGCATCCCAACTGGCCGCGGGAAACTCGCCGCAGCCGACTGGCCGCCGCGGACTGGGGGTAAACTGCAAACGCCTATTTTTGCGCTCTCAAAGGTTAGGTTAGGTTAGGTTAGGTTAGGTTAGGTTAGGTTAGGTTAGGTTAGGTTTGGTTAGGTTAGGTTAGGTTAGGTTAGGTTGTCAACAAAAAGTTCCATATGGCGGCCAGTCGGCCGCGGCGAGTTTCCCGCGGCCAGTTGGGCTGCGGCCAGATGGCGGCGGCCAGTTGTCCTAGACCCTGCTTCGGCGGCCGGGCATGTCTTGGGGCCATGCTGCTTTCCACAGCTGCCACAGGAAGCACTAGGCGGAGGCGTGGAAGAACGTGCGGCAGCCTTCACGTTGTTGGCCGCCTTCTTACCCTTCTTGTATTGTGAGATAGCTCTCACAGCAGGTGGGGCCCGTAAGGCAGAGGTGGCGGACTTGGTAGCCTCGTACGACCGACATTCAGTCACTACCACCTGGAGTGTGGAGGAATCGTCCAGGGGGATGAGTCGCTGCACCAACTCTTCGTGCCTGACACCTGTCAAGATCCCGTGCTTGATCCAGGCTTCCTCACATTCCCGGCTGTGCGCCTTGCAGACGTCGATCTCCTTTGACAAACTCTTCAAGCGTACAAAAAAGTCGTCAAAGCATTCGTTCTCCGCCTGCTTGCAGCTGGTGAAGGCGCGGCGACGCAAAGCCTCGTTATTCCGACCCTTAACATGCTCCTGTAAAAGGTCGAGCACATCCGTCACTGAAGAGGTAGAATCGGGAGGCACTTGCAACGTGTGCTCCAAAACTCTCTGGGTTTCCAGCGACAAACACATCCGCAGTTGGATGAGCTGTTTGTTCGGAGGCATGCTGTCAAGGTCCACCATCGTGGAGTAATCTGTCCAACGCCGCCTACACTCACGAAAAAGCTGAAACGTGACGTCTGGTGAGAGGGCGGGTGGGGGTTGAACAGATGCCTTGGGAGCTGTTTGTTTGGAGGCAAGAGTACCTGGAGGACGCTGGTGTGGTGGAGGAGGGAGGATATTGGCGCCTTCATGCGCGCTACCTGCGAGTGAGGGAGGGTGGGTTAGCGCCAGAGTCGCCAATAGTGCCTCAAAACGCAACTTTTCCTCCTCTCTTCGTGTCTCCTCCCTCTGAAGTTCCATCTCTCTACGTCGCTCGTCCCGGTCGTCCTCCACCTCAGAATTGTGGCAATGTCCGTCACTGGAGGTGGAGGATGAGAGTCTGCGCCCGGGTGGAGGAGAAGGTGGTGGGGAGTCGTGTCTCCCATCTTCACGTTGTTCCTTCTTACCGCCCATCTTTGTGTGTGCGTGGACTGCACTGTTTAGTATATAAAGTGGCGCCTCAACAGCTCGAACCACGTATATATGACATAAACAGCGCAGAAATAACGCAGAGTCCACTGTTCTGTCCGTGAGTGAGTGCGTGCGTGTGTGTGTGTGTCTGAGAGAGCACTTCGTGGTGGCCTTAATGCCGGTGGCTAGAGACGCGGCGGGGGTGGGGGTGAGACCGTCAGTGTCTCCCGGGATGTCACACGAGAAGGGTGTATGCCAGCGTGCTCCGAGGGTACCACTAAAAAATAGGCCAATGCTCAACTCTCAGCTCTAGACATAGACTAATACACTGACACTAACACTGCCACCGTCACCAAAAAGCACTGTGACGGCCCAACACTGCACATCGCGGCGAAACACAGCGCAACACAACACAACACACTATGAGTTGACGCGCATCACTGGCAGACGCAACTGTCTCGGCATTGTTTACACACTTGCAAGTCCACAGATCCCAGTCACTGCGCCATGATGGTTACAAGTGTTCCCTGAAGAATGCAGTGATGGGTAGGGAAACACCGGGTAACACTGAAGTCTGTTTATTATGGATGAGAGAAATACAAGTGGTGACTAGCGTGTGCCATGCACGGCTCACACAGTCAGACTGAGACTGCCTTGCCATATGGCAGCCTCGGGGCAATGTTGCCACATAACACGTGCAGTGTTGCCACGTAATTATATATATAAATGCTACTCTGCACAGTAGCTTATTTACAAGGTTGCTACTCGGCACAGTAGCTTAGATGCATAACCTACAAGCTCAAACTTCTGAAGCCCCTAGGAGCAGCCCAGTTACGTAGTACCACTGAACCCTGTGTCTCCCTTATTAATCTTTTTTTCCTACATGTCAATTGTGTTCTATATCCACGTGTGATGGACATTGCTGTTCTAATGAGTAACTTTTATTTGCAGAACCACGATGCTCCTACTTATTCTCTGCCTGATTCCGGGGCTAATGACACACGAGCCGTGGTCACAGCCAGGTTGCTTAGTGTCTCCACCCCAGAATGTATCATTGATTAGGCAGATGTTCGTGATACGAGTACAATGTGAACCATTACCTAATATTGTCGTCACATTGTCTAACTTGTCTTATGACTTGAGCTGTCTCACTAAAAGGGTTAATGAGTCTACTGCGGATGGCACTCCTATACACTCTCAATGGACTTGGCAAACGAAGCGTACCAAATCATCTTTGGACCTCAGTATTCACCAGTTTCCACAATCCTACATGGATACAACCACTACACCTTTTCCTATTGCTCTCCCTGCACATCCTGAAGGGAGTAGAAGGAAGAGAGGTCTTCTAAATTCTTTGGGTTACATTCATAAATCATTGTATAGAGTAGCCACAGACGATGACTTAGCCCAATTGCAGAAACAGATTAATGTACTTAAACAACAGGCTGACCAGAATTACGCATTTCTGTCCAGCCTATCTCATCTGTTAGCTAATCATGGTAGGAAGCAAGATGAAATTAAGAAGACTGTAAACCAGTTGGTGAATAACCTGAACTCACTTACTCTCAATACCTTGCAAGAGCAATTCATCATAACCACTATGATAGACTTTCTGTCAAGCCAAATAGAATATTATTGTAATTATTTTATCTCATTAGTTACCAACCTTAACTTGTCACTCCTGCTTTGTTGCCTTTCAGTGAATTAGCTAGGGTTGTAGGGATTGCAACTAGTCTTCTCAAACTTAAGCCTGCTGTTCCTGTGGCTAGGTTGGAAAATTATTACAGTCTTCTTTCTGTTTCTGTCACACCCGATCAAATTATATTGTATCAGCCATTCGTGGATAAACATGAGTTCCGGAAATTTGACATAACAGCCTTCCTTAGTATAGAAAATGGTCAAGCTGTAATAATAATTAACGTTTCCACATCTATCATGCTGTCTCGAGATAGATCTCTCATTGCGATTCTACCTCTGTCAGCATATGCCACATGCCAGTAGGAGTCAAGTAATCTTATATGTTATCCTACACGATTTAATATAGCCCGGTCTTATTCAAACTGTGAGATGGTCTTAGTCAATAACACAACAAATTTAGAGTCATGTAATTTTGTTATCAGACTCTTTGACAGTGTACTTTTAGGAGAGATCCAGGGTACTGTGTATTTATTTCCCACAGGAGCTCCCCATTGTAGTGGTCTGCCCTGATGAATCGCCTAGAAGCTTCACTGTGAGATGAGGACATTGTAAGTTAGCACGACAATGCTCCTTGTCTACAAGTCTACGGACCATATGGGGACGTAAACGCCATGACGCATCGTCCATCCTCAGAAAACATATCGCTTCTCACCCAATGGACCTTCAGAAAATACACAGCAGTGAAGTGATCACATACATTACAGTATTAAGGGACAAATCGATGGATATCGATAGTGATGATGCAGCCTTGTGGCACCTATATAAGCTTTGGGTAGAGTTTTCTTAACTTGGCTTATATATAAACATGTTGAGGGGTTTAGTTACAAACCCAAAATGGTCTTTTCTGCATTTATTGGTAAAACTATATTAGTCACAGTCTATTAGTAGATGCACCATAATTAACACTGTAAGCTGTGAGTGTTAGTTAAGGACGGGGGCTCAGCCTGTTCAACGAGCTCATGGCGCCGTGAACCTCTAATGGGAACCTCTCGTGGGCCGTGGGTTAGAATCCTGGCGGGGTGAGGTGTTGATTGTATGTAGAAGTCCGAGTGCTTTATTGGGCTAATGAAATATATATGGATCCTCGTGTTTCGAAGCCAGATTTGGTAAAACGTTACTCTGACCACCTACGTGATACGGGTATTCTCCATTAGAGGTTCACGGCGCCATAAGCTCGTTGAACAGGCTTTGTGTGAGATATAACAGAGTCTAGGACTGCTTTTAGTATCCTGGTGGTCCAGAGGTAGCGTTCCCCGGTCACAGTCATGGGCTCGTGGGCCGTGGGTTCGAATCCTGGCGGGGTGAGGTGTTGATTGTTATGTAGAAGTCCGCGTGCTTTATTGGGCTAATGAAATATATATTGTTACGAGTTGGGGATTTAGAATATAGTTAAAAGTCTACCTAGATCCCAACAGGCAACAACAATAAAAAAACAAAGACAATCGGACTATAAAAGGGTAGACAAAGGATGCGAGTTTTTGTTGTGTATAATAAAGTACCATAAATTCCTTAACAAAATATTCAGCTTTCTATAATTTACCCTTAACCATACTTAACCTAAACATACGCAACATTGGCTTAACAGTATATACATATTTACACAACGTACAACAATCTGAAGCAAGGTGGAGGCGGGGAGGCAATATAAGGTTACAAAATACTCAAGTGCAGTGCTGAGATGGCTGAAAAGTAAGGCTGAGTATTGAAGAAGATGGTAGGTAGTCACTGTGCCGTAGGTTTCCAGGATAGGTGATCCTAGTGTGGTCACTTCCCAGAGTGCACTGAACTCTCCTCGATCTGGAGCTGATGAGGAAGACTTGGAGGAGGTGACGCAACAACCAGGATATGGAGAAGAGAAACCCCGGAGTGGTAACTAAGACTAGTCATACTTGGGTTTCGTCCCAAGATGGCGTTGCTCGTGGTGCTGGGTAGGTAGATCATGACAATAGATGGCGTGGTTCATAACACACCCCCCCTCCAAAGACCTCCGTAGCGCGGGCGCGAAGGAGGTGATCACCTGGTGCGTCTGGAGAGTAGCTGCTGCATTTCCACTGGAGCTCGGGATAAGGAGTCCGCAATCAGGTTGTCCACCCCCTTTATGTGCAGGACTTGTAGATTATAGGGCTGGGTGAGGAGAGCCCAGCGGAGGATTCGCTGGTTGGAGGTCTTGTTGGTTTGGATGAACTTGAGAGGGTTATGGTCGGTGAAGACTAGGGTTGTTTGTGGGCGAGATTGGAGGTAACATTCAAACTTCTTTATTGCCAACACCAGAGCCAGGGCCTCCTTCTCTATGGTCGAGTAGTTGGTCTGATGTTTTTTCAACTTGGCAGAGTAGTATGCCACAGGGTGAAGGACATCAGTGGTTGCGTCGGGTTGTAGGAGCACAGCCCCCACTCCGACACCGCTAGCGTCGATTTGCAGATGGAAGGGCAAGGTGTAGTCAGGGGGGGGTGGACTACAGGCTTGGAGGCAAGGAAGGCTTTGAGGCATTGGAAAGACTGGTCGCACCTGTGGTTCCAGATGTAAGGGACCGCAGAACTGGTAAGGTCTGTGAGGGGTCCGGCCACGCTGGAGAAGTTGCTGCAGAACCGATGGTAGTAGCCGCACATCCCCAGGAAGCGCATGAGTTCCTTCCTCGTCCTTGGAGTGGGGAAGGACAAGATGGCTTTTAACGTTTGCGTCCTTGGGTCTCACCATACCATGCCCAAGGATATGTCCCAGGTAAGTCACTGAGGCCCGGCCAAAAGCACATTTAGCCAGGTTTATGGTGAATCCAGTCTCTTGCAGTCGTGCGAACAGTATCTCCAAACGCACCAGATGTTCGTCCCAGCAGTCCGACACCACCACCAGGTCATCCAGGTAGGCGAACGTCCCATCTAGGTCCTGAATCAGGTAATTGATTGCCCTCTGGAATATGGCCGGAGCATTAGAAAAGCCAAACGCCATAACCAAATATTGAAAAAGACCAAATGGAGTTATAAATGCTGAGATTATTTTTGCCCTATCCGTGAGTCCCACTTGATAATATCCTTTCAACATGTCCACCGTAGTATAAATTTTGCACAGCCTATGCTGTCTATTATATCTTCAATCAAAGGTAAAGGGTAGGAGTCTGAGACAGTGACCTGGTTCACTTTACGATAATCGGTACAGAAACGAAAAGTGCTATCGGGTTTTGGAATGAGAAGGCAAGGTGAAGCCCAGGGGGAGGTACTAGGCTCAGCTAAGTTATGTTTTAACAAAAAATCTACCTCCTTTTTCATAATCTCTCTTTTTTGTGGATTTAGTCGATATGCTGATTGCCTAATGGGTTGTACCTCATCTGAGATTAGCTTAATATCATGTTTAAGTATATTGCAAAACCCTGGGAGGTCTGACGTGACTTTAGGAAATGTTGATAATAACTTAGTGAGATCTTTTGCTTGAGATGGATTCAGAACAGAAAAATACTCATCCAAGTTGTTGAGTATGTGACTGTTAGCAGGGTTTTCTTTAGGTAGAGGGAAGTCTAAATTTTCCAATAGGTCAATGTCATCTGTCTCCGGCTCCGGCCCTGACAAAACCGTATGCAATACAGGTAGGCTTATAGCCTCTGGGATGTCGTCCTCTGACTGCCTGGAATGGTAAAGTTTCATGAGGTTAATGTGAACAAGTTGTGAATCTTTTCTGCGATCAGGAGTATGGACTATATAGTTGAGGGGAGATAGTTTATTAGCAACTATATAGGGACCAGTAAACTTGCTTTTAAGGGGAGAGCCTGGAATGGGTTGAAAGAGTAACACTTTGTCACCTGGAGAAAATGATCTTTCAACTAATTTAGGTTGGGGCTTCACCATTTTTTCTTGGACTTTTTTTAAGTTTGACTGAGCAATGGTTCGGACTTCAGTTAATTTGTCCCGTAAAGTGTCAATGTATTGGGAAAATGTTGCGGGCTTAATAGATGGAGTGTCAAACCACTGCTCCTTTACTATTTTAAGGGGTCCCCTAATTTGTCTCCCATATAGTAACTCGAACGGGGAGAAACCCAATGATTCCTGAGGACATTCCCTGATGGCAAAGAGTAACAAGTCTATGCTTTCATCCCATTCCTTTTGGTGTTCTATACAGTATTTTTTTAGCATTGATTTGAAAGTTTGATGGTACCGTTCCAAGCAACCTTGGGATTGTGGGTGGTAAGCCGTAGATGTACAATGGTCCACACTGAGATCTTTCATCACCTGTTTGAAAAGATTGCTTGTAAAATTGGTGCCCTGATCGGATTGGATCTCTTTAGGAATGCCCACTGAAGTGAAAAGGTGCAAAAGAGGTTTGATTACATTTTTTGAAGGGATGCTTTTAAGGGGAAAAGCCTCAGGATAACGTGTACTGGTATCCATAACTGTGAGAAGGAATTGATTTCCCTTCTTAGTCTTTGGTAATGGGCCCACACAATCCACAACAATCCTTTCAAATGGTGTAGAAAATACTGGGATGGGCTTAATGGGAGCTGCTGGTATACTTTCATTTGGTTTTCCTACCATTTGACAAATATGACAAGATTTTAGGTACTTTGACACATCCTTCCTAAGTCCAGGCCAGTAATAGTGTTGGAGGAGCTTTTTATATGTTTTCAGGATTCCCAAATGTCCTGAAGTACCATAATGGGCAAGGGCAATTAATGCTGGTCTGACTGAGGAGGGAATTACCACTTGATGTATTTCAGACCACGTGTCTAGATGGGTAAGCTCAGGGGGTCTATAGGCCCTCATCAAAACCCCTTCCTGATAATAAAAACACGGAAGGGTGTTAAAATCTTTACCCTCAACTGCTGCATGATGAAGTTTATTCAAAGATGGATCAGATTGTTGGGCTTTAATGAGCTCAGCCTTACTAATGGTCTTATTGTACAGATCTTCTGTGGGTAGGAAGATATGGGAGGTGGTTTTAGATGAAGAGGGCCCATTTCGCACACTCTGTGACCGGGTGACAGCACAAGATGGGAAAAGGTGGGGAGTAATTTCTTCAAGGTCAGTGGTGGAATTGACAGGTAAGGGAGAGTCGACTGTCTTTATGTTGGGAACCACTAGATCTCCTACCAAGTCATTACCCAATAATAAATGAATGCCGCTCACAGGCATCGGATCTTTCCTAATGGCCACTTGCACTTCCCCAGTAATCAAGGGACATTGGAGGTGCACTTTAGCTAAGGGATAGGAAGAATGGGATGAGAGATCTTAAATTAGAACACTCTCATGAGTAAATGCGGTAGATATATCAGGAATGACGTTAAACAGGAGGATAGATTGTGCTGCGCCCGTATCACGTAGTATACGAATAGGGAAAGAACGAGACCCCTCTATGATTGAAATTTTTCCCTCATAGGTGAATGAAGAGAAGAGATCCTGATGGGGCCTTTCCACATTGGTGGTTGCTATTGGTTTGAATTTGGGTTACAGGGAACTACTTTTAGAAGTTCGACACTTTGGGTGTTTACAAGACTGGATCGTTTGACCTGGTTTTTTACAGTAAGAACAATAAAACTTGGTTGCATCAGGGGGGGGTAGGTGTGGGACCTTTCGACCTACCACTCACGCCCCCAAGGTTATCATCAGCGGAGGACCTAACATGCCGGAAAGTACCACGTTCCCTTCTGCCCAGTGACTCCACCAGCAAGGCTTACGCATCAGCCAGCTGAGCCGCACGCCCTAAATTAACCTCTCCACGCTCCTCCACATGCTTCAAGATGTGAAATGGTATCTTGCTCTTCCACTCCTCCAGGACTACCAAGTTTAACAAATCCTGAAATGTGGAGGTCTCTGTAGCCTCTAACCACTTCTTGAAAAACCTAAGCTTTTCTTGAGCAAACTCAACAAAGGTGTGTGAAAATGTTTTGGTTTGTTTACGAAACTTCTGCCGGTATCCATCTGGCGTGATAGCATAAGAGGTGAGGATATTCTTTTTTACGTTATGATAGTCATCAGTCTGGTCTAAACAGTTATAAACTCTACGAGCCTTACCGCATAATTTAGGAACTAACACCGACACCCACTGGTCCTTAGGCCACTCATTCTTCCCGGCTATTTTCTCAAAAATCCTAAATGACCCGTCCATATCGGATTCATCAAACCCAGGAACAAGGGAAGAAGCATTAGCAGGGTTAAAAGCAGCTAGTTTCTCTTTTAATGCCACTTCTTTTGATTTAAACTCCGATGTTAAGGTGACTTCTTTCTCTTTCACCTGTAGTTCTTTCAGTCTAACCTCCTGCTCCAACTTGGCTAGTTCCAACCTTCCCTCATGCTCCAACTTTTGCTCCAACTTGGCCAGTTCCAACATTCCCTCATGCTCCAACTTGGCCTGTTCCAACTTGGCCTGTTCCAACTCATGCGCCAACTTGGCCTGTTCCAACTTGTCCTCATGCTCCAACTTGGCCTGTTCCAACTTGGCCTGTTCCAACTTTTCCTCACGCTCCAACTTGGCCTGTTCCGACCTTTCCTCATGCTCCAACTTGGCCTGTTCCAACTTTTCCTCATGCTCCAACTTGGCCTGTTCCAACTTTTCCTCCTGCTCCAACTTGGCCTGTTCCAACTCGAGTTCTTTCATTTTGATTTGGAACTCGAACCTAGGGGAATGGGACAACTGGCCGCCGCCATCTGGCCGCAGCCCAACTGGCCACGGGAAACTCGCCGCGGCCGACTGGCCGCCGCGGACTGGGGGTAAACTGCAATCGCCTATTTTTGCGCTCTCAAAGGTTAGGTTAGGTTAGGTTAGGTTAGGTTAGGTTAGGTTAGGTTAGGTTAGGTTTGGTTAGGTTAGGTTAGGTTAGGTTAGGTTAGGTTAGGTTGTCAACAAAAAGTTCCATATGGCGGCCAGTCGGCCGCGGTGAGTTTCCCGCGGCCAGTTGGGCTGCGGCCAGATGGCGGCGGCCAGTTGTCCTAGACCCCGAACCTAGCTCGTTCTAGTTCTAAGGCGTCTACTCTTTGTGTTTTTTTTTGAGGGCTAGCCAGACCTGAAGCAACTTCTGAGTGAGGAGGGGTGGTGGATAGTGGGTGAAGTTTTTTGGACATGGGCGTTAATTGGTCAACAGCGGATTCTCTTAAAACTTCTTGTTGAACCAACATTTCAATTACCTGATTTTTTAACATTTCCTTAGTCATTTGCTGTGAATATGGGATATTGTAATAGTTGGCTATTTCTTTCCATTCTTTCTTCAGGATATTACCACGTAATTTAGCTATGGAAGGATTTTCAATAAAATCATGGAGATCAAAACCTGAGGTGGCCATTGTTAAGAAAAACTAAATAAATTAATTAATGGCCAAAAAGATAAGATAAGTGGCTTACCCATGAAAATATCACGGCAGTGGATAACCAGAAAGTCCCCGAAACTACCCAAGTTATACCTAGGGAAATTACACTTATGAATATTGTTCTTCTGATAAGATCCTTAAATAAGGATAAGAGACTTGAAAGAGGAAGGGCGTATTACGGCATTAATATAAAGATCCGGATAAACAACCCTTTAGTAAACAGGAAGGGCGTATTACGGCATTAATATAAAGCTCCGGATTAACAACCCTTGAGTTACTTTATTATTGACCCCGAATGTGATAATGAGAAGAACAATAATTGAGGCTTTATAATTATGGGGTCCTCGTAGAGCGGGGCGTCCCAAGATTTCACTTCACCCTAAACTAGTGACTATGGAACAGCCTACTCTGGAGCGAGGGTACGGCATTAAACAGATCCGGATTCTTCCCTACACTGGATAAGACTTACTACACGACTGCCACGTGTAATAACAGGTAAGCCTTATGACACTTGGAACCTAATATCCTACGTCTGTCACTCTTATTGTACGATAATACCAATATATGCACACACATATGAAGGAACGTTAAACCACCGTAAAGCAATTGTGAACAGAAGTGACTGGGAGGAATAATTAACAAGGGGTAACAAGGAGGGAAGAAATATGGCACTTAAGGTCGTGTCCTGTCACGGTCGCCATTTGTTACGAGTTGGGGAATTAGAATATAGTTAAAAGTCTACCCAGATCCCAACAGGCAACAACAATAGAAAAACAAAGACAATCGGACTATAAAAGGGTAGACAAAGGATGCGAGTTTTTGTTGTGTATAATAAAGTACCATAAATTCCTTAACAAAATATTCAGCTTTCTATAATTTACCCTTAACCATACTTAACCTAAACATAAGCAACATTGGCTTAACAGTATATACATATTTACACAACATACAACAATCTGAAGCAAGGTGGAAGGCAATATAAGGACAAAATACTCAAGTGCAGTGCTGAGATGGCTGACGAGTAAGGCTGAGTATTGAAGAAGATGGTAGGTAGTCACTGTGCCGTAGGTTTCCAGGATAGGTGATCCTAGTGTGGTCACTTCCCAGAGTGAACTGAACTCTCCTCGATCTGGAGCTGATGAGGAAGACTTGGAGGAGGTGATGCAACAACCAGGATATGGAGAAGGGAAACCCTGGAGTGGTAACTAAGACTAGTCATACTCGGGTTTCGTCCCTTGATGGCGTTGCTCGTGGTGCTGGGTAGGTAGATCATGACAATAGATGGCGTTGTTCGTAACAATATATATATATATATATATATATATACATATATATATATATATATATATATATATATATATATATATATATATATATATATATATATATATATATATATATATCACACACTAGCGGAATCGCCGCCCTCTGGGAGGCTCTTTCGCTAGGCCACGGTAGGACGCCACCTACCGGAAGGCTCCACATTGTCTCACTGTAGTGCATTAAGGTAGACCACATTTTTGGTTTTGCCCTTAGCAGGAAGTATGTACAGATTTTTGCCAGTTCCCACTCTGGAGCATCCAACATGAGAGAAGCAAGGAAACACCAGGTTTAGGCCAACCATCTTTAGGGACTGACCCTGGCTTTTGTAGATGGTCATGGCACAGCTCACTTTAACCGGAAACTGAAGTCGCTTTAACTCAAATGGCACGTCAGTGGTGATGAGAGGTATATCCTTGGTATAAAAACGTCCTCTCCTTTAGCTTTTCCTGTCAGTATTGTAGCTTCCAGTACATGTGGCATCATGTTCTTTATCACCAGTCTTGTGCCATTGCAGAGGATTGATGGCCCTGTATTCACTGAGCTTGCTTCACTTTACCCCCAGTACATCCTTGAAACGGAAGGGAGTGAGCCAATCAGACCTTGTACAGTTGAGAGAAGCCTTAGCTTCCCGTTAGTAAAAGGTTTTCACTAAGCTGCTTGAAGATAGGTGGTATTGTGAGCCGAGGTAGAGGAAAGCTGAGGACCCCAAACGATCGTCAGTTGTGCACCCAGACAGCTGGTTTCACTTCTGAGATCTCTGGCTAACCCGGATGACCAGTGACAAGCCTCTACTGATCGTTCCAACTGCGACAATCGCTAATCATCAATCATCAATGGCAGTCTCAAACTGCAGTCAATCTCTCGCAGTCAAGTGGGTTCTGACGGAAATCCTGAAATGAACTTACTGTTTGTTCTTGTTAACTTTTTTACTGCCCTATCTAAACCCTGTATGAGATCGAATGAGACTTACTTGTTATACTGCAATAGCGCAACACAGGTGACTAGACCACGTGACCGTTTGTGGACGGACGCGCAGGGACGTCCTGTCTGTCCGATCGCTTTCGCGTGACTGAGAGCCAGCCAACCTCGTGTCCTCTCAAGGCGTTAGCTTAGGCCTACGTGACACCCGTAACATTATTCAGACTGATAAACGATCTATAATAATTTCAAATTCAATAATAGTCCCTTAACTTCATGAATCGCATCATTATTAATTCGGTAAACTACATTTAATATCGTATAGGCCTAGTTCCAGAAAAACTCACTACGTGCGGGAGCGTTGTCTTCCCTCACACAACCTTGAACTTTATCGCCAATGGCTCGGCGTTTGAAATTACACTGAAATTTCTGAATATCACAATCGAACCCCCTAAAAAAAAGACAGCACTGTCCTCATGTGCTGAGAAAAAGTATGCAATGACCCCACCCAGAAAAGACTTGTTCTAAATGCTGCATCTCACCCCTGTAACGTGCTAAAAGCAGCATTCCCGTCTTCTCTTCTCCCCTTCTCTCTCCCGCTAACACTCGACCCCCCTAAAAAAAGACAGCACTGCCCTCATGTGCTAAGAAAACATGCATACGATCCCCCTAAAAAAAATTTCTAAGAAATTGCACCTCACACCTGCAACGTTCTAAACGCAGCATTTCCGTCTTCTCTTCTCCCCTTCTCTCTACCGCTAACACTCGACCCCCCTAAAAAAAAGACAGCACTGTCCTCATGTGCTGAGAGAACAACTTAGAAACCACCTTCAGATCTGCCCTATTCCAACTAGGAGCCAGCAACTCCATTTCTTGCCTAATCCAAATTAAAACCAACCAGAACATACAAGCTCCCCTTTTGCCTGGCCCTTAAGCTAGAGAACCTATGTCAAAATTAATACCAAATCCACATCCTGCATACTCTCCTCTGGCCTGGCCCTTGAACTAAGAGGAACCAATGTCAAAACAATACTCAGTCTAAATCAAACATGCTCTCCTTTTGCCTGGCCCTTGAACTAAGAGGAACCAATGTCAAAACAATACTCAGTCCAACTCAAACATGCTCTCCTTTTGCCTGGCCCTTGAACTAAGAGGAACCAGTGTCAAAAAAATACTCAGCCCACACGAACGCTCTCACGTCTTCAACGATAGACTCAATCCACGTCTCCGAACCTCATGCCTGCAGATCAGCCCTCTGATAATGTTGTTGTTGACTTCCATAAATTGTTTGATTCCATTAATTGTTTGATTCCATTAATTGTTTGCTCCCATTAATTGTTTGATTCCATCAGTTGTTGGCTTCCATTAATTGTTTGATTCCATTAATTGTTTGATTCCATTAATTTTTTGCTTCCATTAATTGTTTAATTCCATCAGTTGTTGACTTCCATTAATTGTTTGATTCCATTAATTTTTTGCTTCCATTAATTTGTTGATTCTCATAATTGTTTGACTCCCGTAATTGTTATTTCATGTTTGTTTAGTGGTGTCAGAGTTTTGTGTTATATTTTTATAGTAAAGAGATGTCAATCTCGAAATGTAGTTTGTTATTCCTCAGAAAACCATGGTAAGTTTCCCTTCTCACCTCCAGCCTTAGTGCGAAATCTCCTACATCACGCTAATGCCACAATATCATGTTAGGAACATTATTATATACGTTTCACAGAACTTATTTTTAAACATTAATCATCAGATACACTGGGTGTTATTGACATGCTTACTGTTTGAACAGTTGTGTCTGGGACATCATTATCATTCCAGGGGAATGAATCTGAATGAACCTTTTTAAGTCTGTTGACATGTAAGACATTTGAAGTTTGTCACTTTGGAATCAAAATTTTTAATTTGTTGCACGCTTCTTTTACCAATAATGCGGAATGGTCCGTCAAACTTGGGTGAAAGCTTGCACTTTCGTTCAGGCTCTCGCATCATAACAGCATGTTATGTTTATGTTGCTTGTATATCATTTCAGCGCGTGACGCTGTTAAATGTTTATGTACTTGGCCATGAATATCTGTGAATACGTTGATTTGCCTGGTACCCAAATCGTCCACATTATAGACTGGGCATGGCTTGCCTGTAAGTATGTCATACGGTAGACGTTTGTCTATGCCTTAAACAATATAATAGGGTGATTTACCTATAGAGGGTAGAGCTGTTGATCGACCCATTAATAGATGCGCCGACTTGTGTTAACCAATCTTCCCCTGCATAGTGCATTTGCCTCGCTATTGGACGAAGAATCTCTAGGATTTTGCGATTGGTTCTTTCAGCAAGGTCATTAGCCTGTGGATGATAGGCTGCGATAAAACTTTGTTGGATGTCGCATTGTCGACATATTTGCGCTATAAGTTGGTTCTTGCACTCAAATCCGTTGTCGGAGAGAATAACCAAGGGCGTAGTAAAAGGACATATGAGGTGAATAACTAAGGCATAAGTATAATGAGACCGAACTCACAAGAGAGGAAGATTACATATAAGTAGGAAGTATAGAGAGTAGCAATGTAAAGATAGGAACTTGGGTAGCTGGCCGGGATGTTATTTACTCAGCGTCAACACGCTTATCTTATCTCGTATGTCAATACACATATATTACGTTCTTAAAGGGATAACTTGTTAAACACCTCTTCGATACAACTATCTATTAATTCACTCATTGACATGGACACGTTAATATCACTTTTATATCGGGTACTACACATTATGTTACGTTACTCGACACTGATTCGGACACAACATGAATGAATACACTTCCCATAGTAGGTAACTCACCCTAGGAATAGTTCTGACAAGACTCACGTGTACCCTGACGTAGGCCCAGTGGGTGCTTGGCTGGGCTGCCTCCTATGGGAGGCTTCTGCTTAACTGATGACGTCGGGAAATCTCCCCCCCTTACCTGGGGAGAGGACGAGCGTGACTCTGAGAATCTCCAGAGTAATGAGTTCTCCTCCGAATGTTCGGATGACAATCAGAATCAGAATGATAATCAACCCGTGGGCAGGACTGTCGAGCCTTTATATGGCCCAGGAACAGCCGGCTTTTGACTTAGCAATTAACACTCAACTGGTTAGATCTGGACAGCTGTGTCCATGGGTGTGGTCATGCCCAGGTGTCTTGGGTGGGTCAAGTCACCCGGCTAACTCAAGTCATTTGCGGCGAGGTCGGGTCCCTGGGGTCTTGAGGTGTGTCCACCTGGTATGTGGTGCTACCACAAGGTCTGTAGTGCACTTGCTGTTATATGTGATGTAATTCTGGGCTGTAAGCTTTGGTCTGATATTCAATCATTACATAAGCCACAGATTCGGCTGTTTCATCCTTCAGTGGGATTAAAATCACAAATCTAGAAAAATGATCCACACACACTAGGACGGTATGAGGATCCTTGATGACTCCTCGGAAGTTGTAATAAGTCGATTGCGACTGTGTCAAACGGACGTTCTGGTGTAGGATACTGTAGAATTGGAGCCGGTGACCTTGTGGTACCCTTCTGCTGAGCACATGGCAAACACTTAGCAATATGCAATTCTATGTCTTTCTTCATGGGATTTCATAAATACTTCTTTCTGACCTCCGCCAGACATTTGTCACGTCCGGGGTGACCTGCTTGGGGAACATCGTGATACAACGTTGGTATCGTTTCACGAAGTATATCAGGTACGACAATTTGTGTAACAATACCCTCAGTTGTTTGCTTGGAGAGAAGGAGTATGCCGCGTCTTAGTTCAAATTGATTGAACGGAAGAGATATCCTTGGAAGATTAGCCTCTTCCCCCGACTCTAAAGCGAAAATGACTGGAAATCACAATGGATCGAGTCGTTGTTCATCCCTTAGTTGCGAGTGGGAGAACGATGATAGAGGCATCACTGGTGCTATGTTTCTGGACAAAGCGTCTGCGACCACATTCACTTGTCCCGGTAAATACTTGAACTCGGGTTCAAACTCTTGAATGGTCAGATACCAGCGTGCTAGTCAACCTGAAAGTTTTTTACCGTGAAACAGCTCTGTCACTGTTACGTGATCTGTATAGACGGTTATTTTATAAAAAAAAATTATGTCTTTAAACTTCTTCAGTGCCCAAACAACAGTTGACATTTCTAGATGCGTTACTGAATAACGTGCTTCGGCATCATTAAGTTTACGACTTGCAAAAGCATTCACTCTATAAGAACATAAGAAAATAAGGAGTCTGCAATAGGCCGGTTCGCCTGTGCATGGCAGCTCCTGTCGAGAGTTACTACCACTCTCTATCATCCATGAATCTATCTAGCCTCCTTTTGAAACTTTCCAGAGTTCCCGCACTTACTACAAAGTTGCTAAGTTGGTAAGCTTGTTCCACTCGTCCACCACCCTGTTTGTGAACCAGTTTCTTCCTATCTCACTCCTAAACCTAAACTTATCCAACTTGAATCCGTTGCTCCGAGTCCTATCCTGCTCGGATATTATAAGAACTTTATCTATATCCCCTTTATTGATTCCTTTCACCCACTTAAATACTTCTATCATATCTCCCCGCACTCTTCGTCTTTCTAGGGAATGCAAGTTAAGTTTCTTTAACCTATCCTGATATGGAAGGTTTCTAAGTCCCGGAATCATTTTTGTCATTCTTCGCTGCACCGACTCTAGTGAATTTATATCCATTCTATAATAGGGGCACCAGAACTGAACCGCATAATCGTGGTGCGGCCTAACTAGCGCAAGATATAGTTGCAATAAGACCTCTGCACTCTTGTTACTTACACTTCTAGATATAAAACCCAATACTCTGTTTGCCTTATTTCGAACATTAACGCACTGTTTTGTAGGCCGTATGTCCGGGCTTACAAGTACCCCTAGGCCTCTTTCACAAGTCGACTTCTCTAGGTTGATGTTGTTAAGGCTGTATACATTATAAGTATTTGTTCTGCCAATATTAAGTACGTTGCACTTGCTGGTGTTGAATTTCATTTGTCATTTTTCAGACCACCCCTGCAGTTTATTTAGATCCTCCTGTAATGCATTTGCATCCTACCCTGAATTAATTTGCCGCCCTATTTTGGTGTCATCCAGCTGCATAAGAACAGCGCCGATTCCCTGTATTGAGGCGTCGGTACACAGTGTAAATTCTTGAGAGTAGTCAGGAAATGCGAAAACAGGGGCATTGGTAAGTACTGACTTCAATGCACTAAAACTCTCTTCTTGCTCAGCATTCCATACAAAAGTTGCATCCTTCTTAAGAAGCTTGGTCAAGGGTGAAGCTAATTTCACATAAACTTTAACAAAAGAAAGATAATATCCAGATAAACTAAGAAAACTACATACTTTATCAACAGTTGCAGAACGTGGAAACTTGGCAAAAGCCTTAACTTTGTCATCAACTGTATGAATGCCGTCACCGTCAACTATATGACCAAGGAATTGGATTCTGGATTTTAAAAATTCACATTTAGAAAGTTTGACTTTGAGTCCAGCTGTAGAAAGTTTTTGGAAAATTTCACGGAGTTTAGCAATATGCGTATCTACATCCTAAATGACTCCGATGAGATCATCTAAGTAGGCACATACTGTGGTCCCTATCAATCCTGCAAACAAGTTGTTGATCATTCCTTGAAGAGTCAGTGGGGCATTTCTGAGACCGAAATGCATCCGCAGAGATTCAAAATGGCTTAAAGGAATACTAAAAGCTGTAATCTCTCGAGATTTTTCATCCAGAGGTTTTTGCCAATAACCGCTAAGCAAATCAAGGTTGCTAAATTCAGCATTATCCTTGCCTAAGGATTGTAAAATATCACTCAACACAGACATTAGGTACCTATCTGGGATAGTATTTTCATTGATGCGCCTAAAATCAATTACTGGGCGCCAACCTCCATCCTTCTTAGAGACTAAAAATAGTGGACTATTGAAAGAGGATTTTGAATGTGTGATAACCTCTTGATCCAACATATCCTGAACGATGTCCTGGACTACAGTGCGCTGGCTATGTGGTAGTCGGTAAGCTGGTATGTAAATTGGGTTTGTGCCTTGTTTTAGGGATATGTGATGTGAGGTTAAATTTGTCTAACCTAGCTGTTGCCCGGGTAAAATTTTGTTAGAATATGAGAGCATAAGAAAATAAGGAGTCTGCAATACGCCGGTTGGCCTGTGCATGGCAGCTCCTGTCGAGAGTCACTACCACTCTCTATCATCCATGAATCTATCTAGCCTCCTTTTGAAACTTTCCAGAGTTTCAGCACTTACTACAAAGTTGCTAAGCTTGTTCCACTCGTCGACCATCCTATTTGTGAACCAGTTCCTTCCTATCTCCCTCCTAATCCTAAACTTATCCAACTAAAATCCGTTGCTCCGAGTCCTATGCTGCTCGGATATTATAAGAACTTTATCTATATCCCCTTTATTCATTCTTTTCACCCACTTAAATACTTCTATCATATCTCCCCGCATTCTTCGTCTTTCTAGGGAATGCAAGTTAAGTTTCTTTAATCTATCCTGATATGGAAGGTTTCTAAGTCCCGGAATCATTTTCGTCATTCTTCGCTGCACCGACTCTAGTGAATTGATATCCATTCTATAACAAGGGCACCAGAACTGAGCCGCATAGTCGAGGTGCGGCCTGACTAGCGCAAGATATAGTTGCAATAAGACCTCTGCACTCTAATTACTTACACTTCTAGATATAAAACCCAATACTCTGTTTGCCTTATTTCGAACATTAACGCGCTGTTTTCTAGGCCGTAGGTCCGGACTTACAAGTACCCCTTGGTCTCTTTCGCAAGTCGACTTCTTTAGGTTGATGTTGTTAAGGCTGTATACAGTGTCAGTATTTGTTATTCCAATATTAAGTACGCTGTACTTGCTGGTGTTGAATTTCATTTGCCATTTTTCAGACCACCCCTGCAGTTAATTTAGATCCTCCTGTAATGCATTTGCATCCTGCCCTGAATTAATCTGCCGCCCTATTTTGGTGTCATCCGCAAACTTGCTTATGTCCCTGCTGATCCCAGTATCCAGATCGTTTATGTAGATTATGAACAAGAGTGGGCCTAGTACAGACCCCTGGGGAACCCCACTGGTTACACGGCCCCACTCAGATTTAACACCATCTACGCTGACCCTCTGCGTTCTATCGGTGAGCCATGAATTTATCCAATTTAAAACTTTCCCCTCGATACCATGAGCCTTAATTTTTCTCAGAAGCCTCTGATGCGGTACTCTGTGAAATGCTTTGCTAAAGTCTAAGTAAATATCATCGTAATTTTCGTCATTATCTACTACCGCGAAGACTTTCGTAAAAAACGTCAGCAGATTTGTTAGACAAGATTTCCCTTTGTAAACCCATGTTGAGAGTTGTAGATTAATTTGCTTTTCTCTAGATGCGATTGGATGCTATCTGCTATAATAGATTCAAGAAATTTCCCCACTACTGACGTCAAACTGATCGGCCGGTAATTTGACGCTGATGCCAACTTCCAAAACACCAGAGAGAGGGTATACTACTTACTTAGAGGATCTCGGGTTGGGGTGTGTGGATCGCAACGAATCATGACAAGAAGTGAGATAGTCAAAGATTTTCAAATACTTGGTAAAGTTGGGTGAACATTATCGGAACAATGAAAATAGCTAGAGTTGGGAGAGATTTTTTGAGCCAGATGACATCATAAAGAGATGATTCAAGATCTGTGAGGCGGGCTATAGGTGTATCTGTGTTGCCGTAGTCTCATACACCTGCTTTAGAACGGAAAGAGGTATAAAGGTTGTAGTTGGAGACTTGAAAATGTTTGTGTGAAGCTGCTTTGGTCAATTGAAGCTCAGATAGTAATAAGAGATCGGGGAAGAGGTTAATTGGTGCTCCACAAAAGTAAAATTGGATATTTGGTCACGAATATTGGAAAAATGAAGTGCGAAAAAAATCGATCCTCCAGCAACTGCCGTGACGTCATTTGAGGCCTCAGTAGTTTGATGATTGTCAGGTCGGCCCATGGGTCTACAACCTTCCCGACCAGTGGGGCCCTTCCGAGAAGACCCCACTTTAATATTATTGTTAACTGATATCATTGGAGAATAAGAGAATTGCGAAAATAAATCAAACGAAGAGAAAGAATATATATATATATATATATATATATATATATATGTTGTGTGCTAAAGTAAAGAAACAATTAAGACCCTGCAATTGTGTGTAAATGAGACAGAAATTGAAATGAGCAACCTTGGACCTGGTCACATTTTTTATGCTGCCATATGGCAGCAGGGTCTACCATTAGACAATAGATTAGGCTTCAAATATCTTCCCAGGCGGTAGTACCTCCCTGTTTTTCACTCTCTGGTACCTACTGCCTTGTATCAAAATAATTTCTTATGATATTAGTCACAGCAAAAGAGGATATTCAGGAAAATACAAAAAAAAAATATTAATATAGTATATTTCCAAAAGTGATGTCAGACACAAGTGAAACAGTCGTATGTTTTCAGGGAATGTTTTCAAGACCCGTGGTTCTGTGTCAGTACAAGACAACACAGAGAGTTAAATGTAAATTACACCAACATATTATATATGTTTCTTACGTTCAAAAATTAGGTCTTCATTTGTCCTAGATTATTTCCCACCATAGCCACCGCCGCCGCCACCACCGCGTTTACCACCACCACCACCGCGGCCACCTCCACCATAGCCGCCGCCACCACCCCGTCCACCGCCTCCAAAGCCGCCACTGCCTCCACCACCCCCACCATAGCTGCTGCCACCGCCGCCACCACCTCCACGTCCACCGCCGCCAAAGCCGCCGCCACCCCTACGTCCACCACCGCCATAGCCCCGACCGCCTCCGCCGCCGCCGCCTCCACTTCCACCACCACCACCTCCACCATAACGGCGGCCACCACCTCCACCTGGCAAGGCCAAGCAGGTCACCGCCATGAGGACGACGCCCAAGAACACAAACACCAACTTCTGAAATGTTCCAAAATTAAATTACATATTTATTAAATTCACCAGGAATTCATCTGTATATGGTCACCAAAACATGAGTTCCTTATTAGTTAGTTTACTACTCCAGTAAGTTAGCTAATAATCATTATCATGGGTGGATTATATATTTCCAACTTCTACACCAGTCCAGCTGTGATTTTTTTCAATTTATGAAGTTGGTCATATAAACAAATGTAACAAATGCCAAAGGTAACGAAACCTTTTACCTGAGAGAATAATATTCACAATTAACCCAAAACATTTTTTTAATAAATTTTGCGATCCAAGACACTCATGAAGCGTATGTTAGAGATTTTGTTATAGTGAAGTGACTTTTGTCTTATATTTAGCTTAAGATATTGGAAATACGTTATTTATAGTAGGAGTGGTGTGTGTGTGTTAAATTAGCAGGTTTACTCGGGTAATGTATTATTCTTGTTGTCAGTCATTCCTTATATCATTAATTATATATAGTAAAGCATTGAAAATAGCAAGTACCGCCTACACAGTCATACAAACTGACACAATGTTCACGGTTCCTTCTCATTCCCTACATACAACTATTCTTTCCATTGTTTCTAATTTCCTGCGAAAGACTGAATATAAGTTTTGATGAGCAGGGAGAAAGAACTTTGGCGTAGTTAGGTTAAAAATTAAAATAATTTACTTCTGTAATTCTAATTAACTTTTGATTTCCGTCGTAGTAACACAGTGACGTTGGGTGTACTAACACAAGTAAACTTCATTTTGGTGTGTTCATAATATATATTATATTGATAATGGGAATCTACAGCTACTCACTAAACATATTTATTTTCACCTTAAGGTAAAACTGGCAATGCCTTAGACAGTTCTATGTTTTACTGAATACTGTGTCTAAGCTTAATAATACCATTTAGTTAACGTAGAGGACACTTGACTCAGGTATCATTAGTCAGGTAACAAGAAGCGTCAGTTATACCAGTAGTTGGTAGAGGCCATGCTAAGACTTACCATATTGATGTTGTCAGGATCAAGTTCTGTCACGAACTGTATGAAGAGATGTGTGGGTGAGAGCTTATATACCACACTGTCAGCGTCCCTCTCCCGGTTGTCATCACTCTCGTGTTTTTGTCTTTGTGTAACATCATCGTCATTTCATCATATTCTTGTTCTATAAAATTCCGTTCCGTTTGATATCACAGCAGGTGATAAGGAATTATTCAAGCTCATATGTTTGGATATACATTTTTAACATACTGGTCCGGCAGGGTCGATTATAGATGTTACACATGTGGTGGGCGACATCTAATGATTGAGGGGCGGTTGCAGCGTCTTTTCGGCGCTGGCGCTGGTTTGCCTTGTTATGCAGTCGGTCTAACTTGAAAGTATTGACACCATATGTGGTGATCTTCCAAGCGTTACGAAATGTAGTAATTGTCTCCCAGGTGAGGGTGTTGATTTGGCACTTTTTTAGGATTGTTTTAACTATCCTTAAACATTTTAAGTTGCTCGCCAGCGTTACGTTTACTATTCGTTAGGTGACAGTACAGTTGCTGCTTTGGCAGTGTACTGTCGTCCATGCGGGTAACATGGCCAGTCCAGGGAAGCTGCTCATGGATAATGGTAACCTCGATGCTCCTAGAGTTGGTGTCAGCGAGAATACTGGCATTTGTTCTCTTGTCTTCCCAGAGAACTTGGAGGATGGAACGTAGACTACGTTGGTGAAAGTTTCCGAAAGCCTTCAGGTGCCCTCTGTATGTGACCAATGTCTCGCTGCCTTATAGCATGGTGGGAGGGACCATTGCTTGATATACGTTTAACTTTGTAGATAATTTCAGCTCCCTACAATTGAAGACACGGTTTTGAAGTCTGCCAAAGGCTTGAGATGCGCATCTTATCCGATATTGAATCTCTCCATCGATGTCCGCGGTGGTGGACAGGTGGGAGTCGAGATACCGAAAGTGGGTAACATTAGACAGGGTAGTACCGTTAAGCTGGATGGATGGTGGAGGTGTGGTTGAACCAAGGGCAGGTTGAAAGAGAATCTGAATCTTATGTACATTTACCTTAAAGCCGAAGTGTGCATACGCGTCTGGGTAGGTGTTCATGATCTCATGTATATCGTTTTCAGTGTGAGCTACAAGGGTGAGGTCATCTGCATACTGAAGCTCATTAACGGAAGTTGCCGATACCTTTGTTCTTGCTTGGAGTCGTTTTCTGTTGAAAAGACCTTTCATTCGGTAATGGATGTCCACCCCAATGCGCTGGCACGAGTAAGGCAGCCAAGAAAATGGAAAAGAGAATTGGTGCCAGTAGACACCCTTGTTTAACCCCCGTTTGGAGAGGGAAGAAATCAGACTGGGTCCCATTGTGCAGGACAATGCCTGTCATACCATCTTGGAGTTGCCTCACAATAGCGATGAATTTTGGGTGGGCAGCCTTAACAGCTGTGAGTTCACCAGAGGGGTTCCCTGTTGACCGAATCTAAAGCCTTGGTTAGGCCGATGAAAGCCATACAATTCACGACGCTGTTCTCTGCAATTTTTCTGTATCTGACGGGCAACAAAGATCATGACAGTGGTGCCATGTGATGGTGTGAAACCACATTGACTTTTGGGAGGAAGTTTTCCGCCTCAGGAAGAAGTCTGCTAAGGGGTACTCTGGAGATAATCTTGCTTGCTACGAACAGCAGCGAGATCCCGCGATAGTTGTCCACAGACTGACCAGTCTTCCTTCTTCTTATAAATATTGACGATAGAGGCGTCTTTAACAGCTTTGGAGATTTCCTCCTTTTCCCAGAGAGTGGATGTAGCTGGTAAGCAGAGGTCCTCCTGCTTTATACACCTCGGCTGGGATTCCATTATGCCCTGAGTCTTTGTTATTTTTCATCTTTTTGATGGTAGTAGCTACCTCACCCAGGGATGGAGGATAGCTGAGGTGGGTCAGCTCTGGATGCTGAAGGACCTGCTGGGTAGTCAGGACATTCACATCGGTATTTCGGTTGAACAGTGAATGATATTGCTCTTTCCAACGCTGAAGGAGCCATTCATCGTCTTTAATTATGGAGTTAGTCGAATGAACAGAGAGGGGGTTGCACCGCGAGTTATTGGCCCATAAAATGTTTTAGTGGAATTGTAAAATTCGCACATCTTGTGCTGATCTACACATTTTGGTGTTTCACATGCTTTATTTTTAAACCAGTCGTTTGTTAGATTGAGAAGTTGGCGCTGGGCCGCCGCTTTCTTCTTGCGGAAGGTTTCAGCGTTGGTCCGAGACTGGGTTGTTCTGCCAGTCAGTTAAAGCAGCACGTTTATTACCGACGATTACATTGATTGCTGGGTCATTTTTATCAAACTAGTCCTGGTGTATTCTTTCGATCTGGCCGAGAGTCTCTGCAGGTTTTTGTCATGATAGTGTCGAGAATATCCCATTCGGGACTGGGATTTGGGTTGTTTGTTGCCGGGTTGTTTATCAGCCCATTTTCGGCCTGCTCTCTGAAAGCATGTGCTACCGCTGGATCCTCCAGACGCTTATGTTAAAACCTCTTCTGGAGGCTTGCTGCCTTCACCGTTTTGGGGCGACTTGAAGTGAGAGCTTGGCTCTTACGAGCTGATGATCAGTGTCGCAGTGGTTTCAGCCACGCATGGAACGGGTGATGAGAACATCTCTGCGATCTTTTTGTCTGACAATGATGTAGTCAATGAGATGCCAGTGTTTGGATCGTGGGTGTTGCCACGAACCCGTGAACTGGTCGGTCTGCCTGAACAAGGTATTGGTGATAGCGAGGTTGTGTGCAGCACACATTCGGAGGAGGAGTAGGTCGTTGGGATTATACTTGCCTAGTCCATTCCTCCCCAGGGTTCCCTGCGAAATGTCAGCATCTCTTCCAATTCTGGCATTGAAGTCACCAAGGAGCACAACCATATTTTCTCTGGGGATAGAGGTTTGCACTCTGTCGAGGTCGGCGTAAGAGGCCTCCTTGATATCATCCTCTGCATCCAGTGTTGCCCCAACACTGGATGCAGTGTGCAGCTTATAATGAAGAAAATTTAGGATCATTACTAGAGAAAAGAATTAGTGATGATCGTGAAAACCACTGGTTGAATCTCCCTGCACCATTTGTTTTTATCATTTAATTATTTTTCACCAGTTCATAATTCTAATGTTCAAATATCAATAGTCCCCGGCAAGAAGACGAAGAGTTTTGACACCAACATTTGTCTGATATATCCCTGTAATAAACACTCTTTAAATACATAATATATTTGTTCCATTCCTCGGTAAAAGCTATTGTATTCTAAGACCGTCAGTGCATTAGAATATTTGCTGATGAAGCTAAGTTATCTGCATAAATGTGGGTCTGCCTGTTTCGTTGTTATCTGGCATTTCCAAAACGGAGACACATTATAAATAATTCACTAGAAAGCTCTTGCAATCGGAAAGGTCTTAGGGACAAAGTAAATAGGATAAAAGTTGAGAGAGTCGTGGCGGCGTAGACGAAGAATGAAGAGAAGAGGTATAGACGGGAGTACAAGTACAGTACCTGCTAATTAATGATGCTAATTTTTCTCCATTTTCTCTACAGATAACAACACTAATAACTACACTACTCTCTTAAATACGTATTATTCTTCACCACGCATGTATGAATAGATATAAATTCATTTATCTTCTTAGCATCGTTGGCTATGATATTTCTCTCATACCTAAAGCTTCATTACACGTGAAGGAGTGACTTGATTCAACCTTCACCTGGCATGGTAAAGCCAACTACATAAATGCTGTTTCTCTCCGCAGCAGGCTTACCCTTCCAGAAGAAGATATAGCCAGACCCCCGTTCCGTGAGTTGACCCTCGTCTGGGAGCCGGGACTCACTAATGGCTGTCATGTCTATGTTATACACACACACACACACACACACACACACACACATCTGTCATGATAATCAAATAAATAAGTTTATCAGTTATCACTAGTTATGTTGTTGATGGATTGGAAATGTGTATGACAAGCAGAGAAAAAGACTTAAAGGTATATGTTTATTATCTTGTTATCTAATTAGTGTCTTTGTTTATAACTGTTATGTCATGTATTTCTCAATGTTATTTTTAATATTATTATTATTATTATTATTATTATTATTATTATTATTATTATTATTATTATTATTATTATTATTATTATTATTATTATTATTATTATTATTATTATTATTATTATTATTATTATTATTATTATTATTATTATTATTATTATTATTTTCATTGTTATTACTCAAAACTCACTTCTTAAGGAACTCATTTCTAACACAATAGATTATTTTTTATTCGACCACATCTGAATAGAAACTAGTATTTATCATGTTTTCAATCATCTATACTGTCGTATTGGTTAAGTAAACGTCTGACATATCATTCTTCACATATTCCTTTTTATATAAGTCATGAAGCAATGCCAAATCAGCAGCTGTCATGTTATGCCAGGTGAAGGTTGAATCAAGTCACTCCTTCACGTGTAATGAAGCTTTAGGTATGAGAGAAATATCATAGCCAACGATGCTAAGAAGATAAATGAATTTATATCTATTCATACATGCGTGGTGAAGAATAATACGTATTTAAGAGAGTAGTGTAGTTATTAGTGTTGTTATCTGTAGAGAAAATGGAGAAAAATTAGCATCATTAATTAGCAGGTACTGTACTTGTACTCCCGTCTATACCTCTTCTCTTCATTCTTCTTCTACGCCGCCACGACTCTCTCAACTTTTATCCTATTTACTTTGTCCCTAAGACCTTTCCGATTGCAAGAGCTTTCTAGTGAATTATTTATAATGTGTCTCCGTTTTGGAAATGCCAGATAACAACGAAACAGGCAGACCCACATTTATACAGATAACTTAGCTTCATCAGCATATATTCTAATGCACTGACGGTCTTAGAATACAATAGCTTTTACCGAGGAAAAGGAAACAAATATATTATGTATTTAAAGAGTGTTTATTACAGGGATATATCAGACAAATGTTGGTGTCAAAACTCTTCGTCTTCTTGCCGGGGACTATTGATATTTGAACATTAGAATTACGAACTGGTGAAAGATAATTAAATGATAAAAACAAATGGTGCAGGGAGATTCAACCAGTGGTTTTCACGATCATCACTAATTCTTTTCTCTAGTAATGATCCTAAATTTTCTTCATTATAAGCTGCACACTGCATCCAGTGTTGGGGCAACACTGGATGCAGAGGATGACATCAAGGAGGCCTCTTACGCCGACCTCGACAGAGTGCAAACCTCTATCCCCAGAAAAAATAAGGTTGTGCTCCTTGGTGACTTCAATGCCAGAGTTGGAAGAGATGCTGACATTTCACAGGGAACCCTGGGAAGGAATGGACTAGGCAAGTATAATCCCAACGACCTACTCCTCCTCCGAATGTGTGCTGCACACAACCTCGCTATCACCAATACCTTGTTCAGGCAGACCGACCAGTTCAAGGGTTCGTGGCAACACCCACGATCCAAACACTGGCATCTCATTGACTACATCATTGTCAGACAAAAAGATCGCAGAGATGTTCTCATTACCCGTTCCATGCGTGGCTGAAACCACTGCGACACTGATCATCAGCTCGTAAGAGCCAAGCTCTCACTTCAAGGCGCCCCAAAACGGTGAAGGCAGCAAGCCTCCAGAAGAGGTTTTAACATAAGCGTCTGGAGGATCCAGCGGTAGCACATGCTTTCAGAGAGCAGGTCGAAAATGGGCTGATAAACAACCCGGCAACAAACAACCCAAATCCCAGTCCCGAATGGGATATTCTCGACACTATCATGACAAAAACCTGCAGAGACTCTCGGCCAGATCGAAAGAATACACCAGGACTAGTTTGATAAAAATGACCCAGCAATCAATGTAATCGTCGGTAATGAACGTGCTGGCAGAACAACCCAGTCTCGGACCAACGCTGAAACCTTCCGCAAGAAGAAAGCGGCGGCCCAGCGCCAACTTCTCAATCTAACAAACGACTGGTTTAAAAATAAAGCATGTGAAACACCAAAATGTGTAGATCAGCACAAGATGTGCGAATTTTACAATTCCACTAAAACATTTTATGGGCCAATAACTCGTGGTGCAACCCCCTCTCTGCTCATTCGACTAACTCCATAATTAAAGACGATGAATGGCTCCTTCAGCGTTGGAAAGAGCAATATCATTCACTGTTCAACCGAAATACCGATGTGAATGTCCTGACTACCCAGCAGGTCCTTCAGCATCCAGAGCTGACCCACCTCAGCTATCCTCCATCCCTGGATGAGGTAGCTACTACCATCAAAAAGATGAAAAATAACAAAGACTCAGGGCTTAATGGAATCCCAGCCGAGGTGTATAAAGCAGGAGGACCTCTGCTTACCAGCTACATCCACTCTCTGGGAATAGGAGGAAATCTCCAAAGCTGTTAAAGACGCCTCCATCGTCAATATTTATAAGAAGAAGGAAGACTGGTCAGTCTGTGGACAACTATCGCGGGATCTCGCTGCTGTTCGTAGCAAGCAAGATTATCTCCAGAGTACCCCTTAGCAGACTTCTTCCTGAGGCGGAAAACTTCCTCCCAAAACTCAATGTGGTTTCACACCATCACATGGCACCACTGTCATGATCTTTGTTGCCCGTCAGATACAGGAAAATTGCAGAGATCAGCGTCGTGAACTGTATGGCTTTCATCGGCGTAACCAAGGCTTTGGATTCGGTCAACAGGGAACCCCTCCGGTGAACTCTCAGCTGTTAAGACTGCCCACCCAAAATTCATCGCTATTGTGAGGCAACTCCAAGATGGTATGACAGGCATTGTCCTGCACAATGGGACCCAGTCTGATTTCTTCCCTCTCCAAACGGGGGTTAAACAAGGGTGTCTACTGCCACCAATTCTCTTTTCCATTTTCTTGGCTGCCTTACTCGTGCCAGCGCATTGGGGTGGACATTCAGTACCGAATGAAAGGTCTTTTCAACAGAAAACGACTCCAAGCAAGAACAAAGGTGTCGGCAACTTCCGTTAATGAGCTTCAGTATGCAGATGACCTCACCCTTGTAGCTCACACTGAAAACGACATACACGAGATCCTGAACACCTACCCAGATGCGTATGCACACTTCGGCCTTAAGGTAAATGTACATAAGATTCAGATTCTCTTTCAACCTGCCCTTGGTTCAACCACACCTCCACCATCCATCCAGCTTAACGGTACTACCCTGTCTAATGTTACCCACTTTCGGTATCTCGACTCCCACCTGTCCACCACCGCGGACATCGATGGAGAGATTCAATATCGGATAAGATGCGCATCTCAAGCCTTTGGCAGACTTCAAAACCGTGTCTTCAATTGTAGGGAGCTGAAATTATCTACAAAGTTAAACGTATATCAAGCAGTGGTCCCTCCCACCATGCTATAAGGCAGCGACACATTGGTCACATACAGAGGGCACCTGAAGGCTTTCGGAAACTTTCACCAACGTAGTCTACGTTCCATCCTTCAAGTTCTCTGGGAAGACAAGAGAACAAATGCCAGTATTCTCGCTGACACCAACTCTAGGAGCATCGAGGTTACCATTATCCATGAGCAGCTTCCCTGGACTGGCCATGTTACCTGCATGGACGACAGTAGACAGCAAAGCAGCAACTGTACTGTCACCTAACGAATAGTAAACGTAACGCTGGAGAGCAACTTAAAAGGTTTAAGGATAGTTAAAACAATCCTAAAAAAGTGCCAAATCAACACCCTCACCTGGGAGACGATTACTACATTTCGTAACGCTTAGAAGATCACCACATATGGTGTCAATACTTTCAAGTTAGACCGACTGCATAACAAGGCAGACAAGCGCCAGCGCCGAAAAGACGCTGCAACATCTATAATCGACCCTGCCGGACCAGTATGTTAAAAATTTATATCCAAACATATGAGCTTGAATAATTCCTTATCATCTGCTGTGATATCAAACGGAACGGAATTTTATAGAACAAGAATATGATGAAATGACGATGATGTTACACAAAGACAAAAACACGAGAGTGATGACAACCGGGAGAGGAACGTTGACAGTGTGGTATATAAGCTCTCACCCACACATCTCTTCATACAGTTCGTGACAGAACTTGATCCTGACAACATCAATATGGTAAGACTTAGCATGGCCTCTATCAACTACTGGTATAACCGACGCCTCCTGTTACCTGGCTAATGATACCCGTGTCAAGACTCCTCTACCTTAACTAAATAGTATTGTTATGCTTAGATACACTATTCACGAAACATAGTACTGTTTACCGGCTCTAAGGCATTGTCAGTTTTACCTTAAAGTGACAATTAATATGTTTAGTGACTTTGCTGTAGATTCCCATTATCAATATTATATATATTTCGAACACACCATAATGTAGTTTACTTGTGTTAGTACACCCAACGTCACTGTGTTACTACGACGGAAGTCAAAAGTTATTCAAAATTACGAAAGTAAATTATTTTAATTTTTAACCTAACAACACCAAAGTTCTCCCTGCTCATCAAAACTTATGTTTGGACTTTGACAGGAAATTAGAAACAATGGAAAGAATAGTTGTATGTAGGGAATCAGGAGGAATTGTGAACGTTGTGTCAGTTTGTATGTCTGTGTAGGCGGTACTTGTTCTTTTCAATGCTTTACTATATTTAATTAATGATCTAAGGAATGACTGACAACAAGAATAATATATTACATGCGTAAACCTTCTAATGTAACACACACACTACTACTACTACTACTACTACTACTACTACTACTACTACTACTACTATAAATAACCTATTTTCGATATCTTGAGCTAAATATAAAACAAAAGTCACTTCACTATCACTAAATCTCTAACGTACGCTTCATGAGTTTCTTGGATAGCAAAATTTATTACAAATTGTTTTTGGGTTAATTGTGAATATTATTCTCTCAAGTAAAATGTTTTCGTTACCTTTGGCATTTGTTATATTTGTTTATATGACCAACTTCATAACTTGAAAAAGATCACAGCTGGACTGGTGTAGAAGTTCGAAATGTATAATCCACACATGATAATGATTATTAGCTAACTTACTGGAGTAGTAAACTAACTAATAAGGAACTCATGTTTTGGTGACCATATACAAATCAATTCCTGGTACAGTCAATTAATATGTAATTTAATTTTGGAACATTTCAGAAGTTGGTGCTTGTGTTCTTGGGCGTCGTCCTCATGGCGGTGACCTGCTTCGCCTTGCCAGGTGGAGGTGGTGGCCGCAGTTATGGTGGAGGTGGTGGTGGTGGAGGTGGAGGCGGCGGCTTCGGCGGCGGTGGCGGCGGTCGTGGCTATGGCGGTGGTGGGCGTGGGGGTGGCGGCGGCTTTGGCGGAGGTGGACGTGGAGGTGGTGGCGGTGGCAGCAGCTATAGTGGTGGACGCGGTGGTGGTGGTGGTGGACGTGGTGGTGGCAGCGGCGGTGGCTATGGTGGGAAATAAACTATGATAAATGAAGACCTAATTTTTGAACGTAGGAAACTTACGTAATATGTAGAGTAATTTACATTTAACTCTCTGTGTTGTTTTGTACTGACACAGAACCACAGGTCTTGAAAACATTCCCTGAAAACATACGACTGTTTCACTTGTGTCTGACATCACGTTTGGAAATATACTATATTATTATTTTTTGTATTTTCCTGAATATCCTCTTTCGCTGTGACTAATATCATAAGAAATTATTTTGATACAAGGTAGTAGGTACCAGAGAGCTAAGAAACAGGGAGGTACTACCGCCTGGGAAGATATTTGAAGCTTAATGTATTGTCTAATGGTAGACCCTGCTGCCATATTGCAGCTCAAAAAATGTGACCAGGGCCAAGGTGGCTCATTTGAATTTCTGCCTCATTTACACACAATTGCAGGGTCTTAATTGTTTCTTTACTTTAACACAAAACATATATATATATATGTATATATATATATATATATATATATATATATATATATATATATATATATATATATATATATATATATATATATATATATATATATATATATATATATATATATATATATAGCATGCTTCCAGGTTGCTCCATATTATTCCTGTAATGATGTGTTATATGTACTATTATATAATCTAGTTACCTTACCCTGTGCTGTTAAGGTTTTACCTGTTATTATTTGTTCAAGCCCATCTATTTCTTCATTTAGTATTGCAACACGCATTCTTTGTTCTCTAACGACCATCTGCATCGTTAAACGACCCACAGGCGGGTCGCACAGGCTGGAAAAGGCCATTTATATAGTAGTCCACCAACTGACGGAAGGCAGTTCAGTCCTCTTGTCATACAGTTCACATCCTTTGAGTGACACTCGTCACCTGTTACTTATACTTAATTTTTTTGTGTTGTTCCTGTCGCCACCAATGTGGTATATCTATGTGAGTACCTATTTATGTCTCTATTTATGTCCATCAGTATTTGCTTAGTTACATTTAAGTAATTCAGTGTTGTTTCACGTTAGTTAATTTCAGTGTTAGTTTTTATATGTTTATGCAGTGTTAATGTAATCCAATGCTTTATTTTTATTCTTTTGATTTTTCGATGTTAGGTATCACTTGTCTTAAAGGTTTCGATAGTGAATCAATTTGTTGTGACAGCCTACGAGGCTCTATATTGTGTTAATATTTAATTAATTAAATTCTCCAAGGTTTATTTTACTTAATTTTATTCCCATTTAATTTACTTCCCTATTTTTGTTTGGTTACGCCTAGAACCTGGATATTTAAGTAAATTAAGAGCCGGCGAAACAATATATATATATATATATATATATATATATATATATATATATATATATATATATATATATATATATATATATATATATATATATATATATATATATATATATATATATATATATATATATGTATATATATATAATAATAATAATAATAATAATAATAATAATAATAATAATAATTAACGGTTTATTGAAAAGCCTCTGCAGCCCGAAGGCTGAAAATATACATTGGACACAAATGACTTATTACATACATTGGTGGTTTAACAAAAGCCTTCATTAGAGAAAGGTAAAGGAACATACAGTGAACATACAGATTAATGTAGGTATTGAACAGCAAACTCGTAGTGTAGTAACTCCCTCCCAGATGGTGTTAGGAGGAACTCACGTGGTGTAGTAGTTCCCTCAGATTTTGTTATGAGGGACCTGGCGTGGTGTAGTAATTCTCTCGCAGATGGTGTTATGAGGGGCCTCACGTGGTGTAGTAATTCCCTCACAGATGGTGTTATGAGGGAACTCACGTGGTGTAGCAATTACCTCACAGATGGTGTTATGAGGGACCTCACGTGGTGTAGTAATTACCTCACAGATGGTGTTATGAGGGGCCTCACGTGGTGTAGTAACTCCCTCACAGATGGTGTTATGAGGGGCATGTGGTGTAGTAATTCTCTCACAGATGGTGTTATATGAGTGAGGTTTGGTCCCAGGCCTTCCTATCGTAGACGGATTAACACATCGGTGGTTGTTGTTGGGTCTCGCGGGGGCCGTTATCACTGGGTACCTGGGACCTCACTGTGTGAAGGTTAACTTGGGTACGACTGTCACTGTTGAGTTGCTCTCACTGACTTAAGCACTGTTCACCACTGTTCACCTCTGTTTAACACTGGTTCCGTTCCCCTCCCAAATGAAATTGCAACTTCCGGCTAGAACTTGTTGATATTCCTGTGGGGAGGAGGGTTCAGGGGAGGGGGTTGGTATGGGCCAACTCAACAGTTGACCTGGCTGCTCCGAGAGGAGCGCCAGGTACGTCTTGAGCCTTCGGTGGTCAAGGATGTATATATATATGTATATATATATATATATATATATATATATATATATATATATATATATATATATATATATATATATATATATATATATATATATATATATATATGTAATATTCAGAAATTTCAAATGCCCCGCCATTAGCGAAACTGAGCGTTCAAGGTCGTCTGAGGGAAGAGAGCGCTCCCCGCACATAGCGAGAGGTTGTGAAACTAGGCCTATATGATATTAAATGTAATTTGCCGAATTAATAATGATGCGATTCATGAAGTTAAGGGACTATTATTGAATTTGAAATTATTATAGATCGTTTATCAGTCTGAATAATGTTACGGGTGTCCCAACGAGTTATTAGTTAGGCGGAAAATATGTCACGTAGGCCTAAGCTAACGCCTTGAGAGGACACAAGGCGGGCTCTCTCTCAGTCACGGGGAGCATTCAGACAAACAAGATGTCCCTGCGCGTCCGTCACAGAAATAGTCACGTGGCCTAGTCACCTGTGTTGCACTATTGCAGTATAACAAGTAAGTCTCATTCGATCTCAGACAGGGTTAGATAGGGCAGTGGTAAAGTAAACTAGAGCTAACAGTGAGTTCATTTCAGGGTTTCCGCCAGAACCCACTTGACAGGAGTTGACCGGAGTTTGACTGCGTGAGATTGACTGCCGTTTGAGACTGCCGTTGATGATTGAGGGTGGCGATTGTGGCAATTGGACCGATCAATGTAGGCCTGTCACTGTTTAGCGGGGTATCAAAGGATCTCTTGAGGGAATCTAGCCGTCTGGGTGCCCAGCTGACGACGGGACGATCGTTGGGGTCAGCAGCTCTCCTCTGTTTCGGCTCACAACACCACATGTCTCGAGCAGCTTAGTGAAACCCTTTTGCTAACGGGAAGCTAAAGCTTCTCTCAACTGTACAAGGCCTGATTTGCTCACTCCCTTCCATTTCATGGATGTACTGGGGGTAAGTGAGGCCAGCTGAGTGATACAGGGTCGCACACTGAGACCATGAGTCTAGGGGATACCTAGAGGAACATTTTATCTCCCTTATTATGGGTGTATGTTGAGTTGGGTGGAGCATGGTTCACGGGTATTGGTGGACCCAGTAACAAACCAATAATAGTGACAATATATTTGGGTGTAGTTAATACCATTTCTCAGTTACTGATATTATCTTGACGTGTGTAGTTTAATATTTCTTAAACAATTTTGATAGTATTGTTTTTTGAATGTTTGTGTCACTAAGTGGAACCAGAGTGATACTGTGATTTGATTCTTTTAATGCATCTAATTTTTCTTCATAATTCCGATCTCAGGTATAACCTTTGTTCCCCAGAGTAGTGGTTAAGTTAGGTTAGGAAGTGTGCATCTGTTGGGGTGATATAATTTTGTTGAGTGCCCTTAAGGCCTATTCATTGTAGAGTATTTAATTTATTTTTTAATACCATTTCCTCAGTGACTGATATTATTTTGTTGAAAGCCCCTAAGGCCTATTCATTGTAGAGTATTTAATTTCTTATTTTTTATTACCATTTCTTCAGTGACTGATATTTTGTTGTTGAAAGCCCTTAAGGCCTATTCATTGTAGAGTATTTAATTTTTTATTTTTTATTACCATTTCCTCAGTGACTGATATTATTTTGTTGAAAGCCCTTAAGGCCTATTCATTGTAGAGTATTTAATTTCTTATTTTTTAATACCATTTCCTAAGTGACTGATATTATTTTGTGAAAGCCCTTAAGGCCTGTTCATGTGTGCAAGCAACATTTCTTAATACTTCAAATTTATTGTTGCCTGAGTTTCTAATAATTTCTATATCCTGTATAACTTTTATTCCCCAGAGTAGTGTTTTAAGTTCAAGTTAAGAGGTGCGCATATTGGTGTACCATTATTTGATTGTGTTTGTAGTGTTGGAGGGAATATAAGTGTCTAAATTTTACAGTGTGTCTCATTCATCCCAGTCACAGACGCTATCCTTCCACGGGTCACGGACAATTCATTTTGTTTAGTAGATTTAAGTGTTCTTGTGCTGGTTCGGGATTTTTCTCAAAGGGGCGCTTCCACTGCCATTACCATCTTATAATCTTTAATAAACCCCAAGTCAAGTGAGAAAATAAAGTCCAGTAAATTCCGACCGGTTACATATATATATATATATATATATATATATATATATATATATATATATATATATATATATATATATATATATATATATATATATATATATATATATATATATATATATATATATATATATATATATATATATATATATATATATATATATATATTTTCTCTCTCTTGGTATGTTTTATTTTCGCTATTCTCTTATTCTGCAATGATATCAGTTGACAATAATATTAAAGTGGGGTCTTCCCGGAAGGGCCCCACTGGTCGGGAAGGTTGTAGACCCATGGGCAGACCTGACAATCATCAAACTACTGAGGCCTCAAATGATGTCACCGCAGTTGCTGGAGGATCAATTCTTTTTCACTTCATTTTTCCAATATTCGTGGCCTAATATCCATTTTCACTTTTATGAAGAACCATTTATTATCCTCTTCCCCGATCTCTTATTACTATCTGAACTTCAATTGACCAAAGCAGCTTCACACAAACATTTCCAAGTCTCTAACTACAACCTTTATACCTATTTCCATTCTAAAGGAGGTGTATATGCCTACTGCAACACAAACACACACCCGCTTTGTAAATTAGACGATCTCCCACCAATTACATTTCAGGAAGGTATCATCCTCCCAAATTCTCAAATAAATATGTTAGGCCTCACCATTTCCTCCAATATGTCCTGGAAATCACACACCCTTCGTATAACTAAAGCTGCCTCCCGAAAGTTGGGAATGCTGTACAGATGCCGCAGCTACTTCACTCCTAAGCAGTTGCTCCAAGTATATAAGGGATTCATTCATTCGTCCTAACTTGGAGTACTGCTCTCATATCTGGGGTGGCTCTTCTTCTGTCCAATTATTAGATAGGGTGGAATCAAAGGCATTTCGTCTTATTAACTCTCCTCCTTTAGTGGACAATCTCTCTTCCCTTTCTCTTCGCAGCTATGTTGCTTCACTCTCTCTCTTTTACAGGTACTTTAACGGGCAATGTTCGGTGGATTTGGCATCCTGTGTACCGCCGGCAAGACCGTGGGTTCGTAACACACTTCTTGCCCGTGGTGTCTGTAGGTTATGTATTTAAGCTACTTTGCCAAGTAGCACTTATGTAAATAATTACGTGGCAACACTGCACGTGTTATGTGGCAACATTGCCCCGAGGCTGCCATATGGCAAGGCAGTGTCAGTCTGACTTCGTGGGCCGTGCATGGCACACGCTAGTCACCACTTGTATTTCTCCTATCCGAATAAATGGACTTCAGTGTTACCCGGTGTTTCCCTACCCATCACTGCATTCTTCAGGGAACACTTGGAACCTTCATGGCTCAGTGAGTAGGATCTGTGGACTTACAAGTGTGTGAACAATGGACAGTTAGCCGGCGATATGCGACTGCCGGCGAGATGTGCACGTGACTCTTAGTGTGTGCTGTGTTGTGTTGCATTGTGTTTCCCTGCGACGTGCAGCGTTGCTCCGTCACAGTGCGTTTTAGTGACGGTGGTAGTGTTAGTGTCAGTGTATCAGTGTGTCTAGAGCTGAGAGTTGAGCATTGGCCTGTTTTTTGTGGTACCCACGGAGCACGCAGATGTACACCCTTCTCGTGTGACATCCGGGGAGGCACTAACATTCTCACCCCTGCTGCGGCTCTAGCCACCGGCATTAAGGCCACCACGAAGTGCTCTCTCAGAGACACACACACGCACTCACTCACGGACAGAACAGTGGACTCTATGCGTTATTTCTGCGCTGTTTATGTCATATATATGTGGTTCGGGCTGATGAGGCGCCATTTTATATACTAAACAGCTCAGTTTCAAGCATAGTAAGATGGGCGGTAAGAAGGGACAACGTCAAGATGTTAGACACGACTCCCAACCACCTTCTCCTCTACCGGGCACAGATGGAGCTTCTGCGCCCACCGCCCCTCATCCTTCACCTACAGCGACGGACATTGCTACAATTCTAAGATGGATAGACGACCGGGACGAGCGACGCAGAGAGATGGAATTTCAGAGGGAGGAGATACGAAGAGAGGAGGAAAAGGCGCGCTTTGATGCAATATTGGCGACCCTGGCGCTAACCCACCCTCCCTCACTCGCGCACCAAGGCGCCAGTACCCTCCCTCCTCCACCACACCTGCGTCCTCCAGGTACTCTTGCTACTCCAACAGCTCCCAAGGCATCTGTTCAACCCCCACCCGCCCTCTCACCAGACATCACGTTTCAGTTTTTTCGTGAGTGGAGGCGGCGTTGGACAGATTACTCCACGATGGTGGACCTTGACAGCATGCCTCCAAACAAACAGCTCATCCAACTGAGGATGTGTTTGTCGCTGGAGACCCAGAGAGTTTTGGAGCACACGTTGCAAGTGCCTCCCGATTCTACCTCTTCAGTGACGGATGTGCTCGACCTTTGGCAGGAGCACGTTAAGGGTCGGAATAACGAGGCTTTGCGTCGCCGCGCCTTCACCAACAGCAAGCAGGCAGAGAATGAATCCTTTGACAACTTTTTTGTACGTTTGAATAATTTGTCGGAGGAGATCGACGTCTGCAAGGCGCACAGCCGGGAATGTGAGGAAGCCTGGATCAAGCACGGTATCTTGACAGGTGTCAAACAAGAAGAGTTGGTACAGCCACTCATCCCCCTGGACGCTTCCTCCACACTCCAGGTGGTAGTGACTGAATGTCGGTCATACGAGGCCACCAAGTCCGCCACCTCTGCCTTACGGGCCCCACCTGCTGTGAGAGCAATCTCTCAGTACAAGAAGGGTAAGAAGGCGGCCAACAACGTGAAGGCTGCCGCACGTTCTTCCACGCCTCCGCTTAGTGGTTCCTGTGGCAGCTGTGGAAAGCAGCATGGCCCCAAGACAGGCCCTGCTGCCGACGCACTGTGTCGTGGATGTGACCGTAAGGGCCACTGGTCTAACACAGACAGGTGCCCTGCACGAGGCCGCAAGTGTCAGGCCTGCGGTCGCTATGGACACTACGACAAGTGCTGCCGCCAACCCAAGCCCAAAAGCCCGAGACGAGGAGGAAAGCAGCGCACTTCCCTCGGGGTGGTTCGCATGCAGCCCCCTTCAGATGGCCCACGCAGCCCCAAGCAGCAGCTGAGTCACATCAGAAGGGTGGACTCGAGCACACGCCCCAGGGTTACCCCTTCACCTACCATCCGCGTCGCCGTCACACACGGTGAAGTGTCGGGTCACATCGAGGTGATACCGGACACCGGCGCTGATACTACGGTGATAGGCCTGAAGCACCTCCAGAAACTGGGCCTCACCAAACGCGTCCTGGGACCACCGCCGCAGCTGCAGTACTACAATGCGGACGGTTCCCAGATGCCGGACGCTATGGGCTCCTTTCAAGCGGAGATCACTTACGGCGACAGGTCGTGTCACGGATGGATCGACGTGCAGCCTACTCTCGCCACACCCTTGTTGTCGTGGGAGCACTGCAAGGAGTTAGGTGTGGTGCCAAGAGACTTTCCCGAGCCTGGCACTGCCGCACAGAGCTGCCCAGAACCCGCATCCACTCCCACCCACACAGGACGCTCCCCTGCCCATATCCTATATCGTCACCCTCTCCGTTCTTGCGTTCCTGCACACGCCAAGGCCTTCGCGAAGGAGGGGCAGACCAGAGCCTAGAGCTGCGACCGCCGCGCCGCTACACGTGCCCAGGACGCCAAGGCTCGGTATGACGACCGTGCCCGCCCTCTTCAGCTGCTGGAGATTGGTGCCCTTGTCCGCGTCCAGGACCCGAGGACGACACGTTGGGACAAGGTGGGCATAGTGATGGGCGTCGGCCGGTCGCGGGACTACAAGGTCAGGATGCCGAGCGGCCGTGTCTGGTGGAGGAACCGCCGCTTCCTCCGGCCAGTCCCACCCCCTGCTGCTGGCCCCCTGACCGAGGACGAGTCTCCTACACCTCACGAGGATCCGCCCCACAGTGCACCTCGACGCTCGGAGCGACTTTGGACTAAGAAGTCCGCTCAAGACAAAGACTAAACAAAATTAATTGTCCGTGACCCGTGGAAGGATAGCGTCTGTGACTGGGATGAATGAGACACGCTGTAAAATTTAGACACTTATATTCCCTCCAACACTACAAACACAATCAAATAATGGTACACCAATATGCGCACCTCTTAACTTGAACTTAAAACACTACTCTGGGGAATAAAAGTTATACAGGATATAGAAATTATTAGAAACTCAGGCAACAATAAATTTGAAGTATTAAGAAATGTTGCTTGCACACATGAACAGGCCTTAAGGGCTTTCACAAAATAATATCAGTCACTTAGGAAATGGTATTAAAAAATAAGAAATTAAATACTCTACAATGAATAGGCCTTAAGGGCTTTCAACAAAATAATATCAGTCACTGAGGAAATGGTAATAAAAAATAAGAAATTAAATACTCTACAATGAATAGGCCTTAAGGGCTTTCAACAACAAAATATCAGTCACTGAAGAAATGGTAATAAAAAATAAGAAATTAAATACTCTACAATGAATAGGCCTTAGGGGCTTTCAACAAAATAATATCAGTCACTGAGGAAATGGTATTAAAAAATAAATTAAATACTCTACAATGAATAGGCCTTAAGGGCACTCAACAAAATTATATCACCCCAACAGATGCACACTTCCTAACCTAACTTAACCACTACTCTGGGGAACAAAGGTTATACCTGAGATCGGAATTATGAAGAAAAATTAGATGCATTAAAAGAATCAAATCACAGTATCACTCTGGTTCCACTTAGTGACACAAACATTCAAAAAACAATACTATCAAAATTGTTTAAGAAATATTAAACTACACACGTCAAGATAATATCAGTAACTGAGAAATGGTATTAACTACACCCAAATATATTGTCACTATTATTGGTTTGTTACTGGGTCCACCAATACCCGTGAACCATGCTCCACCCAACTCAACATACACCCATAATAAGGGAGATAAAATGTTCCTCTAGGTATCCCCTAGACTCATGGTCTCAGTGTGCGACCCTGTATCACTCAGCTGGCCTCACTTACCCCCAGTACATCCATGAAACGGAAGGGAGTGAGCAAATCAGGCCTTGTACAGTTGAGAGAAGCTTTAGCTTCCCGTTAGCAAGAGGGTTTCACTAAGCTGCTCGAGACATGTGGTGTTGTGAGCCGAGACAGAGGAGAGCTGCTGACCCCAACGATCGTCCCGTCGTCAGCTGGGCACCCAGACGGCTAGATTCCCTCAAGAGATCCTTTGATACCCCGCTAAACAGTGACAGGCCTACACTGATCGGTCCAATGGCGACAATCGCCACCCTCAATCATCAACGGCAGTCTCAAACGGCAGTCAATCTCACGCAGTCAAACTCCGGTCAACTCCGGTCAAGTGGGTTCTGGCGGAAACCCTGAAATGAACTCACTGTTAGCTCTAGTTTACTTTACCACTGCCCTATCTAACCCTGTCTGAGATCGAATGAGACTTACTTGTTATACTGCAATAGTGCAACACAGGTGACTAGGCCACGTGACTATTTCTGTGACGGACGCGCAGGGACGTCTTGTTTGTCTGAATGCTCCCCGTGACTGAGAGAGAGCCCGCCTCGTGTCCTCTCAAGGCGTTAGCTTAGGCCTACGTGACATATTTTCCGCCTAACTAATAACTCCTTGGGACACCCGTAACATTATTCAGACTGATAAACGATCTATAATAATTTCAAATTCAATAATAGTCCCTTAACTTCATGAATCGCATCATTATTAATTCGGCAAATTACATTTAATATCACTTAGGCCTAGTTCCATAACCTCTCGCTATGGGCGGGGAGCGCTCTCTTCCCTCAGACGACCTTGAACGCTCAGTATCGCTAATGGCGGGGCATTTGAAATTTCTGAATATTACATATATATATATATATATATATATATATATATATATATATATATATATATATATATATATATATATATATATATATATATATATATATATATATATATATATATATATATATATATATATATATATATATATACATATATATATACATCCTTGACCACCGAAGGCTCAAGACGTACCTGGCGCTCCTCTCGGAGCAGCCAGGTCAACTGTTGAGTTGGCCCATACCAACCCCCTCCCCAGAACCCTCCTCCCCACAGGAATATCAACAAGTTCTAGCCGGAAGTTGCAATTTCATTTGGGAGGGGAACGGAACCAGTGTTAAACAGAGGTGAACAGTGGTGAACAGTGCTTAAGTCACTGAGAGCAACTCAACAGTGACAGTCGTACCCAAGTTAACCTTCACACAGTGAGGTCCCAGGTACCCAGTGATAACGGCCCCCGCGAGACCCAACAACAACCACCGATGTGTTAATCCGTCTACGATAGGAAGGCCTGGGACCAAACCTCACTCATATAACACCATCTGTGAGAGAATTACTACACCACATGCCCCTCATAACACCATCTGTGAGGGAGTTACTACACCACGTGAGGCCCCTCATAACACCATCTGTGAGGTAATTACTACACCACGTGAGGTCCCTCATAACACCATCTGTGAGGTAATTGCTACACCACGTGAGTTCCCTCATAACACCATCTGTGAGGGAATTACTACACCACGTGAGGCCCCTCATAACACCATCTGCGAGAGAATTACTACACCACGCCAGGTCCCTCATAACAAAATCTGAGGGAACTACTACACCACGTGAGTTCCTCCTAACACCATCTGGGAGGGAGTTACTACACTACGAGTTTGCTGTTCAATACCTACTTTAATCTGTATGTTCACTGTATGTTCCTTTACCTTTCTCTAATGAAGGCTTTTGTTAAACCACCAATGTATGTAATAAGTCATTTGTGTCCAATGTATATTTTCAGCCTTCGGGCTGCAGAGGCTTTTCAATAAACCTTTAATTATTATTATTATTATTATTATTATTATTATTATTATTATTATTATTATTATTATTATATATATATACATATATATATATATATGCTGATAACCACAAGGAAAGAAGAAAACACGAAGTTCCCAAGCGCTTTCGTGTAATTCACATCTTCAGGGGTGAGTACACACTCACACATGATACATGATTATATATACATCACCTTGCACCTACAGTGATTTACTTGCATATATATATATATATATATATATATATATATATATATATATATATATATATATATATATATATATATATATATATATATATATATATATATATATATATATATATATATATATATATATATATATATATATATATATATATATATATATATATATGTTACGCCGGCTCTTAATTTACTTAAATATCCAGGTTCTAGGCGTAACCAAACAAAAATAGGGAAGTAAATTAAATGGGAATAAAAATAAGTAAAATAAACCTTGAAGAATTTAATTAATTAAATATTAACACAATATAGAGCCTCGTAGGCTGTCACAATAAATTGATTCACTATCGAAACCTTTAAGACAAGTGATACTAAACATCGAAAAATCAAAAGAATAAAAATAAAGCATTGGATTACATTAACACTGCATAAACATATAAAAACTAACACTGAAATTAACTAACGTGAAACAACACTGAATTACTTAAATGTAACTAAGCAAATACTGATGGACATAAATAGAGACATAAATAGGTACTCACATAGATATACCACATTGGTGGCGACAGGAACAACACAAAAAAATTAAGTATAAGTAACAGGTGACGAGTGTCACTCAAAGGATGTGAACTGTATGACAAGAGGACTGAACTGTCTTCCGTCAGTTGGTGGACTACTATATTTATGGCCTTTTCCAGCATGTGCGACCCGCCTGTGGGTCGTTTAACGATGCAGATGGTCGTTAGAGAACAAAGAATGCGTGTTGCAATACTAAATGAAGAAATAGATGGGCTTGAACAAATAATAACAGGTAAAACCTTAACAGCACAGGGTAAGGTAACTAGATTATATAATAGTACATATAACACATCATTACAGGAATAATATGGAGCAACCTGGAAGCATGATATATATAAAAAAAAGAAAAATACGACACGGTCGTAACAATATATATATATATATATATATATATATATATATATATATATATATATATATATATATATATATATATATATATATATATATATATATATATATATATATATATATATATATATATGTTTTGTGTTAAAGTAAAGAAACAATTAAGACCCTGCAATTGTGTGTAAATGAGGCAGAAATTCAAATGAGCCACCTTGGCCCTGGTCACATTTTTTGAGCTGCCATATGGCAGCAGGGTCTACCATTAGACAATACATTAAGCTTCAAATATCTTCCCAGGCGGTAGTACCTCCCTGTTTCTTAGCTCTCTGGTACCTACTACCTTGTATCAAAATAATTTCTTATGATTTTTGTCACAGCGAAAGAGGATATTCAGGAAAATACAAAAAATAATAATATAGTATATTTCCAAACGTGATGTCAGACACAGGTGAAACAGTCGTATGTTTTCAGGGAATGTTTTCAAGACCTGTGGTTCTGTGTCAGTACAAAACAACACAGAGAGTTAAATGTAAATTACTCTACATATTACGTAAGTTTCCTACGTTCAAAAATTAGGTCTTCATTTATCATAGTTTATTTCCCACCATAGCCAACGCCGCTGCCACCACCGCGTCCACCACCACCACCACCGCGTCCACCACCACCACCACCGCGTCCACCACCATAGCCGCCGCCACCACCCCGTCCACCGCCGCCAAAGCCGCCACTGCCTCCACCACCCCCACTATAGCTGCTGCCACCGCCGCCACCACCTCCACGTCCACCGCCGCCAAAGCCGCCGCCACCCCCACGCCCACCACCGCCATAGCCACGACCGCCGCCACCGCCGCCGAAGCCGCCGCCTCCACCTCCACCACCACCACCTCCACCATAACTGCGGCCACCACCTCCACCTGGCAAGGCGAAGCAGGTCACCGCCATGAGGACGACGCCCAAAAACACAAGCACCAACTTCTGAAATGTTCCAAAATTAAATTACATATTAATTGACTGTACCAGGAATTGATTTGTATATGGTCACCAAAACATGAGTTCCTTATTAGTTAGTTTACTACTCCAGTAAGTTAGCTAATAATCATTATCATGTGTGGATTATACATTTCGAACTTCTACACCAGTCCAGCTGTGATCTTTTTCAAGTTATGGAGTTGGTCATATAAACAAATATACCAAATGCCAAAGGTAACGAAAACAGTTTACTTGAGAGAATAATATTCACAATTAACCCAAAAACAATTTGTAATAAATTTTGCTATCCAAGAAACTCATGAAGCGTACGTTAGAGATTTAGTTATAGTGAAGTGACTTTTGTTTTATATTTAGCTCAAGATATCGAAAATAGGTTATTTATAGTAGTAGTAGTAGTAGTAGTAGTGTGTGTGTTACATTAGAAGGTTTACGCATGTAATATATTATTCTTGTTGTCAGTCATTCCTTAGATCATTAATTATATATAGTAAAGCATTGAAAAGAACAAGTACCGCCTACACCGACATACAAACTGACACAACGTTCACAATTCCTCCTCATTCCCTACATACAACTATTCTTTCCATTGTTTCTAATTTCCTGTCAAAGACCGAACATAAGTTTTGATGAGCAGGGAGAACTTTGGTGTTGTTAGGTTAAAAATTAAAATAATTTACTTTTGTAATTTTGAATAACTTTTGACTTCCGTCGTAGTAACACAGTGACGTTGGGTGTACTAACACAAGTAAACTACATTATGGTGTGTTCGAAATATATATTATATTGATAATGGGAATCTACAGCAAAGTCACTAAACATATTAATTGTCACTTTAAGGTAAAACTGACAATGCCTTAGAGCCGGTAAACAGTACTGTTTCGTGAATAGTGTATCTAAGCATAACAATACTATTTAGTTAAGGTAGAGGAGTCTTGACACGGGTATCATTAGCCGGGTAACAGGAGGCGTCGGTTATACCCGTAGTTGATAGAGGCCATGCTAAGTCTTACCATATTGATGTTGTCAGGATCAAGTTCTGTCACGAACTGTATGAAGAGATGTGTGGGTGAGAGCTTATATACCACACTGTCAACGTCCCTCTCCCGGTTGTCATCACTCTCGTGTTTTTGTCTTTGTGTAACATCATCGTCATTTCATCATATTCTTGTTCTATAAAATTCCGTTCCGTTTGATATCACAGCAGATGATAAGGAATTATTCAAGCTCATATGTTTGGATATAAATTTTTAACATACTGGTCCGGCAGGGTCGATTATAGATGTTGCAGCGTCTTTTCGGCGCTAGCGCTTGTCTGCCTTGTTATGCAGTCGGTCTAACTTGAAAGTATTGACACCATATGTGGTGATCTTCCAAGCGTTACGAAATGTAGTAATCGTCTCCCAGGTGAGGGTGTTGATTTGGCACTTTTTTAGGATTGTTTTAACTATCCTTAAACCTTTTAAGTTGCTCTCCAGCGTTACGTTTACTATTCGTTAGGTGACAGTACAGTTGCTGCTTTGGCAGTGTACTGTCGTCCATGCGGGTAACATGGCCAGTCCAGGGAAGCTGCTCATGGATAATGGTAACCTCGATGCTCCTAGAGTTGGTGTCAGCGAGAATACTGGCATTTGTTCTCTTGTCTTCCCAGAGAACTTGAAGGATGGAACGTAGACTACGTTGGTGAAAGTTTCCGAAAGCCTTCAGGTGCCCTCTGTATGTGACCAATGTCTCGCTGCCTTATAGCATGGTGGGAGGGACCACTGCTTGATATACGTTTAACTTTGTAGATAATTTCAGCTCCCTACAATTGAAGACACGGTTTTGAAGTCTGCCAAAGGCTTGAGATGCGCATCTTATCCGATATTGAATCTCTCCATCGATGTCCACGGTGGTGGACAGGTGGGAGTCGAGATACCGAAAGTGGGTAACATTAGACAGGGTAGTACCGTTAAGCTGGATGGATGGTGGAGGTGTGGTTGAACCAAGGGCAGGTTGAAAGAGAATCTGAATCTTATGTACATTTACCTTAAGGCCGAAGTGTGCATACGCGTCTGGGTAGGTGTTCAGGATCTCGTGTATATCGTTTTCAGTGTGAGCTACAAGGGTGAGGTCATCTGCATACTGAAGCTCATTAACGGAAGTTGCCGACACCTTTGTTCTTGCTTGGAGTCGTTTTCTGTTGAAAAGACCTTTCATTCGGTACTGAATGTCCACCCCAATGCGCTGGCACGAGTAAGGCAGCCAAGAAAATGGAAAAGAGAATTGGTGCCAGTAGACACCCTTGTTTAACCCCCGTTTGGAGAGGGAAGAAATCAGACTGGGTCCCATTGTGCAGGACAATGCCTGTCATACCATCTTGGAGTTGCCTCACAATAGCGATGAATTTTGGGTGGGCAGCCTTAACAGCTGAGAGTTCACCGGAGGGGTTCCCTGTTGACCGAATCCAAAGCCTTGGTTACGCCGATGAAAGCCATACAGTTCACGACGCTGATCTCTGCAATTTTCCTGTATCTGACGGGCAACAAAGATCATGACAGTGGTGCCATGTGATGGTGTGAAACCACATTGAGTTTTGGGAGGAAGTTTTCCGCCTCAGGAAGAAGTCTGCTAAGGGGTACTCTGGAGATAATCTTGCTTGCTACGAACAGCAGCGAGATCCCGCGATAGTTGTCCACAGACTGACCAGTCTTCCTTCTTCTTATAAATATTGACGATGGAGGCGTCTTTAAAAGCTTTGGAGATTTCCTCCTATTCCCAGAGAGTGGATGTAGCTGGTAAGCAGAGGTCCTCCTGCTTTATACACCTCGGCTGGGATTCCATTAAGCCCTGAGTCTTTGTTAGTTTTCATCTTTTTGATGGTAGTAGCTACCTCATCCAGGGATGGAGGATAGCTGAGGTGGGTCAGCTCTGGATGCTGAAGGACCTGCTGGGTAGTCAGGACATTCACATCGGTATTTCGGTTGAACAGTGAATGATATTGCTCTTTCCAACGCTGAAGGAGCCATTCATCGTCTTTAATTATGGAGTTAGTCGAATGAGCAGAGAGGGGGTTGCACCGCGAGTTATTGGCCCATAAAATGTTTTAGTGGAATTGTAAAATTCGCACATCTTGTGCTGATCTACACATTTTGGTGTTTCACATGCTTTATTTTTAAACCAGTCGTTTGTTAGATTGAGAAGTTGGCGCTGGGCCGCCGCTTTCTTCTTGCGGAAGGTTTCAGCGTTGGTCCGAGACTGGGTTGTTCTGCCAGTCAGTTAAAGCAGCACGTTCATTACCGACGATTACATTGATTGCTGGGTCATTTTTATCAAACTAGTCCTGGTGTATTCTTTCGATCTGGCCGAGAGTCTCTGCAGGTTTTTGTCATGATAGTGTCGAGAATATCCCATTCGGGACTGGGATTTGGGTTGTTTGTTGCCGGGTTGTTTATCAGCCCATTTTCGACCTGCTCTCTGAAAGCATGTGCTACCGCTGGATCCTCCAGACGCTTATGTTAAAACCTCTTCTGGAGGCTTGCTGCCTTCACCGTTTTGGGGCGCCTTGAAGTGAGAGCTTGGCTCTTACGAGCTGATGATCAGTGTCGCAGTGGTTTCAGCCACGCATGGAACGGGTGATGAGAACATCTCTGCGATCTTTTTGTCTGACAATGATGTAGTCAATGAGATGCCAGTGTTTGGATCGTGGGTGTTGCCACGAACCCGTGAACTGGTCGGTCTGCCTGAACAAGGTATTGGTGATAGCGAGGTTGTGTGCAGCACACATTCGGAGGAGGAGTAGGTCGTTGGGATTATACTTGCCTAGTCCATTCCTCCCCAGGGTTCCCTGCGAAATGTCAGCATCTCTTCCAATTCTGGCATTGAAGTCACCAAGGAGCACAACCTTATTTTCTCTGGGGATAGAGGTTTGCACTCTGTCGAGGTCGGCGTAAGAGGCCTCCTTGATGTCATCCTCTGCATCCAGTGTTGCCCCAACACTGGATGCAGTGTGCAGCTTATAATGAAGAAAATTTAGGATCATTACTAGAGAAAAGAATTAGTGATGATCGTGAAAACCACTGGTTGAATCTCCCTGCACCATTTGTTTTTAATCATTTAATTATCTTTCACCAGTTCATAATTCTAATGTTCAAATATCAATAGTCCCCGGCAAGAAGACGAAGAGTTTTGACACCAACATTTGTCTGATATATCCCTGTAATAAACACTCTTTAAATACATAATATATTTGTTCCATTCCTCGGTAAAAGCTATTGTATTCTAAGACCGTCAGTGCATTAGAATATTTGCTGATGAAGCTAAGTTATCTGCATAAATGTGGGTCTGCCTGTTTCGTTGTTATCTGGCATTTCCAAAACGGAGACACATTATAAATAATTCACTAGAAAGCTCTTGCAATCGGAAAGGTCTTAGGGACAAAGTAAATAGGATAAAAGTTGAGAGAGTCGTGGCGGCGTAGAAGAAGAATGAAGAGAAGAGGTATAGACGGGAGTACAAGTACAGTACCTGCTAATTAATGATGCTAATTTTTCTCCATTTTCTCTACAGATAACAACACTAATAACTACACTACTCTCTTAAATACGTATTATTCTTCACCACGCATGTATGAATAGATATAAATTCATTTATCTTCTTAGCATCGTTGGCTATGATATATCTCTCATACCTAAAGCTTCATTACACGTGAAGGAGTGACTTGATTCAACCTTCACCTGGCATGGTAAAGCCAACTACATAAATGCTGTTTCTCTCCGCAGCAGGCTTACCCTTCCAGAAGAAGATATAGCCACACCCCCGTTCCGTGAGTTGACCCTCGTCTGGGAGCCGGGACTCACTAATGGCTGTCATGTCTATGTTATACACACACACACACACACACACACACACACACACATCTGTCATGATAATCAAATAAATAAGTTTATCAGTTATCACTAGTTATGTTGTTGATGGATTGGAAATGTGTATGACAAGCAGAGAAAAAGACTTAAAGGTATATGTTTATTATCTTGTTATCTAATTAGTGTGTTTGTTTATAACTGTTATGTCATGTATTTCTCAATGTTATTTTTAATATTATTATTATTATTATTATTATTATTATTATTATTATTATTATTATTATTATTATTATTATTATTATTATTATTATTATTATTATTATTATTATTATTATTATTATTATTATTATTATTATTATTATTATTATTATTATTATTATTATTATTTTCATTGTTATTACTCAAAACTCACTTCTTAAGGAACTCATTTCTAACACAATAGATTATTTTTATTCGACCACATCTGAATAGAAACTAGTATTTATCATGTTTTCAATCATCTATACTGTCGTATTGGTTAAGTAAACGTCTGACATATCATTCTTCACATATTCCTTTTTATATAAGTCATGAAGCAATGCCAAATCAGCAGCTGTCATGTTATGCCAGGTGAAGGTTGAATCAAGTCACTCCTTCACGTGTAATGAAGCTTTAGGTATGAGAGAAATATCATAGCCAACGATGCTAAGAAGATAAATGAATTTATATCTATTCATACATGCGTGGTGAAGAATAATACGTATTTAAGAGAGTAGTGTAGTTATTAGTGTTGTTATCTGTAGAGAAAATGGAGAAAAATTAGCATCATTAATTAGCAGGTACTGTACTTGTACTCCCGTCTATACCTCTTCTCTTCATTCTTCTTCTACGCCGCCACGACTCTCTCAACTTTTATCCTATTTACTTTGTCCCTAAGTCCTTTCCGATTGCAAGAGCTTTCTAGTGAATTATTTATAATGTGTCTCCGTTTTGGAAATGCCAGATAACAACGAAACAGGCAGACCCACATTTATACAGATAACTTAGCTTCATCAGCATATATTCTAATGCACTGACGGTCTTAGAATACAATAGCTTTTACCGAGGAAAAGGAAACAAATATATTATGTATTTAAAGAGTGTTTATTACAGGGATATATCAGACAAATGTTGGTGTCAAAACTCTTCGTCTTCTTGCCGGGGACTATTGATATTTGAACATTATAATTATGAACTGGTGAAAGATAATTAAATGATAAAAACAAATGGTGCAGGGAGATTCAACCAGTGGTTTTCACGATCATCACTAATTCTTTTCTCTAGTAATGATCCTAAATTTTCTTCATTATAAGCTGCACACTGCATCCAGTGTTGGGGCAACACTGGATGCAGAGGATGACATCAAGGAGGCCTCTTACGCCGACCTCGACAGAGTGCAAACCTCTATCCCCAGAGAAAATAAGGTTGTGCTCCTTGGTGACTTCAATGCCAGAATTGGAAGAGATGCTGACATTTCGCAGGGAACCCTGGGGAGGAATGGACTAGGCAAGTATAATCCCAACGACCTACTCCTCCTCCGAATGTGTGCTGCACACAACCTCGCTATCACCAATACCTTGTTCAGGCAGACCGACCAGTTCACGGGTTCGTGGCAACACCCACGATCCAAACACTGGCATCTCATTGACTACATCATTGTCAGACAAAAAGATCGCAGAGATGTTCTCATCACCCGTTCCATGCGTGGCTGAAACCACTGCGACACTGATCATCAGCTCGTAAGAGCCAAGCTCTCACTTCAAGGCGCCCCAAAACGGTGAAGGCAGCAAGCCTCCAGAAGAGGTTTTAACATAAGCGTCTGGAGGATCCAGCGGTAGCACATGCTTTCAGAGAGCAGGTCGAAAATGGGCTGATAAACAACCCGGCAACAAACAACCCAAATCCCAGTCCCGAATGGGATATTCTCGACACTATCATGACAAAAACCTGCAGAGACTCTCGGCCAGATCGAAAGAATACACCAGGACCAGTTTGATAAAAATGACCCAGCAATCAATGTAATCGTCGGTAATGAACGTGCTGCTTTAACTGACTGGCAGAACAACCCAGTCTCGAACCAACGCTGAAACCTTCCGCAAGAAGAAAGCGGCGGCCCAGCGCCAACTTCTCAATCTAACAAACGACTGGTTTAAAAATAAAGCATGTGAAACACCAAAATGTGTAGATCAGCACAAGATGTGCGAATTTTACAATTCCACTAAAACATTTTATGGGCCAATAACTCGCGGTGCAACCCCCTCTCTGCTCATTCGACTAACTCCATAATTAAAGACGATGAATGGCTCCTACAGCGTTGGAAAGAGCAATATCATTCACTGTTCAACCGAAATACCGATGTGAATGTCCTGACTACCCAGCAGGTCCTTCAGCATCCAGAGCTGACCCACCTCAGCTATCCTCCATCCCTGGATGAGGTAACTACTACCATCAAAAAGATGAAAAATAACAAAGACTCAGGGCTTAATGGAATCCCAGCCGAGTTGTATAAAGCAGGAGGACCTCTGCTTACCAGCTACATCCACTCTCTGGGAATAGGAGGAAATCTCCAAAGCTGTTAAAGACGCCTCCATCGTCAATATTTATAAGAAGAAGGAAGACTGGTCAGTCTGTGGACAACTATCGCGGGATCTCGCTGCTGCTCGCAGCAAGGAAGATTATCTCCAGAGTACTCCTTAGCAGACTTCTTCCTGAGGCGGAAAACTTCCTCCCAAAAGTCAATGTGGTTTCACACCATCACATGGCACCACTGTCATGATCTTTGTTGCCCGTCAGATACAGGAAAATTGCAGAGATCAGCGTCGTGAACTGTATGGCTTTCATCGGCCTAACCAAGGCTTTGGATTCGGTCAACAGGGAACCCCTCCGGTGAACTCTCAGCTGTTAAGGCTGCCCACCCAAAATTCATCGCTATTGTGAGGCAACTCCAAGATGGTATGACAGGCATTGTCCTGCACAATGGGACCCAGTCTGATTTCTTCCCTCTCCAAACGGGGGTTAAACAAGGGTGTCTACTGGCACCAATTCTCTTTTCCATTTTCTTGGCTGCCTTACTCGTGCCAGCGCATTGGGGTGGACATTCAGTACCGAATGAAAGGTCTTTTCAACAGAAAACGACTCCAAGCAAGAACAAAGGTGTCGGCAACTTCCGTTAATGAGCTTCAGTATGCAGATGACCTCACCCTTGTAGCTCACACTGAAAACGATATACACGAGATCCTGAACACCTACCCAGACGCGTATGCACACTTCGGCCTTAAGGTAAATGTACATAAGATTCAGATTCTCTTTCAACCTGCCCTTGGTTCAACCACACCTCCACCATCCATCCAGCTTAACGGTACTACCCTGTCTAATGTTACCCACTTTCGGTATCTCGACTCCCACCTGTCCACCACCGCGGACATCGATGGAGAGATTCAATATCGGATAAGATGCGCATCTCAAGCCTTTGGCAGACTTCAAAACCGTGTCTTCAATTGTAGGGAGCTGAAATTATCTACAAAGTTAAACGTATATCAAGCAGTGGTCCCTCCCACCATGCTATAAGGCAGCGAGACATTGGTCACATACAGAGGGCACCTGAAGGCTTTCGGAAACTTTCACTAACGTAGTCTACGTTCCATCCTTCAAGTTCTCTGGGAAGACAAGAGAACAAATGCCAGTATTCTCGCTGACACCAACTCTAGGAGCATCGAGGTTACCATTATCCATGAGCAGCTTCCCTGGACTGGCCATGTTACCCGCATGGACGACAGTACACTGCCAAAGCAGCAACTGTACTGTCACCTAACGAATAGTAAACGTAACGCTGGAGAGCAACTTAAAAGGTTTAAGGATAGTTAAAACAATCCTAAAAAAGTGCCAAATCAACACCCTCACCTGGGAGACGATTACTACATTTCGTAACGCTTGGAAGATCACCACATATGGTGTCAATACTTTCAAGTTAGACCGACTGCATAACAAGGCAGACAAGCGCTAGCGCCGAAAAGACGCTGCAACATCTATAATCGACCCTGCCGGACCAGTATGTTAAAAATTTATATCCAAACATATGAGCTTGAATAATTCCTTATCATCTGCTGTGATATCAAACGGGACGGAATTTTATAGAACAAGAATATGATGAAATGACGATGATGTTACACAAAGACAAAAACACGAGAGTGATGACAACCGGGAGAGGGACGTTGACAGTGTGGTATATAAGCTCTCACCCACACATCTCTTCATACAGTTCGTGACAGAACTTGATCCTGACAACATCAATATGGTAAGACTTAGCATGGCCTCTATCAACTACGGGTATAACCGACGCCTCCTGTTACCCGGCTAATGATACCCGTGTCAAGACTCCTCTACCTTAACTAAATAGTATTGTTATGCTTAGATACACTATTCACGAAACATAGTACTGTTTACCGGCTCTAAGGCATTGTCAGTTTTACCTTAAATTGACAATTAATATGTTTAGTGACTTTGCTGTAGATTCCCATTATCAATATAATATATATTTCGAACACACCATAATGTAGTTTACTTGTGTTAGTACACCCAACGTCACTGTGTTACTACGACGGAAGTCAAAAGTTATTCAAAATTACAAAAGTAAATTATTTTAATTTTTAACCTAACAACACCAAAGTTCTCCCTGCTCATCAAAACTTATGTTCGGTCTTTGACAGGAAATTAGAAACAATGGAAAGAATAGTTGTATGTAGGGAATCAGGAGGAATTGTGAACGTTGTGTCAGTTTGTATGTCGGTGTAGGCGGTACTTGTTCTTTTCAATGCTTTACTATATATAATTAATGATCTAAGGAATGACTGACAACAAGAATAATATATTACATGCGTAAACCTTCTAATGTAACACACACACTACTACTACTACTACTACTACTATAAATAACCTATTTTCGATATCTTGAGCTAAATATAAAACAAAAGTCACTTCACTATAACTAAATCTCTAACGTACGCTTCATGAGTTTCTTGGATAGCAAAATTTATTACAAATTGTTTTTGGGTTAATTGTGAATATTATTCTCTCAAGTAAAATGTTTTCGTTACCTTTGGCATTTGGTATATTTGTTTATATGACCAACTTCATAACTTGAAAAAGATCACAGCTGGACTGGTGTAGAAGTTCGAAATGTATAATCCACACATGATAATGATTATTAGCTAACTTACTGGAGTAGTAAACTAACTAATAAGGAACTCATGTTTTGGTGACCATATACAAATCAATTCCTGGTACAGTCAATTAATATGTAATTTAATTTTGGAACATTTCAGAAGTTGGTGCTTGTGTTCTTGGGCGTCGTCCTCATGGCGGTGACCTGCTTCGCCTTGCCAGGTGGAGGTGGTGGCCGCAGTTATGGTGGAGGTGGTGGTGGTGGAGGTGGAGGCGGCGGCTTCGGCGGCGGTGGCGGCGGTCGTGGCTATGGCGGTGGTGGGCGTGGGGGTGGCGGCGGCTTTGGCGGAGTTGGACGTGGAGGTGGTGGCGGCGGTGGCAGCAGCTATAGTGGGGGTGGTGGAGGCAGTGGCAGCTTTGGCGGCGGTGGACGGGGTGGTGGCGGCGGCTATGGTGGTGGACGCGGTGGTGGTGGTGGTGGACGTGGTGGTGGTGGTGGTGGTGGCGGCGGTGGCAGCAGCTATAGTGGGGGTGGTGGAGGCAGTGGCAGCTTTGGCGGCGGTGGACGGGGTGGTGGCGGCGGCTATGGTGGTGGACGCGGTGGTGGTGGTGGTGGACGTGGTGGTGGCAGCGGCGGTGGCTATGGTGGGAAATAAACTATGATAAATGAAGACCTAATTTTTGAACGTAGGAAACTTACGTAATATGTAGAGTAATTTACATTTAACTCTCTGTGTTGTTTTGTACTGACACAGAACCACAGGTCTTGAAAACATTCCCTGAAAACATACGACGGTTCCACTTGTGTCTGACATCATGTTTGGAAATATACTATATTATTATTTTTTGTATTTTCCTCAATATCCTCTTTCGCTGTGACTAATATCATAAGAAATTATTTTGATACAAGGTAGTAGGTACCAGAGAGCTAAGAAACAGGGAGGTACTACCGCCTGGGAAGATATTTGAAGCTTAATGTATTGTCTAATGGTACACCCTGCTGCCATATGGCAGCTCAAAAAATGTGACCAGGGCCAAGGTGGCTCATTTGAATTTCTGCCTCATTTACACACAATTGCAGGGTCTTAATTGTTTCTTTACTTTAACACAAAACATATATATATATATATATATATATATATATATATATATATATATATATATATATATATATATATATATATATATATATATATATTGTTACGACCGTGTCGTATTTTTCTTTTTTTTATATATAACATGCTTCCAGGTTGCTCCATATTATTCCTGTAATGATGTGTTATATGTACTATTATATAATCTGGTTACCTTACCCTGTGCTGTTAAGGTTTTACCTGTTATTATTTGTTCAAGCCCATCTATTTCTTCATTTAGTATTGCAACACGCATTCTTTGTTCTCTAACGACCATCTGTATCGTTAAACGACCCACAGGCGGGTCGCACAGGCTGGAAAAGGCCATATATATAGTAGTCCACCAACTGACGGAAGGCAGTTCAGTCCTCTTGTCATACAGTTCACATCCTTTGAGTGACACTCGTCACCTGTTACTTATACTTAATTTTTTTGTGTTGTTCCTGTCGCCACCAATGTGGTATATCTATGTGAGTACCTATTTATGTCTCTATTTATGTCCATCAGTATTTGCTTAGTTACATTTAAGTAATTCAGTGTTGTTTCACGTTAGTTAATTTCAGTGTTAGTTTTTATATGTTTATGCAGTGTTAACGTAATCCAATGCTTTATTTTTATTCTTTTGATGTTTCGATGTTTAGTATCATTTGTGTCTTAAAGGTTTCGATAGTGAATCAATTTATTGTGACAGCCTACGAGGCTCTTTATTGTGTTAATATTTAATTAATTAAATTCTTAAAGGTTTACTTTATTTATTTTTATTCCCTTTTAATTTACTTCACTATTTTTGTTTGGTTACGCCTAGAACCTGGATATTTAAGTAAATTAAGAGCCGGCGTATATATATGTATATATATATATATATATATATATATATATATATATATATATATATATATATATATATATATATATATATATATATATATATATATATATATATATATATATATATATATATATATATATGTATATATATATAATAATAATAATAATAATAATAATAATAATAATAATAATAATTAACGGTTTATTGAAAAGCCTCTGCAGCCCGAAGGCTGAAAATATACATTGGACACAAATGACTTATTACATACATTGGTGGTTTAACAAAAGCCTTCATTAGAGAAAGGTAAAGGAACATACAGTGAACATACAGATTAATGTAGGTATTGAACAGCAAACTCGTAGTGTAGTAACTCCCTCCCAGATGGTGTTAGGAGGAACTCACGTGGTGTAGTAGTTCCCTCAGATTTTGTTATGAGGGACCTGGCGTGGTGTAGTAATTCTCTCGCAGATGGTGTTATGAGGGGCCTCACGTGGTGTAGTAATTCCCTCACAGATGGTGTTATGAGGGAACTCACGTGGTGTAGCAATTACCTCACAGATGGTGTTATGAGGGACCTCACGTGGTGTAGTAATTACCTCACAGATGGTGTTATGAGGGGCCTCACGTGGTGTAGTAACTCCCTCACAGATGGTGTTATGAGGGGCATGTGGTGTAGTAATTCTCTCACAGATGGTGTTATATGAGTGAGGTTTGGTCCCAGGCCTTCCTATCGTAGACGGATTAACACATCGGTGGTTGTTGTTGGGTCTCGCGGGGGCCGTTATCACTGGGTACCTGGGACCTCACTGTGTGAAGGTTAACTTGGGTACGACTGTCACTGTTGAGTTGCTCTCACTGACTTAAGCACTGTTCACCACTGTTCACCTCTGTTTAACACTGGTTCCGTTCCCCTCCCAAATGAAATTGCAACTTCCGGCTAGAACTTGTTGATATTCCTGTGGGGAGGAGGGTTCAGGGGAGGGGGTTGGTATGGGCCAACTCAACAGTTGACCTGGCTGCTCCGAGAGGAGCGCCAGGTACGTCTTGAGCCTTCGGTGGTCAAGGATGTATATATATATGTATATATATATATATATATATATATATATATATATATATATATATATATATATATATATATATATATATATATATATATATATATATATATATATATATATATATATATATATATAATTATATGTAATATTCAGAAATTTCAAATGCCCAGCCATTAGCGAAACTGAGCGTTCAAGGTCGTCTGAGGGAAGAGAGCGCTCCCCGCACATAGCGAGAGGTTGTGGAACTAGGCCTATATGATATTAAATGTAATTTGCCGAATTAATAATGATGCGATTCATGAAGTTAAGGGACTATTATTGAATTTGAAATTATTATAGATTGTTTATCAGTCTGAATAATGTTACGGGTGTCCCAAGGAATTATTAGTTAGGCGGAAAATATGTCACGTAGGCCTAAGCTAACGCCTTGAGAGGACACGAGGCGGGCTCTCTCTCAGTCACGGGGAGCACTCAGACAAACAAGACGTCCCTGCGCGTCCGTCACAGAAATAGTCACGTGGCCTAGTCACCTGTGTTGCACTATTGCAGTATAACAAGTAAGTCTCATTCGATCTCAGACAGGGTTAGATAGGGCAGTGGTAAAGTAAACTAGAGCTAACAGTGAGTTCATTTCAGGGTTTCCGCCAGAACCCACTTGACCGGAGTTGACCGGAGTTTGACTGCGTGAGATTGACTGCCGTTTGAGACTGCCGTTGATGATTGAGGGTGGCGATTGTCGCCATTGGACCGATCAGTGTAGGCCTGTCACTGTTTAGCGGGGTATCAAAGGATCTCTTGAGGGAATCTAGCCGTCTGGGTGCCCAGCTGACGACGGGACGATCGTTGGGGTCAGCAGTTCTCCTCTGTCTCGGCTCACAACACCACATGTCTCGAGCAGCTTAGTGAAACCCTCTTGCTAACGGGAAGCTAAAGCTTCTCTCAACTGTACAAGGCCTGATTTGCTCACTCCCTTCCGTTTCATGGATGTACTGGGGGTAAGTGAGGCCAGCTGAGTGATACAGGGTCGCACACTGAGACCATGAGTCTAGGGGATACCTAGAGGAACATTTTATCTCCCTTATTATGGGTGTATGTTGAGTTGGGTGGAGCATGGTTCACGGGTATTGGTGGACCCAGTAACAAACCAATAATAGTGACAATATATTTGGGTGTAGTTAATACCATTTCTCAGTTACTGATATTATCTTGACGTGTGTAGTTTAATATTTCTTAAACAATTTTGATAGTATTGTTTTTTGAATGTTTGTGTCACTAAGTGGAACCAGAGTGATACTGTGATATGATTCTTTTAATGCATCTAATTTTTCTTCATAATTCCGATCTCAGGTATAACCTTTGTTCCCCAGAGTAGTGGTTAAGTTAGGTTAGGAAGTGTGCATCTGTTGGGGTGATATAATTTTGTTGAGTGCCCTTAAGGCCTATTCATTGTAGAGTATTTAATTTATTTTTTAATACCATTTCCTCAGTGACTGATATTATTTTGTTGAAAGCCCCTAAGGCCTATTCATTGTAGAGTATTTAATTTCTTATTTTTTATTACCATTTCTTCAGTGACTGATATTTTGTTGTTGAAAGCCCTTAAGGCCTATTCATTGTAGAGTATTTAATTTCTTATTTTTTATTACCATTTCCTCAGTGACTGATATTATTTTGTTGAAAGCCCTTAAGGCCTATTCATTGTAGAGTATTTAATTTCTTATTTTTTAACACCATTTCCTAAGTGACTGATATTATTTGGTGAAAGCCCTTAAGGCCTGTTCATGTGTGCAAGCAACATTTCTTAATACTTAAAATTTATTGTTGCCTGAGTTTCTAATAATTTCTATATCCTGTATAACTTTTATTCCCCAGAGTAGTGTTTTAAGTTCAAGTTAAGAGGTGCGCATATTGGTGTACCATTATTTGATTGTGTTTGTAGTGTTGGAGGGAATATAAGTGTCTAAATTTTACAGTGTGTCTCATTCATCCCAGTCACAGACGCTATCCTTCCACGGGTCACGGACAATTCATTTTGTTTAGTCTTTGTCTTGAGCGGACTTCTTAGTCCAAAGTCGCTCCGAGCGTCGAGGTGCACTGTGGGGCGGATCCTCGTGAGGTGTAGGAGACTCGTCCTCGGTCAGGGGGCCAGCAGCAGGGGGTGGGACTGGCCGGAGGAAGCGGCGGTTCCTCCACCACACACGGCCGCTCGGCATCCTGACCTTGTAGTCCCGCGACCCGCCGACGCCCATCACTATGCCCACCTTGTCCCAACGTGTCGTCCTCGGGTCCTGGACGCGGACAAGGGCACCAATCTCCAGCGGCTGAAGAGGGCGGGCACGGTCGTCATACCGAGCCTTGGCGTCCTGGGCACGTGTAGCGGCGCGGCGGTCGCAGCTCTAGGCTCTGGTCTGCCCCTCCTTCGCGAAGGCCTTGGCGTGTGCAGGAACGCAAGAACGGAGAGGGTGTCGATATAGGATATGGGCAGGGGAGCGTCCTGTGTGGGTGGGAGTGGATGCGGGTTCTGGGCAGCTCTGTGCGGCAGTGCCAGGCTCGGGAAAGTCTCTTGGCACCACACCTAACTCCTTGCAGTGCTCCCACGACAACAAGGGTGTGGCGAGAGTAGGCTTTACGTCGACCCATCCGTGACACGACCTGTCGCCGTAAGTGATCTCCCCTTGAAAGGAGCTCATAGCATCCGGCATCTGGGAACCGTCCGCATTGAAGTACTGCAGCTGCGGCGGTGGTCCCAGGCCGCGTTTGGTGAGGCCCAGTTTCTGGAGGTGCTTCAGGCCTATCACCGTAGTATCAGCGCCGGTGTCCGGTATCACCTCGATGTGACCCGACACTTCACCGTGTGTGACGGCGACGCGGATGGTAGGTGAAGGGGTAACCCTGGGGCGTGTGTTCGAGTCCACCCTTCTGATGTGACTCAGCTGCTGCTTGGGGCTGCTTGGGCCATCTGAAGGGGGCTGCATGCGAACCACCCCGAGGGAAGTGCGCTGCTTTCCTCCTCGTCTCGGGCTTTTGGGCTTGGGTTGGTGGCAGCACTTGTCGTAGTGTCCATAGCGACCGCAGGCCTGACACTTGCGGCCTCGTGCAGGGCACCTCTCTGTGTTAGACCAGTGGCCCTTACGGTCACATCCACGACACAGTGCGTCGGCAGCAGGGCATGTCTTGGGGCCATGCTGCTTTCCACAGCTGCCACAGGAACCACTAGGCGGAGGCGTGGAAGAACGTGCGGCAGCCTTCACGTTGTTGGCCGCCTTCTTACCCTTCTTGTACTGAGAGATTGCTCTCACAGCAGGTGGGGCCCGTAAGGCAGAGGTGGCGGACTTGGTGGCCTCGTATGACCGACATTCAGTCACTACCACCTGGAGTGTGGAGGAAGCGTCCAGGGGGATGAGTGGCTATACCAACTCTTCTTGTCTGACACCTGTCAAGATACCGTGCTTGATCCAGGCTTCCTCACATTCCCGGGTGAGCGCCTTGCAGACGTCGATCTCCTCCGACAAATTATTAAAACGTACAAAAAAGTCGTCAAAGGATTCATTCTCTGCCTGCTTGCTGCTGGTGAAGGCGCGGCGACGCAAAGCCTCGTTATTCCGACCCTTAACGTGCTCCTGCCAAAGGTCGAGCACATCCGTCACTGAAGAGGTAGAATCGGGAGGCACTTGCAACGTGTGCTCCAAAACTCTCTGGGTCTCCAGCGACAAACACATCCGCAGTTGGATGAGCTGTTTGTTTGGAGGCATGCTGTCAAGGTCCACCATCGTGGAGTAATCTGTCCAACGCCGCCTCCACTCACGAAAAAGCTGAAACGTGATGTCTGGTGAGAGGGCGGGTGGGGGTTGAACAGATGCCTTGGGAGCTGTTGGAGTAGCAAGAGTACCTGGAGGACGCTGGTGTGGTGGAGGAGGGAGGGTACTGGCGCCTTGGTGCGCGAGTGAGGGAGGGTGGGTTAGCGCCAGGGTCGCCAATATTGCATCAAAGCGCGCCTTTTCCTCCTCTCTTCGTATCTCCTCCCTTTGAAATTCCATCTCTCTGCGTCGCTCGTCCCGGTCGTCCATCCATCTTAGAATTGTAGCAATGTCCGTTGCTGTAGGTGAAGGATGAGGGGCGGTGGGCGCAGAAGCTCCATCTGTGCCCGGTAGAGGAGAAGGTGGTTGGGAGTCGTGTCTAACATCTTGACGTTGTCCCTTCTTACCGCCCATCTTACTATGCTTGATACTGAGCTGTTTAGTATATAAAATGGCGCCTCATCAGCTCGAACCACATATATATGACATAAACAGCGCAGAAATAACGCATAGAGTCCACTGTTCTGTCCGTGAGTGAGTGCGTGTATGTGTGTGTGAGAGAGCACTTCGTGGTGGCCTTAATGCCGGTGGCTAGAGCCGCAGCAGGGGTGAGAATGTTAGTGCCTCCCCGGATGTCACACGAGAAGGGTGTACATCTGCGTGCTCCGTGGGTACCACAAAAAACAGGCCAATGCTCAACTCTCAGCTCTAGACACACTGATACACTGACACTAACACTGCCACCGTCACTAAAACGCACTGTGACGGAGCAACGCTGCACGTCGCAGGGAAACACAATGCAACACAACACAGCACACACTAAGAGTCACGTGCACATCTCGCCGGCAGTCGCATATCGCCGGCTAACTGTCCATTGTTCACACACTTGTAAGTCCACAGATCCTACTCACTGAGCCATGAAGGTTCCAAGTGTTCCCTGAAGAATGCAGTGATGGGTAGGGAAACACCGGGTAACACTGAAGTCCATTTATTCGGATAGGAGAAATACAAGTGGTGACTAGCGTGTGCCATGCACGGCCCACGAAGTCAGACTGAGACTGCCTTGCCATATGGCAGCCTCGGGGCAATGTTGCCACATAACACGTGCAGTGTTGCCACGTAATTATATACATAAGTGCTACTTGGCACAGTAGCTTAAATACATAACCTAAAGACACCACGGGCAAGAAGTGTGTTACGAACCCACGGTCTTGCCGGCGGTACACAGGATGCCAAATCCACCGAACATTGCCCGTTAAAGTACCTGTAAAAGAGAGAGAGTGAAGCAACATAGCTGCGAAGAGAAAGGGAAGAGAGATTGTCCACTAAAGGAGGAGAGTTAATAAGACGAAATGCCTTTGATTCCACCCTATCTAATAATTGGACAGAAGAAGAGCCACCCCAGATATGAGAGCAGTACTTCAAGTTAGGACGAATGAATGAATCCCTTATATACTTGGAGCAACTGCTCAGGAGTGAAGTAGCTGCGGCATCTGTACAGCATTCCCAACTTTCGGGAGGCAGCTTTAGTTATACTAAGGGTGTGTGATTTCTAGGACATATTGGAGGAAATGGTGAGGCCTAACATATTTATTTGAGAATTTGGGAGGATGATACCTTCCTGAAATGTAATTGGTGGGAGATCGTCTAATTTACAAAGCGTGTGTGTGTGTGTTGCAGTAGGCATATACACCTCCTTTAGAATGGAAATAGGTATAAAGGTTGTAGTTGGAGACTTGGAAATGTTTGTGTGAAGCTGCTTTGGTCAATTGAAGTTCAGATAGTAATAAGAGATCGGGGAAGAGGTTAATAAATGGTTCTTCATAAAAGTGAAAATGGATATTAGGCCACGAATATTGGAAAAATGAAGTGAAAAAGAATTGATCCTCCAGCAACTGCGGTGACATCATTTGAGGCCTCAGTAGTTTGATGATTGTCAGGTCTGCCCATGGGTCTACAACCTTCCCGACCAGTGGGGCCCTTCCGGGAAGACCCCACTTTAATATTATTGTCAACTGATATCATTGCAGAATTTACTGGACTTTATTTTCTCACTTGACTTGAAGCTTTAGGTATGAGAGAAATATCATAGCCAACGATGCTAAGAAGATAAATGAATTTATATCTATTCATACATGCGTGGTGAAGAATAATACGTATTTAAGAGAGTAGTGTAGTTATTAGTGTTGTTATCTGTAGAGAAAATGGAGAAAAATTAGCATCATTAATTAGCAGGTACTGTACTTGTACTCCCGTCTATACCTCTTCTCTTCATTCTTCTTCTACGCCGCCACGACTCTCTCAACTTTTATCCTATTTACTTTGTCCCTAAGTCCTTTCCGATTGCAAGAGCTTTCTAGTGAATTATTTATAATGTGTCTCCGTTTTGGAAATGCCAGATAACAACGAAACAGGCAGACCCACATTTATACAGATAACTTAGCTTCATCAGCATATATTCTAATGCACTGACGGTCTTAGAATACAATAGCTTTTACCGAGGAAAAGGAAACAAATATATTATGTATTTAAAGAGTGTTTATTACAGGGATATATCAGACAAATGTTGGTGTCAAAACTCTTCGTCTTCTTGCCGGGGACTATTGATATTTGAACATTAGAATTATGAACTGGTGAAAGATAATTAAATGATAAAAACAAATGGTGCAGGGAGATTCAACCAGTGGTTTTCACGATCATCACTAATTCTTTTCTCTAGTAAAGATCCTAAATTTTCTTCATTATAAGCTGCACACTGCATCCAGTGTTGGGGCAACACTGGATGCAGAGGATGACATCAAGGAGGCCTCTTACGCCGACCTCGACAGAGTGCAAACCTCTATCCCCAGAGAAAATAAGGTTGTGCTCCTTGGTGACTTCAATGCCAGAATTGGAAGAGATGCTGACATTTCGCAGGGAACCCTGGGGAGGAATGGACTAGGCAAGTATAATCCCAACGACCTACTCCTCCTCCGAATGTGTGCTGCACACAACCTCGCTATCACCAATACCTTGTTCAGGCAGACCGACCAGTTCACGGGTTCGTGGCAACACCCACGATCCAAACACTGGCATCTCATTGACTACATCATTGTCAGACAAAAAGATCGCAGAGATGTTCTCATCACCCGTTCCATGCGTGGCTGAAACCACTGCGACACTGATCATCAGCTCGTAAGAGCCCAGCTCTCACTTCAAGGCGCCCCAAAACGGTGAAGGCAGCAAGCCTCCAGAAGAGGTTTTAACATAAGCGTCTGGAGGATCCAGCGGTAGCACATGCTTTCAGAGAGCAGGTCGAAAATGGGCTGATAAACAACCCGGCAACAAACAACCCAAATCAGAGTCCCGAATGGGATATTCTCGACACTATCATGACAAAAACCTGCAGAGACTCTCGGCCAGATCGAAAGAATACACCAGGACTAGTTTGATAAAAATGACCCAGCAATCAATGTAATCGTCGGTAATGAACGTGCTGCTTTAACTGACTGGCAGAACAACCCAGTCTCGGACCAACGCTGAAACCTTCCGCAAGAAGAAAGCGGCGGCCCAGCGCCAACTTCTCAATCTAACAAACGACTGGTTTAAAAATAAAGCATGTGAAACACCAAAATGTGTAGATCAGCACAAGATGTGCGAATTTTACAATTCCACTAAAACATTTTATGGGCCAATAACTCGCGGTGCAACCCCCTCTCTGCTCATTCGACTAACTCCATAATTAAAGACGATGAATGGCTCCTTCAGCGTTGGAAAGAGCAATATCATTCACTGTTCAACCGAAATACCGATGTGAATGTCCTGACTACCCAGCAGGTCCTTCAGCATCCAGAGCTGACCCACCTCAGCTATCCTCCATCCCTGGATGAGGTAGCTACTACCATCAAAAAGATGAAAAATAACAAAGACTCAGGGCTTAATGGAATCCCAGCCGAGGTGTATAAAGCAGGAGGACCTCTGCTTACCAGCTACATCCACTCTCTGGGAATAGGAGGAAATCTCCAAAGCTGTTAAAGACGCCTCCATCGTCAATATTTATAAGAAGAAGGAAGACTGGTCAGTCTGTGGACAACTATCGCGGGATCTCGCTGCTGTTCGTAGCAAGCAAGATTATCTCCAGAGTACCCCTTAGCAGACTTCTTCCTGAGGCGGAAAACTTCCTCCCAAAACTCAATGTGGTTTCACACCATCACATGGCACCACTGTCATGATCTTTGTTGCCCGTCAGATACAGGAAAATTGCAGAGATCAGCGTCGTGAACTGTATGGCTTTCATCGGCGTAACCAAGGCTTTGGATTCGGTCAACAGGGAACCCCTCCGGTGAACTCTCAGCTGTTAAGGCTGCCCACCCAAAATTCATCGCTATTGTGAGGCAACTCCAAGATGGTATGACAGGCATTGTCCTGCACAATGGGACCCAGTCTGATTTCTTCCCTCTCCAAACGGGGGTTAAACAAGGGTGTCTACTGGCACCAATTCTCTTTTCCATTTTCTTGGCTGCCTTACTCGTGCCAGCGCATTGGGGTGGACATTCAGTACCGAATGAAAGGTCTTTTCAACAGAAAACGACTCCAAGCAAGAACAAAGGTGTCGGCAACTTCCGTTAATGAGCTTCAGTATGCAGATAACCTCACCTTGTAGCTCACACTGAAAACGATATACACGAGATACTGAACACCTACCCAGACGCGTATGCACACTTCGGCCTTAAGGTAAATGTACATAAGATTCAGATTCTCTTTCAACCTGCCCTTGGTTCAACCACACCTCCACCATCCATCCAGCTTAACGGTACTACCCTGTCTAATGTTACCCACTTTCGGTATCTCGACTCCCACCTGTCCACCACCGTGGACATCGATGAAGAGATTCAATATCGGATAAGATGCGCATCTCAAGCCTTTGGCAGACTTCAAAACCGTGTCTTCAATTGTAGGGAGCTGAAATTATCTACAAAGTTAAACGTATATCAAGCAGTGGTCCCTCCCACCATGCTATAAGGCAGCGAGACATTGGTCACATACAGAGGGCACCTGAAGGCTTTCGGAAACTTTCACCAACGTAGTCTACGTTCCATCCTTCAAGTTCTCTGGGAAGACAAGAGAACAAATGCCAGTATTCTCGCTGACACCAACTCTAGGAGCATCGAGGTTACCATTATCCATGAGCAGCTTCCCTGGACTGGCCATGTTACCTGCATGGACGACAGTAGACTGCCAAAGCAGCAACTGTACTGTCACCTAACGAATAGTAAACGTAACGCTGGAGAGCAACTTAAAAGGTTTAAGGATAGTTAAAACAATCCTAAAAAAGTGCCAAATCAACACCCTCACCTGGGAGACGATTACTACATTTCGTAACGCTTAGAAGATCACCACATATGGTGTCAATACTTTCAAGTTAGACCGACTGCATAACAAGGCAGACAAGCGCCAGCGCCGAAAAGACGCTGCAACATCTATAATCGACCCTGCCGGACCAGTATGTTAAAAATTTATATCCAAACATATGAGCTTGAATAATTCTTTATCATCTGCTGTGATATCAAACGGAACGGAATTTTATAGAACAAGAATATGATGAAATGACGATGATGTTACACAAAGACAAAAACACGAGAGTGATGACAACCGGGAGAGGGACGTTGACAGTGTGGTATATAAGCTCTCACCCACACATCTCTTCATACAGTTCGTGACAGAACTTGATCCTGACAACATCAATATGGTAAGACTTAGCATGGCCTCTATCAACTACTGGTATAACCGACGCCTCCTGTTACCTGGCTAATGATACCCGTGTCAAGACTCCTCTACCTTAACTAAATAGTATTGTTATGCTTAGATACACTATTCACGAAACATAGTACTGTTTACCGGCTCAAAGGCATTGTCAGTTTTACCTTAAAGTGACAATTAATATGTTTAGTGACTTTGCTGGAGATTCCCATTATCAATATAATATATATTTCGAACACACCATAATGTAGTTTACTTGTGTTAGTACACCCAACGTCACTGTGTTACTACGACGGAAGTCAAAAGTTATTCAAAATTACGAAAGTAAATTATTTTAATTTTTAACCTAACAACACCAAAGTTCTCCCTGCTCATCAAAACTTATGTTCGGTCTTTGACAGGAAATTAGAAACAATGGAAAGAATAGTTGTATGTAGGGAATCAGGAGGAATTGTGAACGTTGTGTCAGTTTGTATGTCTGTGTAGGCGGTACTTGTTCTTTTCAATGCTTTACTATATTTAATTAATGATCTAAGGAATGACTGACAACAAGAATAATATATTACATGCGTAAACCTTCTAATGTAACACACACACTACTACTACTACTACTACTACTATAAATAACCTATTTTCGATATCTTGAGCTAAATATAAAACAAAAGTCACTTCACTATAACTAAATCTCTAACGTACGCTTCATGAGTTTCTTGGATAGCAAAATTTATTACAAATTGTTTTTGGGTTAATTGTGAATATTATTCTCTCAAGTAAAATGTTTTCGTTACCTTTGGCATTTGTTATATTTGTTTATATGACCAACTTCATAACTTGAAAAAGATCACAGCTGGACTGGTGTAGAAGTTCGAAATGTATAATCCACACATGATAATGATTATTAGCTAACTTACTGGAGTAGTAAACTAACTAATAAGGAACTCATGTTTTGGTGACCATATACAAATCAATTCCTGGTACAGTCAATTAATATGTAATTTAATTTTGGAACATTTCAGAAGTTGGTGCTTGTGTTCTTGGGCGTCGTCCTCATGGCGGTGACCTGCTTCGCCTTGCCAGGTGGAGGTGGTGGCCGCAGTTATGGTGGAGGTGGTGGTGGTGGAGGTGGAGGCGGCGGCTTCGGCGGCGGTGGCGGCGGTCGTGGCTATGGCGGTGGTGGGCGTGGGGGTGGCGGCGGCTTTGGCGGAGGTGGACGTGGAGGTGGTGGCGGCGGTGGCAGCAGCTATAGTGGGGGCGGTGGAGGCAGTGGCGGCTTTGGCGGCGGTGGACGGGGTGGTGGCGGCGGCTATGGTGGTGGACGCGGTGGTGGTGGTGGTGGACGCGGTGGTGGTGGTGGTGGACGCGGTGGTGGCAGCAGCGGTGGCTATGGTGGGAAATAAACTATGATAAATGAAGACCTAATTTTTGAACGTAGGAAACTTACGTAATATGTAGAGTAATTTACATTTAACTCTCTGTGTTGTTTTGTACTGACACAGAACCACAGGTCTTGAAAACATTCCCTGAAAACATACGACTGTTTCACTTGTGTCTGACATCACGTTTGGAAATATACTATATTATTATTTTTTGTATTTTCCTGAATATCCTCTTTCGCTGTGACTAATATCATAAGAAATTATTTTGATACAAGGTAGTAGGTACCAGAGAGCTAAGAAACAGGGAGGTACTACCGCCTGGGAAGATATTTGAAGCTTAATGTATTGTCTAATGGTAGACCCTGCTGCCATATGGCAGCTCAAAAAATGTGACCAGGGCCAAGGTGGCTCATTTGAATTTCTGCCTCATTTACACACAATTGCAGGGTCTTAATTGTTTCTTTACTTTAACACAAAACATATATATATATATATATATATATATATATATATATATATATATATATATATATATATATATATATATATATATATATATATATATGTTACGACCGTGTCGTATTTTTCTTTTTTTTATATATAACATGCTTCCAGGTTGCTCCATATTATTCCTGTAATGATGTGTTATATGTACTATTATATAATCTGGTTACCTTACCCTGTGCTGTTAAGGTTTTACCTGTTATTATTTGTTCAAGCCCATCTATTTCTTCATTTAGTATTGCAACACGCATTCTTTGTTCTCTAACGACCATCTGTATCGTTAAACGACCCACAGGCGGGTCGCACAGGCTGGAAAAGGCCATATATATAGTAGTCCACCAACTGACGGAAGGCAGTTCAGTCCTCTTGTCATACAGTTCACATCCTTTGAGTGACACTCGTCACCTGTTACTTATACTTAATTTTTTTGTGTTGTTCCTGTCGCCACCAATGTGGTATATCTATGTGAGTACCTATTTATGTCTCTATTTATGTCCATCAGTATTTGCTTAGTTACATTTAAGTAATTCAGTGTTGTTTCACGTTAGTTAATTTCAGTGTTAGTTTTTATATGTTTATGCAGTGTTAATGTAATCCAATGCTTTATTTTTATTCTTTTGATTTTTCGATGTTTAGTATCACTTGTCTTAAAGGTTTCGATAGTGAATCAATTTGTTGTGACAGCCTACGAGGCTCTATATTGTGTTAATATTTAATTAATTAAATTCTTCAAGGTTTATTTTACTTATTTTTATTCCCATTTAATTTACTTCCCTATTTTTGTTTGGTTACGCCTAGAACCTGGATATTTAAGTAAATTAAGAGCCGGCGTAACAATATATATATATATATATATATATATATATATATATATATATATATATATATATATATATATATATATATATATATATATATATATATATATATATATATATATATATATATATATGTATATATATATATATATATATATATATATATAATAATAATAATAATAATAATAATAATAATAATAATAATTAACGGTTTATTGAAAAGCCTCTGCAGCCCGAAGGCTGAAAATATACATTGGACACAAATGACTTATTACATACATTGGTGGTTTAACAAAAGCCTTCATTAGAGAAAGGTAAAGGAACATACAGTGAACATACAGATTAATGTAGGTATTGAACAGCAAACTCGTAGTGTAGTAACTCCCTCCCAGATGGTGTTAGGAGGAACTCACGTGGTGTAGTAGTTCCCTCAGATTTTGTTATGAGGGACCTGGCGTGGTGTAGTAATTCTCTCGCAGATGGTGTTATGAGGGGCCTCACGTGGTGTAGTAATTCCCTCACAGATGGTGTTATGAGGGAACTCACGTGGTGTAGCAATTACCTCACAGATGGTGTTATGAGGGACCTCACGTGGTGTAGTAATTACCTCACAGATGGTGTTATGAGGGGCCTCACGTGGTGTAGTAACTCCCTCACAGATGGTGTTATGAGGGGCATGTGGTGTAGTAATTCTCTCACAGATGGTGTTATATGAGTGAGGTTTGGTCCCAGGCCTTCCTATCGTAGACGGATTAACACATCGGTGGTTGTTGTTGGGTCTCGCGGGGGCCGTTATCACTGGGTACCTGGGACCTCACTGTGTGAAGGTTAACTTGGGTACGACTGTCACTGTTGAGTTGCTCTCACTGACTTAAGCACTGTTCACCACTGTTCACCTCTGTTTAACACTGGTTCCGTTCCCCTCCCAAATGAAATTGCAACTTCCGGCTAGAACTTGTTGATATTCCTGTGGGGAGGAGGGTTCAGGGGAGGGGGTTGGTATGGGCCAACTCAACAGTTGACCTGGCTGCTCCGAGAGGAGCGCCAGGTACGTCTTGAGCCTTCGGTGGTCAAGGATGTATATATATATGTATATATATATATATATATATATATATATATATATATATATATATATATATATATATATATATATATATATATATATATATATATATATATATATATATATATGTAATATTCAGAAATTTCAAATGCCCCGCCATTAGCGATACTGAGCGTTCAAGGTCGTCTGAGGGAAGAGAGCGCTCCCCGCACATAGCGAGAGGTTGTGGAACTAGGCCTATATGATATTAAATGTAATTTGCCGAATTAATAATGATGCGATTCATGAAGTTAAGGGACTATTATTGAATTTGAAATTATTATAGATCGTTTATCAGTCTGAATAATGTTACGGGTGTCCCAAGGAGTTATTAGTTAGGCGGAAAATATGTCACGTAGGCCTAAGCTAACGCCTTGAGAGGACACGAGGCGGGCTCTCTCTCAGTCACGGGGAGCATTCAGACAAACAAGATGTCCCTGCGCGTCCGTCACAGAAATAGTCACGTGGCCTAGTCACCTGTGTTGCACTATTGCAGTATAACAAGTAAGTCTCATTCGATCTCAGACAGGGTTAGATAGGGCAGTGGTAAAGTAAACTAGAGCTAACAGTGAGTTCATTTCAGGGTTTCCGCCAGAACCCACTTGACCGGAGTTGACCGGAGTTTGACTGCGTGAGATTGACTGCCGTTTGAGACTGCCGTTGATGATTGAGGGTGGCGATTGTCGCCATTGGACCGATCAGTGTAGGCCTGTCACTGTTTAGCGGGGTATCAAAGGATCTCTTGAGGGAATCTAGCCGTCTGGGTGCCCAGCTGACGACGGGACGATCGTTGGGGTCAGCAGCTCTCCTCTGTCTCGGCTCACAACACCACATGTCTCGAGCAGCTTAGTGAAACCCTCTTGCTAACGGGAAGCTAAAGCTTCTCTCAACTGTACAAGGCCTGATTTGCTCACTCCCTTCCGTTTCATGGATGTACTGGGGGTAAGTGAGGCCAGCTGAGTGATACAGGGTCGCACACTGAGACCATGAGTCTAGGGGATACCTAGAGGAACATTTTATCTCCCTTATTATGGGTGTATGTTGAGTTGGGTGGAGCATGGTTCACGGGTATTGGTGGACCCAGTAACAAACCAATAATAGTGACAATATATTTGGGTGTAGTTAATACCATTTCTCAGTTACTGATATTATCTTGACGTGTGTAGTTTAATATTTCTTAAACAATTTTGATAGTATTGTTTTTTGAATGTTTGTGTCACTAAGTGGAACCAGAGTGATACTGTGATTTGATTCTTTTAATGCATCTAATTTTTCTTCATAATTCCGATCTCAGGTATAACCTTTGTTCCCCAGAGTAGTGGTTAAGTTAGGTTAGGAAGTGTGCATCTGTTGGGGTGATATAATTTTGTTGAGTGCCCTTAAGGCCTATTCATTGTAGAGTATTTAATTTATTTTTTAATACCATTTCCTCAGTGACTGATATTATTTTGTTGAAAGCCCCTAAGGCCTATTCATTGTAGAGTATTTAATTTCTTATTTTTTATTACCATTTCTTCAGTGACTGATATTTTGTTGTTGAAAGCCCTTAAGGCCTATTCATTGTAGAGTATTTAATTTCTTATTTTTTATTACCATTTCCTCAGTGACTGATATTATTTTGTTGAAAGCCCTTAAGGCCTATTCATTGTAGAGTATTTAATTTCTTATTTTTTAATACCATTTCCTAAGTGACTGATATTATTTTGTGAAAGCCCTTAAGGCCTGTTCATGTGTGCAAGCAACATTTCTTAATACTTCAAATTTATTGTTGCCTGAGTTTCTAATAATTTCTATATCCTGTATAACTTTTATTCCCCAGAGTAGTGTTTTAAGTTCAAGTTAAGAGGTGCGCATATTGGTGTACCATTATTTGATTGTGTTTGTAGTGTTGGAGGGAATATAAGTGTCTAAATTTTACAGCGTGTCTCATTCATCCCAGTCACAGACGCTATCCTTCCACGGGTCACGGACAATTAATTTTGTTTAGTCTTTGTCTTGAGCGGACTTCTTAGTCCAAAGTCGCTCCGAGCGTCGAGGTGCACTGTGGGGCGGATCCTCGTGAGGTGTAGGAGACTCGTCCTCGGTCAGGGGGCCAGCAGCAGGGGGTGGGACTGGCCGGAGGAAGCGGCGGTTCCTCCACCAGACACGGCCGCTCTGCATCCTGACCTTGTAGTCCCGCGACCGGCCGACGCCCATCACTATGCCCACCTTGTCCCAACGTGTCGTCCTCGGGTCCTGGACGCGGACAAGGGCACCAATCTCCAGCAGCTGAAGAGGGCGGGCACGGTCGTCATACCGAGCCTTGGCGTCCTGGGCACGTGTAGCGGCGCGGCGGTCGCAGCTCTAGGCTCTGGTCTGCCCCTCCTTCGCGAAGGCCTTGGCGTGTGCAGGAACGCAAGAACGGAGAGGGTGACGATATAGGATATGGGCAGGGGAGCGTCCTGTGTGGGTGGGAGTGGATGCGGGTTCTGGGCAGCTCTGTGCGGCAGTGCCAGGCTCGGGAAAGTCTCTTGGCACCACACCTAACTCCTTGCAGTGCTCCCACGACAACAAGGGTGTGGCGAGAGTAGGCTGCACGTCGATCCATCCGTGACACGACCTGTCGCCGTAAGTGATCTCCGCTTGAAAGGAGCCCATAGCGTCCGGCATCTGGGAACCGTCCGCATTGTAGTACTGCAGCTGCGGCGGTGGTCCCAGGACGCGTTTGGTGAGGCCCAGTTTCTGGAGGTGCTTCAGGCCTATCACCGTAGTATCAGCGCCGGTGTCCGGTATCACCTCGATGTGACCCGACACTTCACCGTGTGTGACGGCGACGCGGATGGTAGGTGAAGGGGTAACCCTGGGGCGTGTGCTCGAGTCCACCCTTCTGATGTGACTCAGCTGCTGCTTGGGGCTGCGTGGGCCATCTGAAGGGGGCTGCATGCGAACCACCCCGAGGGAAGTGCGCTGCTTTCCTCCTCGTCTCGGGCTTTTGGGCTTGGGTTGGCGGCAGCACTTGTCGTAGTGTCCATAGCGACCGCAGGCCTGACACTTGCGGCCTCGTGCAGGGCACCTGTCTGTGTTAGACCAGTGGCCCTTACGGTCACATCCACGACACAGTGCGTCGGCAGCAGGGCCTGTCTTGGGGCCATGCTGCTTTCCACAGCTGCCACAGGAACCACTAAGCGGAGGCGTGGAAGAACGTGCGGCAGCCTTCACGTTGTTGGCCGCCTTCTTACCCTTCTTGTACTGAGAGATTGCTCTCACAGCAGGTGGGGCCCGTAAGGCAGAGGTGGCGGACTTGGTGGCCTCGTATGACCGACATTCAGTCACTACCACCTGGAGTGTGGAGGAAGCGTCCAGGGGGATGAGTGGCTGTACCAACTCTTCTTGTTTGACACCTGTCAAGATACCGTGCTTGATCCAGGCTTCCTCACATTCCCGGCTGTGCGCCTTGCAGACGTCGATCTCCTCCGACAAATTATTCAAACGTACAAAAAAGTTGTCAAAGGATTCATTCTCTGCCTGCTTGCTGTTGGTGAAGGCGCGGCGACGCAAAGCCTCGTTATTCCGACCCTTAACGTGCTCCTGCCAAAGGTCGAGCACATCCGTCACTGAAGAGGTAGAATCGGGAGGCACTTGCAACGTGTGCTCCAAAACTCTCTGGGTCTCCAGCGACAAACACATCCTCAGTTGGATGAGCTGTTTGTTTGGAGGCATGCTGTCAAGGTCCACCATCGTGGAGTAATCTGTCCAACGCCGCCTCCACTCACGAAAAAACTGAAACGTGATGTCTGGTGAGAGGGCGGGTGGGGGTTGAACAGATGCCTTGGGAGCTGTTGGAGTAGCAAGAGTACCTGGAGGACGCAGGTGTGGTGGAGGAGGGAGGGTACTGGCGCCTTGGTGCGCGAGTGAGGGAGGGTGGGTTAGCGCCAGGGTCGCCAATATTGCATCAAAGCGCGCCTTTTCCTCCTCTCTTCGTATCTCCTCCCTCTGAAATTCCATCTCTCTGCGTCGCTCGTCCCGGTCGTCTATCCATCTTAGAATTGTAGCAATGTCCGTCGCTGTAGGTGAAGGATGAGGGGCGGTGGGCGCAGAAGCTCCATCTGTGCCCGGTAGAGGAGAAGGTGGTTGGGAGTCGTGTCTAACATCTTGACGTTGTCCCTTCTTACCGCCCATCTTACTATGCTTGAAACTGAGCTGTTTAGTATATAAAATGGCGCCTCATCAGCCCGAACCACATATATATGACATAAACAGCGCAGAAATAACGCATAGAGTCCACTGTTCTGTCCGTGAGTGAGTGCGTGTGTGTGTCTCTGAGAGAGCACTTCGTGGTGGCCTTAATGCCGGTGGCTAGAGCCGCAGCAGGGGTGAGAATGTTAGTGCCTCCCCGGATGTCACACGAGAAGGGTGTACATCTGCGTGCTCCGTGGGTACCACAAAAAACAGGCCAATGCTCAACTCTCAGCTCTAGACACACTGATACACTGACACTAACACTACCACCGTCACTAAAACGCACTGTGACGGAGCAACGCTGCACGTCGCAGGGAAACACAATGCAACACAACACAGCACACACTAAGAGTCACGTGCACATCTCGCCGGCAGTCGCATATCGCCGGCTAACTGTCCATTGTTCACACACTTGTAAGTCCACAGATCCTACTCACTGAGCCATGAAGGTTCCAAGTGTTCCCTGAAGAATGCAGTGATGGGTAGGGAAACACCGGGTAACACTGAAGTCCATTTATTCGGATAGGAGAAATACAAGTGGTGACTAGCGTGTGCCATGCACGGCCCACGAAGTCAGACTGACACTGCCTTGCCATATGGCAGCCTCGGGGCAATGTTGCCACATAACACGTGCAGTGTTGCCACGTAATTATTTACATAAGTGCTACTTGGCAAAGTAGCTTAAATACATAACCTACAGACACCACGGGCAAGAAGTGTGTTACGAACCCACGGTCTTGCCGGCGGTACACAGGATGCCAAATCCACCGAACATTGCCCGTTAAAGTACCTGTAAAAGAGAGAGAGTGAAGCAACATAGCTGCGAAGAGAAAGGGAAGAGAGATTGTCCACTAAAGGAGGAGAGTTAATAAGACGAAATGCCTTTGATTCCACCCTATCTAATAATTGGACAGAAGAAGAGCCACCCCAGATATGAGAGCAGTACTCCAAGTTAGGACGAATGAATGAATCCCTTATATACTTGGAGCAACTGCTTAGGAGTGAAGTAGCTGCGGCATCTGTACAGCATTCCCAACTTTCGGGAGGCAGCTTTAGTTATACGAAGGGTGTGTGATTTCCAGGACATATTGGAGGAAATGGTGAGGCCTAACATATTTATTTGAGAATTTGGGAGGATGATACCTTCCTGAAATGTAATTGGTGGGAGATCGTCTAATTTACAAAGCGGGTGTGTGTTTGTGTTGCAGTAGGCATATACACCTCCTTTAGAATGGAAATAGGTATAAAGGTTGTAGTTAGAGACTTGGAAATGTTTGTGTGAAGCTGCTTTGGTCAATTGAAGTTCAGATAGTAATAAGAGATCGGGGAAGAGGATAATAAATGGTTCTTCATAAAAGTGAAAATGGATATTAGGCCACGAATATTGGAAAAATGAAGTGAAAAAGAATTGATCCTCCAGCAACTGCGGTGACATCATTTGAGGCCTCAGTAGTTTGATGATTGTCAGGTCTGCCCATGGGTCTACAACCTTCCCGACCAGTGGGGCCCTTCCGGGAAGACCCCACTTTAATATTATTGTCAACTGATATCACTGCAGAATAAGAGAATAGCGAAAATAAAACATACCAAGAGAGAGAAAATATATATATATATACATATATATATATATATATATATATATATATATATATATATATATATATATATATATATATATATATATATATATATATATATATATATATATATATATATATATATATGTAACCGGTCGGAATTTACTGGACTTTATTTTCTCACTTGACTTGGGGTTTATTAAAGATTATAAGATGGTAATGGCAGTGGAAGCGCCCCTTTGAGAAAAATCCCGAACCAGCACAAGAACACTTAAATCTACTAAACAAAATGAATTGTCCGTGACCCGTGGAAGGATAGCGTCTGTGACTGGGATGAATGAGACACACTGTAAAATTTAGACACTTATATTCCCTCCAACACTACAAACACAATCAAATAATGGTACACCAATATGCGCACCTCTTAACTTGAACTTAAAACACTACTCTGGGGAATAAAAGTTATACAGGATATAGAAATTATTAGAAACTCAGGCAACAATAAATTTGAAGTATTAAGAAATGTTGCTTGCACACATGAACAGGCCTTAAGGGCTTTCACAAAATAATATCAGTCACTTAGGAAATGGTATTAAAAAATAAGAAATTAAATACTCTACAATGAATAGGCCTTAAGGGCTTTCAACAAAATAATATCAGTCACTGAGGAAATGGTAATAAAAAATAAAAAATTAAATACTCTACAATGAATAGGCCTTCAGGGCTTTCAACAACAAAATATCAGTCACTGAAGAAATGGTAATAAAAAATAAGAAATTAAATACTCTACAATGAATAGGCCTTAGGGGCTTTCAACAAAATAATATCAGTCACTGAGGAAATGGTATTAAAAAATAAATTAAATACTCTACAATGAATAGGCCTTAAGGGCACTCAACAAAATTATATCACCCCAACAGATGCACACTTCCTAACCTAACTTAACCACTACTCTGGGGAACAAAGGTTATACCTGAGATCGGAATTATGAAGAAAAATTAGATGCATTAAAAGAATCAAATCACAGTATCACTCTGGTTCCACTTAGTGACACAAACATTCAAAAAACAATACTATCAAAATTGTTTAAGAAATATTAAACTACACACGTCAAGATAATATCAGTAACTGAGAAATGGTATTAACTACACCCAAATATATTGTCACTATTATTGGTTTGTTACTGGGTCCACCAATACCCGTGAACCATGCTCCACCCAACTCAACATACACCCATAATAAGGGAGATAAAATGTTCCTCTAGGTATCCCCTAGACTCATGGTCTCAGTGTGCGACCCTGTATCACTCAGCTGGCCTCACTTACCCCCAGTACATCCATGAAACGGAAGGGAGTGAGCAAATCAGGCCTTGTACAGTTGAGAGAAGCTTTAGCTTCCCGTTAGCAAAAGGGTTTCACTAAGCTGCTCGAGACATGTGGTGTTGTGAGCCGAGACAGAGGAGAGCTGCTGACCCCAACGATCGTCCCGTCGTCAGCTGGGCACCCAGACGGCTAGATTCCCTCAAGAGATCCTTTGATACCCCGCTAAACAGTGACAGGCCTACATTGATCGGTCCAATTGCCACAATCGCCACCCTCAATCATCAACGGCAGTCTCAAACGGCAGTCAATCTCACGCAGTCAAACTCCGGTCAACTCCTGTCAAGTGGGTTCTGGCGGAAACCCTGAAATGAACTCACTGTTAGCTCTAGTTTACTTTACCACTGCCCTATCTAACCCTGTCTGAGATCGAATGAGACTTACTTGTTATACTGCAATAGTGCAACACAGGTGACTAGGCCACGTGACTATTTCTGTGACGGACGCGCAGGGACATCTTGTTTGTCTGAATGCTCCCCGTGACTGAGAGAGAGCCCGCCTTGTGTCCTCTCAAGGCGTTAGCTTAGGCCTACGTGACATATTTTCCGCCTAACTAATAACTCGTTGGGACACCCGTAACATTATTCAGACTGATAAACGATCTATAATAATTTCAAATTCAATAATAGTCCCTTAACTTCATGAATCGCATCATTATTAATTCGGCAAATTACATTTAATATCATATAGGCCTAGTTTCACAACCTCTCGCTATGTGCGGGGAGCGCTCTCTTCCCTCAGACGACCTTGAACGCTCAGTTTCGCTAATGGCGGGGCATTTGAAATTTCTGAATATTACATATATATATATATATATATATATATATATATATATATATATATATATATATATATATATATATATATATATATATATATATATATATATATATATATATACATCCTTGACCACCGAAGGGTCAAGACGTACCTGGCGCTCCTCTCGGAGCAGCCAGGTCAACTGTTAAGTTGGCCCATACCAACTCCCTCCCCTGAACCCTCCTCCCCACAGGAATATCAACAAGTTCTCGCCAGAAGTTACAATTTCATTTAGGAAAGGAACGGAACCAGTGTTAAACAGAGGTGAACAGTGGTGAACAGTGCTTAAGTCAGTGAGAGCAACTCAACAGTGACAGTCGTACCCAAGTTAACCTTCACACAGTGAGGTCCCAGGTACCCAGTGATAACGGCCCCTGCGAGACCCAACAACAACCACCGATGTGTTAATCCGTCTACGATAGGAAGGCCTGGGACCAAACCTCACTCATATAACACCATCTGTGAGAGAATTACTACACCACATGCCCCTCATAACACCATCTGTGAGGGAGTTACTACACCACGTGAGGCCCCTCATAACACCATCTGTGAGGTAATTACTACACCACGTGAGGTCCCTCATAACACCATCTGTGAGGTAATTGCTACACCACGTGAGTTCCCTCATAACACCATCTGTGAGGGAATTACTACACCACGTGAGGCCCCTCATAACACCATCTGCGAGAGAATTACTACACCACGCCAGGTCCCTCATAACAAAATCTGAGGGAACTACTACACCACGTGAGTTCCTCCTAACACCATCTGGGAGGG